>NC_134270.1:47359500-47684778 GCF_031893055.1 Leptodactylus fuscus | reverse complement strand
TGTGATTAGCAGATGTATAATGCCACTTGTAACGAAAATTGGCACCTGACACATTTTTGTGCTGGCCTCACCACTTTTCCAAAAGTGGGTGGGAATGGGGAATAGGCTGGGGGTACAACCAACAACATATTCATCAACATTTACACCACAATAGTGGTGTAAATGTTGGCAAAATCAATGCTATGCCCTAGGTGCAGCAGCAATGGAAGACAGACTACTTCAACTTGAGACAAAGTCTATGTTGGCACAGGACACATTAAAATGTGCCAGTTCTAATGAATCCCCAAAGCGTCTTTCGATGACTTTCAATATGGTCTTATGGGAGTCGGACTGAGGCAACTGACATGAGAGAGAGGAGGTCAGGAACGGCACTTTGGAGGGGAACCCGTATCAAGAGAATAAAGCTCTTTGCATGTTTTTGCTCTTCAAGCACACATTTAGAGATAGGGGTTGAGTACTAAAGAAATTTGGGACAGTGCTTTTTCAATTCTGCAGTAAGCTCCATTACCTACTGGGCTTCTGTATCTCCACGGGTTGTATATATAGTATGACCACCCCATGTCATTACATTTCCAACTCTCTATGATAAAGTAACTAGTAGAGATGGGCGGACGTTTCAGGATTAGTTTCTTTACGGTTCGGGTGGCTTGGGTCCAATATCTGTTTTGGGGCAAACTACTTAAAAGGGGTTAAAACATAATGTAGAACACTCTTATAAACCTATCTATCCAAATTTCTAGTTCTCTAATGCAAATAAAGCTAAACTGATGTCAAATTAAGAAGTGACATTATTATACTCTGGGGGTTCTACAGGCCTCAGAGTATAATAGGTGATGTGTGAAAAAAAAATTTAAAAAATTGTACAGTGTCCATATTAGGACATCCTCAGATATCAGAGTCAAACATCAGATTAATGCTAGTTTACAGCTCTGATACCTGACTTCTGACATCTGATTTGTCTGACACCTGACTCTGATACCTGACTCTGACACCTGACTCTGATACCTGACTCTGATACCTGACTCTGATACCTGACTCTGACACCTGACTCTGACACCTGACTCTGATACCTGACCCTGACACCTGACCCTGACACCTGACTCTGACACCTGACTCTGACACCTGACTCTGATACCTGACACCTGACCCCTGACACCTGACTCTGATACCTGACTCTGACACCTGACTCTGACACCTGACACCTGACTCTGACACCTGACTCTGACACCTGACTCTGACAACTGACACCTGACTCTGATACCTGACTCTGACACCTGACTCTGACAACTGACACCTGACTCTGATACCTGACTCTGACACCTGACTCTGATAACTGACATCTGACTTTGATACCTGACTCTGACACCTGACTCTGATACCTGACTCTGACACCTGACAACTGACTCTGATACCTGACTCTGACACCTGACTTCTGACTCCGTCAGAGATCAGACTCAGACATCACATACAAGCCAGCACATACACTATGCCTCCCAATGATTGGCCAGGATTACAGAGCCCCCTGCTGACACTCAGGAGTAGAAGATACAGTGTATATAGGAGCTGCAGGCTGAGAATCTCAGATGAGACCTGATACCTGACTTGTGACTCCTTCATATATCAGACTCAGACATCACATACAAGCCAGCACATACACTATACCTGCTAATGATTGGCCAGGATTACAGAGCCCCTGCAGGAGTAGAAGATACAGTGTATATAGCAGCTGCAGGCTGAGAAACTCAGATGAGACCTGATACCTGACTACTGACTCCATCAAAGATCAGAATCAGACATCACATACAAGCCAGCACATACAATGGTGGAAACTTATCAAGTGAAATGCTCCAGAATTCTAGTATCATTTTCACCAAATACACCCTGTAACATGTTGGGCACCACATTTATCAAGTGTTTTAAATACTTTTAAAACTTGTGAAAAAATGGGCGTAGACTCACAGTAAAGGGGCGGGACCTACAACATTGTGCTACAAAAATTCACCAATAAGCTCCAAAGAACCTCAACTAATCTTCCATAGGAAACCCTGCTGCAAAAAATCATCAGAGAGAAAAGTCCTGCACAAAGTAGAGGAGGAGTAGAGCTGATTGGATGAGACTCTTGCAGTAATTGTCATTGACAGCATCTCCACCAATCAGAGCTTCTGAGGGAGGAACGTTCCAGACTTCAGCAGCTTTATGAAGTTACCTCCCTCAGAAGCTCTGATTGGTGGAGATGCTGTCAATGACAATTACTGCAAGAGTCTCATCCAATCAGCTCTACTGTGATGTGATGTCTGAGTCTGATCTCTGAAAGAGTCACAAGTCAGGTATCAGGTCTCATCTGAGTTTCTCAGCCTGCAGCTGCTATATACACTGTATCTTCTACTCCTGCAGGGGGCTCTGTAATCCTGGCCAATCATTAGCAGGTATAGTGTATGTGCTGGCTTGTATGTGATGTCTGAGTCTGATCTATGAAGGAGTCACAAGTCAGGTATCAGGTCTCATCTGAGATTCTCAGCCTGCAGCTCCTATATACACTGTATCTTCTACTCCTGAGTGTCAGCAGGGGGCTCTGTAATCCTGGCCAATCATTGGGAGGCATAGTGTATGTGCTGGCTTGTATGTGATGCCTGAGTCTGATCTCTGACGGAGTCAGAAGTCAAGTGTCAGAGTCAGGTATCAGAGTCAGGTGTCAGTTGTCAGAGTCAGGTATCAAAGTCAGGTGTCAGAGTCAGGTGTCAGAGTCAGGTATCAGAGTCAGGTGTCAGTTGTCGGAGTCATGTATCAGAGTCAGTTGTCAGAGTCAGGTGTCAGAGTCAGGTATCAGAGTCAGGTGTCAGAGTCAGGTGTCAAAGTCAGGTATCAGAGTCAGGTGTCAGAGTCAGGTATCAGGGTCAGGTGTCAGAGTCAGGTATCAGGGTCAGGTATCAGGGTCAGGTGTCAGAGTCAGGTATCAGGGTCAGGTATCAGGGTCAGGTGTCAGAGTCAGGTATCAGGGTTAGGTGTCAGAGTCAGGTATCAGAGTCAGGTATTAGATGTCACTAGTCAGAGTCAGGTGTCAGAGTCAGGTGACAGACAAATCAGAAGTCAGGTATCAGAGCTGTAAACTAGCATTAATCTGATGTTTGACTCTGATATCTGAGGATGTCCTAATATGGACACTGTAAAATTGTGCCTCTTCGCGGCATCTGGCGTTCCCTCTCCACATCCTCAATGACATCATATGCCTGCTGAAGCCCATTCAAAGACATCATGGTGCTCCATGTGCCCAGAGTATAATGTGCAGCCCTTTTAGTCCACCTGAGTCCAATTTCAATTTGTTCAATTTCGTAAAAAAACAACAATTTGAAATATTTGGGTCAAACCAGGCTCAGTATGAGTCGGTTCGCCCATCTCTAGTAACTAGTACTGTACTATACGCTGTCTTAGTCTACAGAGTAAAAAAACTGGTAATATCTGACTGTTCTGTGTGCTCTGGAGTTAAAAATGTATTATTTTGGATTTTTTAACACATACGTCATTAAACATTTATTAAAAAAAAAACCTCTTTTGAATTAGAAATTTTGAATTGAAATTTTGAAAGGAACCATTGCCATTGTCTTGTGTCCAGTTATGGAAGGCAGAGTTATGCTAGTTTTCTGAAAAACGGAAACCCAATCCACTTAAGGAGGACTTGCAGGACTTTTCTCTCTGCATTTTTCACGCGGAATGGGGGATGGAGTCCCCCGACGAAGACCAAGCGCTGGTGTGAGTCCAACCTTACAACTTATAAAAAGAATATTTGATTCTCAATACAAGAAAAAATGGTGTCTGTTTGTGAATATTTGCAGTTACTGCTTTCCTATGTTAAACCAACTTATCTAGAAGTTCTAGTGCCAATGTATAAGGAGATAAATGGAGCTGAGTCATCGGACTCGTCATTCTGAAATATTTTCCGGATGAAATGCAAAACATCATTATTACATGCCACATGAAAATTTCATGATAAATGTGAGCGTCTTGCCTGTGGTGGTGGATTCCACAGCAGTGGGCTATAGTTTTCCATTTAATTACTGTAAGTATCATTATTTACTGACATGTAGTTATTTGGTCCTGCTTTCAATGAGTTGATTCATCTCCACGGTTTTCTTGATGCACCAGGCAAATTAACTAAAGATCCAGAGATGATCACAGGGTGTCCTGTTACTAAGACCCCTGACAGATAGGTATAATCCATGAGGAAACTCAATTTCTGTGCAGCACCTCCACAGGGAAAATTTAGATGCCATTAAAATATGGTTTAGAAACCAAATGGTCACCATGATAGGTCACTCTACCACTAAATGCATTCTATCCCATAGACTGTCCATTGTGACTCTGGAAAATAACTTATTTGGCTGAACTTGACATTGGTCAAATACTATATTTTAAAAGGTTCCCTCCTGAAGGACATATGGACATCATAGACGGAGGTCTTCCACTCGGGATACCAAAAAATGAACCAGAATGTAAAGTTGATCAACAGCCATTCTGGTGGACTGGAGCCATCCTTTTATTACAAGGATGGCCATAGATCTGAATGACTACTATGCAACTTTAATGGTTTGCGCCCGTTGTTGTGCTCTCTCTCCAGTCAATGACTAGCCTCAAGTTCACACCATGCAGTTTTTGTCACCACCTGCAGCTGTCTAGCACCTAGTCTAGCCCATAAGGCATAATGGGTTCACCTATGAGCGCTCCTGAGCCAATCTCTGATGGCTTCCACCTATATTAGTCTGCTCAGCCCTCTGAACCATGCCCAAGCAATATTAAATCTGATGCTTATGATTGTCAGAGGGTTATGTACTATACTTCATATGGATCATCGTTTATTGACCTCTACTTGTTTATTAGTTCCCACACAGTGAAACACTACAGAAAGAAACAAAGTGAAAATACATGCATGCTACTGACCCTTGACCTGTTCCCATTTATACCCATTTATTTCTGCCCAATCTCTGTGTTGAACACTAATTCCAAAATGTTTACAAAAATCCTAGCAAGGTTTACAGAGTCTCTTAATGACTATACAATCACTTTACCATTCTCCACAAGCTAGAGTAAAATTTCTGGGATATTTCTCACCATATTTTAATATCCAAAGAGTAACAAGACAGGAATGTCCCCAACCCCCTCTTCCCTCCCTCCCCTATTATTCGCTATTGCCAAACAGCCTGGGGACAAAACATAAGCTTACACCATGACATTTCAAGTTACCAATTGGACAAGTCTGAGTTCAAACTCAAATTATACGCTGGAGACATACTTTTATTTATCACTCAACCAATGAGCTCTTATGAATATTTTCACCTTCTTTGGTTCATACTCAAGACTTATTGTAAATTCACAAAAATCTGTGTCCATCCACCGCAAAACACCATAGATTTAGTTAAACATAACTTTGGATTTCACTGTACCACATCCCATATGAGCTACCTTGGCATCAAACTACCCAATAACCCTATTAACCTGTACCTTTGCACCTACCCCCCAAATTTCCTACCATTAAGAAACTCCTAAAAGAATGGCCTAAATATCATATCTCTTTGTTAGGGCGTCTTACAGCTCTCAAAATGACGATCCTACCCAAATTGGGTACGTCCCATCAAACTCCCCCTACATATTCTTTCCTATATATAAAACATGCTCCTCAAATTCATTTGGGCTAACAGGCACATAAGATTGAGTAAAGCTACCTTACACCATGGCGGACTGAGCCTACCTCACCTTAAACTATACTACTATGTCTTCCAAGTCTCAGAAATCATGTCCTCCCATTGTAATCTTAAACAGTCAAATGGCTACTTTTTGAAACTATCACCTCATCTCTTAACACTCATACAGGATATGGTCCCCTAACCTCAGGAGAAACCACCCAATGGTCGCGAACAAAATCACTAACCATTCTTTCACAATATGGGGAAACATTGTAAGCAAAATTAAATGAATTATGTCCCCATCCCAACGGCAAAAGCGCTTACAAAATTACGCCTTTCCCCGGGCCTTTAGTTCTCTGATTTACACTAGTGGAGCATGGCTAAGTTGACTTTTGAGGTCAACTGTAAAGATGGACGACTTATGAAGTTCGCTACCCTACAGCAGACTTATTAAATTCCTTTTCAAGAACACTTCCACTACCTCCAAATTAGGGGGATATCGTCACTCATTGGGGAGAGACCACCATTTAGGTGTGTGGAGACTTATTAAGCCTTTAGCACTCCACTGTGCAAGGGACCATGGGAAGAATATGCAAATCTGTCTTCCATGATGTAATTAGGAAGTCAGGTGCCTCAGTGTTGCAAACGAATAGAGGGCGCTCACTGGAATGTGCAAGCCTGTCTTCCCTGATGTAATTAGGAAGACAGAATCTCAGTGATATAGCCCAATAAAGGCTCCCTTTAACATCATGCTCGACCTTCCAAGAGGCCTTTGTTTTGCGATGATGCTGGGATTATTACCAGGTATAGTCTCTCAACCGAGGACGGCCGTTTCAATGTTATTGCATCTCGTCAGCCCGTTGTAGAGAAGACTAACCTGGTAGAGGTGAGAGGCTTAGACAGGGTTAGGGGGATATCGTCACTCCTTGGGGAGAGACCACCATTTAGGTGTGTGGAAACTTATTAAGCCTTTAGCACTCCAATGTGCAAGGGACCATGGGAAGAATATGCAAATCTGTCTTCCATGATGTAATTAGGAAGTCAGGTGCCTCAGTGTTGCAAACCAATAGAGGGTGCTCACTGGAGCATGCTCGACCTTCCAAGAGGCTTCCTAATTACATCATGGAAGACAGATTTGCATATTCTTCCCATGGTACCTCCAAATTAGACATTTTCACGTCACATCCATCTTTATTCCCCATGACTACAAAATAACTTTCTTCGAGGCATATGCGGTATCAAAAATTAGGGAAATCCAACAATTTGAGTGTGTTGTAAGTAAGTATCCTTGAAGATAACTTACCCAGATATGAGTCTCATTGGGGCTCATCATGCACATAGCCAGACTACCCCATAGTGATGTCACCATTTATGCACCACTTCTTTACACATATGACATATTTAGAGACAGAAGCTTCTCTTCTGTACTACAATTCCCAAGTCCTGAAGGTAGAACATAACAATCAAAATCAATGTTAACATTTTGTTCACTATTAGAAAACGTATTCCGTAATAACACAATAATATTGTATTTTATTCAAATGTTAAAAAATGGAAATAAGTTTTTCTATATTTTAGATTTAAAAAAAGCTGTATGTCAATCAACACCAAAAATCTAAAATTAACTATAAAAAAAATAAGATTCATTTTGAAATATAATTGTTGGAATATTAAACAGTAAAAAGTCAATGCAAAAACTATAATTCTTGGAATAAAAGCCTCGGTATACAAAGTTTTTGGATTATTTTCAAACAATTAGAATATTTTGCTCTGTATTTAACACCTGGTTCTCAGTGATAACAAGGCTCAGACATCTGTGCTCCCATATCTAGAGGTTCTCATGCATTCTGTCGAAAAAGGAGTTACTCACTACTGACAGTTCATTAACTCCGCTTATATGTGATAAATGGCTCACCTTGGTATTTATGGTTCATTCTGTGGGAGCGATGTACCAGGATTGGAACCTTATATAAGTCTTATGAATTATATATGACTAGCTTCTGCCCGCGACTTTGTCTGTGTGGACTTCAGAATTGGGTGCGGAGAGAAATGAAAAGTGTGTGAGTAATAAAAAAATTTGCCTGCTCTGGCGTTTCGGCAGCTCTCAAGCTGGCCTGCCGCTGAACTTGTTCCTCGCACTGTGCCTGTGATTGTTCCAGCATCTCAGCACAGTGCTTGCTAAAAAAAAAGCCCCATCTATGTAGGTTTATGGCAGGGCCGGCGTTAGCACCTGGTGTACCCAGGCAAGTGCAAGGGCCCCAAGCTCCTGAGGGGGCCCACTCGGCAGTGTTGCAGGGTACGAGGCCTGCTGCCAGCTGGAAATGGATGGAGTCCTGGACCACCATGATAGCAGTTGGAGAATAACAGATGCATATTTGGAAACTGTAGAATTACCTCTACAAGATACTGTAGCTAGGTTTACAATAATAATAATAATAATACAATTATACAATTAACTAATGCTATTTATTGCTGACAGACTCCCTTTGAGTATAGGCAGATTTGAGTTTGGCCTATTTTGTAGTGAAATATGTTGTCATGAGATTTTTCTGTATTTTTAGAAGTGATAACCACTAACTAGAATGGTCTGGAAACTATCTATCTATCTATCTATCTATCTATCTATCTATCTATCTATCTATCTATCTAATGCAAAAATTGCAGCAGTACTCTGTGCCCAGCACTAGGACATATAAAAATAGCGATACAAATGGCATTACTGCACTTGTTAAAATCAATTAATACGATCTTTGTTACATATTACTACACATTTGATCAAATAATAAGAAGCCCTGTACCTGCTATGATAGATCAAACTCATTCAGATGGGACCCTATACTAAATAAATATACCACTCTTAGACCAAGAATAGGCCTACAATGTGAATACAGGGCAAGTAGGATCCAGAGTCATACTCCATTTAAAATAGCCTAAGGCAGATGGGGGACTGAAAAATATATATACTCTATTCCAATTAAGTAAACCCATGTAATTAAAGGGAGTGCTAGTTTATCTATCTATCTATCTATCTATCTATCTATCTATCTATATATCTATTATCTATCTATCTATCTATCTATCTATCTATCTATCTATTGCATCTCTCTATGGTATCTATCTATCATCTATGTATCTATTATCTATCTTACTATCTATGGTATCTATCTATCTATCATCTATCTATCTATCTATCTATTGTATCTATCTATCTATCATCTATCTATCTATCTATCTATCTATCTATCTATCTTTCTATCTATGGTATCTATCTATCATCTATCTATCTATTTCATATATTTTTATTATCTACCTATTGTATCTATCTATAGTATCTATCTATCTATCTATCTATCTATCTCATATCTTTTTATTATCTATCAATGTATTGATCATCTATGTATCTGTGTCATATCTATTCATCATTTATCTACCTATCTATTGATTGTCTATTTATTCTCATATCTATGTATAAAGTCTGCAACAAAGCAGCACCTAAGGGTTAAATTGTGCAAAGATGAGTGCAAATCCCTCAAATCAACAACTCAAAAAAAAAAAAACAGGCAATGCTTCATAAATAGCGAAAAATAGAAGTACTATTATTGCAATTTGCTATGCTGTGTTTCAGTTTCTATGGAACTCTATCTATCACATCTATCTATCACATCTATCTATCACATCTATCTATCTATCTATCTATCTATCTATCTATTTGCCTATCTATCTATCTATCTATCCTATCATATCTATTTATCGTCTATCTGCCTATTGATTGTCTATTTATCTAGCTAAGGATCTATGTGTCATATCTATTTATTTATCTATCTATCTCCTATCTATCATCTATCTATCTATCTATCTATCTATCTATCATCTATCTATCATCTATCTATCTATCTATCTATCTATCTATCTATCTATCTATCTATCTATTATCTATCTATCTATCTATCTATCTATCTATCCTATTTATCTATCTATTGCTCTTAACCTCAAACTAAAGGAAAGTTAAAGGACTATCATATACTTAGCAGTGTTCTATGTTTACAGCTACAGCAACAGTGTGACCCCATGAACACAGCCAGATGATGACAAGAAGAGTGAAGATTGTGGAGCGGAGGAACCAGACAAGTTACACCCATCTGAACAGCAGCAGACACCAACACATAACGTGAATCCTCCACGTGTCACTCACATGGCACAGGCCAAGAAAAGAACGTGAATTCAAGAAGGTGTAAGTGTGCAGAGCAGCAATATCATAGCTTTCATCCAGACCTCCAGGACATGTTCTATACATACCTTTACCTGTATGAACAGCGCACATCAGATTCATCATGCTGACAGAGTATTAGGCTTTCATGAGTGTTTTTCAACACTTGAATTCACCCTGTCTTATAGAATTTGTTTATTCTGTCTCCTGACCAGGAAAAATGCCCTAACTCCAGCTTTTCTCCTTGACGTTCCAATTACATAGAGTCTTCAGGATTCTTGTTCTACATATCTATGCTTATAGAAATGTCATATGGTAACATGTTTTCCATAGCCAAGCCTGAGTATAACATTGGTTGCTATGTAGTCTTTGCAAGATTGTGACAACATGATATTTGTCTCGCAAGGTGATAAAGTGAAGAGCAAATTATATTGGTGCTTAGTTTAACACACTCCATTATTTGGGAATACATGTCTCGAGTGATAGAACTTCCTTATAGTAATGATTAGATTGCAAAAAAAAATTTGCCGCAAATGTGCCAAAATCTGAATATTTTTCTATATTCTAAATATTTTTTTTATAAAAAAAAAAAAGACCCAGTGGACATTGCTGCGCCTGTCCCACCCACACTATAGATGACCACTGCAGCGGCTCACAGCCAATAGGACATGTCATTGCCTGAGGTCTATGGGAGATCAGGTTAGTGTTACTGCAGGTATATCAGGGGACTGCCAATGTGACTATACTGATTTTTTTGCAGCTAAATCCAAAATTCTAGCACTTCATTGTAGATTTTTTCATCCCAATTGAAAATGGAAAATTTGCAAGAAATCCTTGCTTTTTTCACATTCTAAAATCACATGCAGGAGATTGAATAATTCTTAATGCAGGTCAATTACACATGGAAAAATTAGATAATTAAGTTTGTTAGATTGAGGGCCCTTTAAGGTAAATAGTTTGCACTGGTTCACAGTGGAGCAGGTGGATCCCTTGGTGGGCCATAAAGTATGGTTGACCTCCAACCTCCCATCATCCACACGAAAGGTGCACAGCACATTACACTCAACGCAGTACATACAGATCTTAATCAGCCTATGTGTTCACATAATAGACAGAACAGATTATTTAACAAACTACCCAGTTTATATAGGTTATCAGCATTATCCTAGGCCGTCAACTCTAAAATGGGGTACCCCAACTAGTCACCTTCAATTGAATGGCAGCTGAGTTACAATAGTGTGGTACATGCACTACACAGTGTACAGAGCCATATACTTCAGGCCTCATCCTCTGTGTTGTCACTGTGACTGGTAAGAACAGTAGATCAAGAGGTGCCAGGTATTGGACCCCCAATGATCCAAGGATATAGTACACCATCAATAACCCAAAAATCTTGCCATTATGCTGTTTGGCTAGAGGCCTAGTGCACTGCCACACATCCCCTAGCATTGGTAGAGTCTCTGAGTAGGCCATCTTTCTTGTAATTCCTGCCGGCCTGTCTTTCATTCCTCATATGAGCTGGCAGTAAAGTCTGTATACACAGGTATGTCCTATGTGCACATTTCATGAGCAGATTTGCTGAAGGTATTGTAATAACATATTCATTTCTGACATGAGGCTTCATCCATCATCAGCGGTGTAGTGTCGTGTGGCTGCATTGCCGAGCTGTTAATTACAGGCACTGGAGGGATAGATAATTAATGGCATGCGAACAGATCCATGCACATCACTGCAAGGCTCTCCAAACAACTGGAGGGATAAAACCAACCGAGCGACAAATTGGTGACGGTGATGAAGCTGCTGAGTCTGGAGGAAGAACGCAAAGAATTCAGAAAAGAAAGTCAGGAGCATGTCCGGGCTAGGATAGGGACAATATCAACAAGAAATTCTACCTATCATCATTGTCTGTTATAAAAGGCTATAGTTATAATACCGCACATATAAGACTGACACTGAGAGGAATAAGGAACCTAGATATCTATCTGCAAATGTAGCAGAGTTAACGTGAGCTTCTGCAATTGGTTAAACTGCTGCAGCACAGTATCGTAACACAGAAGATGGCAAAGACCATTGGAAAGTCATTGAAAAAATGTTTTTCCAATTGCTTTTGTAAAAAAAAAACATCATACTACAGCAATTTAACCCAAGGGAAAAGTTCTGCTTAACTCTGCTGTCTGTCTATCTATCTATCTATCTATCTATCTATCTATCTATCTATCTCCTATCTATCTATCTATCTATCTATCTATCTATCCATTATCTATCTATCTATCATCTATCTATCTATCTATCTATCTATCTATCTATCCATTATCTATCTATCATCTATCTATCTATCTATCTATCTATCTATATCTATCATCTATCTATCTATCCATCCATTATCTATCTACCATCTATCTATCTCCTATCTATCTATCTATCTATCTATCTATCTATCTATCTATCTATCTCCTATCTATCTTCTATCATCTATCTATCTTTAATGGGTGCAGAGCTTCCAGATTACAACTTAATATTTTTTTGCACAACATTTTGAGGTAATCAAACGCTTCCTGTAACTGTCAATGAGACTTCCGCCCCTCTCAGCAGGTATTTTGGGCCACTGCTCATGAGCAAACTGCTCCACTTGTCTTGGGTTTGATGGGTGCCTTTTCCAGACACCATGTTTCAGCTCCTTACAAAGATGCTCAATAGGATTCAGATCAGGGCTCATAGAAGGCCACTTCAGAATAGTCCAATGTTTTCCTCTTAGCCATTCTTGGGTGTTTTTAGCTGAGTGTTTTCGGTCATTATCCTGTTTTAAGACCCATGACCTGCAACTGAGACCAAGCTTTCTAACACTGGGCAGCACATTTCTCTCTAGAATCCCTTGATAGTCTTGAGATTTCATTGTACCCTGCACAGATACCAGACACCTTGCGCCAGATGGCGCAAAGCAGCCCCAGAACAAAACGGAGCCTCCTCCATGTTTCACAGTAGGGACAGTGTTCTTTTCAAGATATGCTTCATTTTTCTGTGAACATAGAGCTGATGTTCCTTGCAAAAAAAATTGATTTTTGTCTCATCTGCCCATAGGACATTCTCCTAGAAGCTTTGTGGCTTATCAACATGTAGTTTGGCAAATTCCAGCTTGTCAGATTCAAATAATTTCTGTGAACATTGTGAGTTAATCTCTCATTAAACGAAGGTGACCAACAATTTTGTCCATATATATATATATATATATATATATATATATATATATCAGTATCTTCCTCATGAATTCCAACGTAGTCAGTTTGTGTTCATACTAATCTTTACCTAGTATGTATGTATAGTTTGAGTCACGTTTAAAGCAAGATCTGACCGAATGACAGCACAATACAAAAGTATACAAGTAAACTACATTAGGATTAAATTCCAAGGAATTATTTACATTTTTAAATTGCATGAAATTACCATATCTTACCATATTAGAGATATCCAGTCAGACTATAGTACATTGTGTGTAACATTTTTATGATAATTTCATTATTTAGCAGTCACATATTGACTTCAGTATTGCATAATAATTTCAAACGCAACCTTTCTCCCCTTGATGGTTCAAGCCACAGTTTGGCTCTTGTCCTATAAGGCCGGTTGGTATTTTAAAAATTTGCATGGAAGAGTCTAAACTGGTCATTCTCAGGAATATCGGCGCATCTCTGCTCTTCTTCCCAAATAACTCAATGTAAGACACTGACCTCAGGATCACGGCCAGGATTTCTGTTCATTGTCCCTCTAGGATGAAGGCCAACTGCTCCAAAGATTTAGATGAAAGAGTAAAAATATGAGTTCAAAATATTGTGGAAATGTGGATATTGTCTGATCTGTGTCATCAGAAGATGAAAGGACAAAGAAATTGCCTGTGTCTTCTCAGAATTCTGGAATGGCAAACATAGAATCCCAGAATGCTGAACATCTAATATATAGTCTTGAACTCTTAGATACTCTAGATATGTATTTAATTTTTTTTTTATTAAACTTATGTATCTGTATTAGGATATCAGTTGAAGATATATCTGTTATTCCAAAAAAAGACTATACGTCTCACTGAGAACTTGATTGTAAGTAAACACAGGTGCTAAAAAGATGCATAGTGGTCCCCAGCAAGTAGAAGACTTCCAGATGTACAGTCCAAGCCCAAGCACTATCATCAAGGTTGAGGACCCTAAACATTATGGTCACGCTTGATCACTAATGCAGCCAAGAAGAATCTGTAAGATGTTCAGGACAACTGTCATCTATAGAACCCATCAACCATCCATAAACTGGCCGTACGCATGAGATTTTACACTGCTGAAGTGGAAGATTATGAACGGTCTGCTGATAGTTGGTTGTACGTAAACCTACGACGGTTTGTCCCATTCAGCCATCCAGCAACTAAAGTTGGTCAGAACCAAAATCTGTTGTGTTGGATCTTTTCTGCCATCTTTCTTCTGTGATCTGTTGCGTATGGGCTAGGCTGACAGACCTGGGGTGATTTTTATATTGCATGTGTTTGTAGTACTAACACACAACCACAAAGTGTCCGTCATTCCTGTTATCAGCTCTTCATTAGGATTGAACAACTTTCACCTAGTAATATCCCATTTGTCTGAAGTAGTCGAACATTCAGTGAAAGGTTGGTGGTTGTTCATGTGTTGGGGACAGTTGGTCGTACGACCAACCAACCACAGTTCATTTCAGAACAGCGATGGCAGTCTAAAATCTAATGTGTATAGCCAACTATAGTCTGAAGGGGTTAAGTCATAGGCAGTTGTCATAAAAGAGATGACCTAAATGAACAAAGGGGAAACAAAGCAAAGGTTACTTGTCCATGGAAGTGCTGGAGATTGTTCCAATGATGTCTTATCAAACAGATTTGTTGATTTGATCAGATTAAATGAAATTCTCTCTGTGGTGACCTAGGCCTGGTTCACATCTGAGTTTGGTATTCCGTTCAAGGAGCCCGCTTGGAGAACCCCCCCTCCCCCCGAACAGAATAACGAACGCATTAAAAGTGGTGAGTAATGAAAGCACGCAGACCCCACAGATTATAATGTGGTCTCTGTGGTTTCCGCTCAGCATCTGCACATGTCATGCAGAGAAAAAAGTACTACAACAAGCACTTTTCTCTCCGTATGTTTTGTGCAGAAACAGAGCGGAAACCACACAGATCCCTTTATAGTCTATGGGGTCCGTGTGCTTTCTTAGCTAATTGCTTTTTAATGCATTCGGTATTCTGTTCGGGGGTCTCCAAGCGGACTCCTCGAACGTAATACCGAACGTAGATGTGACCCGGGTCTCGGTGTGGACAACTCTAACCATATTTTCATCCACAAGTCACAAATTTCACGTCCTTATCCTATATTCTGCACCCCCAAAACATGATCAAGTATTAGAGAGGAGCGAGTAGTGTTCGATCGAGTAGGTGTTCGATCGAATACTACGGTATTCGAAATACTCGTACTTGATCGAACACTACTAGCTGTTCGAAGTTTAAGGTTCGATGCAGAACCAGTGTTCATTGGCAGAATGCTATACATTCTGCCAATCAACGCTGGTTCTTCTCTTACCTTTAGAAGTCTTCTCCGCGCAGCGTCCCCGCGGCGTCTTCCGGCTGGAATTCACTCTGCCTAGGCATCCGGCCTAGGCAGAGCTGACTGCGCATGCGCAGGCATGCCCTCGCATGCGCAGTCGGCTCTGCTCAGGCGTCGGGCTGGGCAGAGCCGACTGCGCATGTCCGCGCATGACCGCGCATGCGCAGTCGGCTCTGCCTAGGCCCCGATGCCTAGCCAGAGTGAATTCCAGCTAGAAGAAGACGCGGGGACGCTGCGCCAGGAGAAGACTTCAAGGAGAATCCAGCCCGACCGTCACTCGTGGACTTGGTAAGTATAATTTTATCAAATTTTGCCTACCCCTGAAACGAGCATTTCCCCCATAGACTATAATGGGGTTCGGCTGTTCGAATCGGATTTCGAACCTCGGACATTTCAGTGTTCGCTCATCTCTATCAAGTATATAAAGGTGTATAATACACATAAAGAATTAGAATGGGTATTATAGCTAACAAAGAGATCATTCAGAATCCCCAACATTGTCATGTTACCTGTAGTGAGTTTGCCAAATTGTGACAAATTCTTTAAGCTACTCCATAAAAAATTTGCATCATAATGTACCTAAGAAAATGAGTACAGATTTCTCGGCTAATGGTGGAAACACCAAATATTCTTTTAACAGTCTAGTTCAAGTTTCGAAAAGTAATGTCATTTTTATAATAAAATTTCTTGTATGTGCTGAAGATTCTTTGGAAAACAATGATATGATTTCTTCCTCTGAGTGTCCTCAGGAACATCTGGCCCTTCTCAACAGTGGCAACTTTTACATTGAGTTTCTATGTCTGCCTGATAATTCGATCAGTTTTCTCCCATATTCCAAAAACAAACTGGTTGGAATGGCCATGTTTTGCTATGAAATTGTCCCATGTGTGCGAAGGTTGCCTATCCCATCATACAGAATCGATCTCTCATGCAGAATGTATGTCATATGCTCTTTTTATTCTTAAGGAACCACCTATACAGAGACAGTCTTTGCTGTATGGGCCATAGTATGGACCCCAATGTGTGAATGCCAAGAGTGTGACTTATAGTATCTCAATGTCATATATATATATATATATATATATATATATATATATATATATATAGTTTATATGACGTGTAAATATTGTATTGAAATTAATAAATATCACATTTTAAGACCCTTAAAGTTCAAAAATATATCCACAATCTCCATTTTAACTCTAAAAACATGTCCCTAAAGCAAACACTCGGCTGCTTGTTATTTGATGCTCTTCATTCACTTTAAGGCGAAATACATTTCCCTGTCGTCCCTACCAGCGGCACAATGTGGGGGGGGTATTTCGTGCCCCTGTGTGCTGGTAGGACAGGCGGAATTTTAATTAGCCATGTATTAATTTCACATGGCTTGTTCCCTTTAAGAGGGCACAGATACCTCCCCCCTGTGCGTTTTTTTCTGTCCTGTGTAAAGGATCGGACAGGTGGGGAGGACTCTGTGTCCTCCTAAAGAGAAAGAGTAAGAAGAAGTTTCAGGTACTTACCTGCTCAGACCTGTTCAGGTGTCTTCAATGATGCACTCTGCCCCTTTGGACTTCTGTCGGTCCTGCAAAGAGAATAGGTAAGATTAAAGTTACCTATTTTGCCCACCTCCCTCACGCAATCCTACCTCCTGTTCCCCGGCATCCAGTCCTGCTGGGCTTCGGAGCCGCGCGCAGCCAGCCGGCGTGTTCGCGCGGCTCCATGAGGGGAACTTCCGGTTTTCGCGGAACCTTTCCTCTGTGTAGGAGGGTTCCGGCCGGTCGTTTAGAAGTGTAACACCGGCAACTTCCGGTTTTCGGCATTCGCCGCTCCGGGACCACGCGAACAGCAGCGTTGGACACTGGAGGTCCTCAGGAGATTAAGGTACGTGCCAATGTAGTTGGCTCAAAGGGGGAGCGTGACTTGAAGGGCTAGGAGTGTTATGAAGGGCAAAGGAACGGAGCTTTTGACTAAGGCCACGCCCCTTCCGGATATGGGGCTGTAAAAAAGGGGGCAGGTTGCATCCCTCATTGCCTGCTAGTCTAATCCCTAGCTGGTTTCTCCGCTGTGGCTTGTGGTTACCGCTTCAATCTGCATTTATTCTACTGCAAACTCTGCTGAAGGTTGGTAAGTGGCCTGCAGAAGCTGGGTGAGTCTCCTCATATGGTTCCTTGAATGTACTCCTCTGATGTTTCATATTCCATGCTTAGGTATCGCTGAAAGCTAGCTTCTATTTGTCATGTCTTCCTCTTCTACCCCTCCCGGGGATCAAGTAAGACGGAAGAAGTCTTCTAAAAGGAGACACCTGGCTTGCATTGATTGTGACGTTCCACTACCTGATGGTAGGTGCGGTTTTTTCGTCTGCTAATTCTCCCAATGGTGGGAGTATCCTGAATGTCATTGTTTTGCCTTTAGGCTATGACTGGTCACGCTGCCAGCAATGCAGGGGACCTCTGCGGGAGGAACCCGTTACCAGTGATATGGTAGCATGGGTCAAGGAGTACATGGTGAGTACGGTTGCCGCAAAGAGGGGAAGGGTCCCCTCCGGCTTCTAAGTATCCTTGTGTTTTTTGCAGGATGATTCTTTAAAGGATATCCGTACTTCACTGGCTCAGCTCACCAAGAAGCAGCGCGTGGAAAGGCGTTCTGCTTCACTGCCCTCCCTGGAGCGCCTCCAGGTGGAGGAGGTGTCCATATCATCGGACAATCAGTCCTCCTGTACCAGCAGACCAATTTTCCATCGGGAAAAGACTAATAAACTGCTGAAGGCCATCCGGTCGTGGGACCAGGTTGGCGAGGGGGAAGCCTCTGCGTCCACCTCTGGGAAGCGGAGGGTTTTCCAAGTGGACGCCTCCATGGCCAGCCTAATGGAACAAGAATGGAAGCAGCCGGAGAAGGCTTACGTCACCACCAGAGCTTTCAAAGCAGTGTATCCGATTGATCCCTCCCAGCTGGATCGCTGGGGTCCGCCACCCAAGGTGGATTTAGCCATCTCTAAGCTTTCCCGTCGCACTGTCGTGCCCATCGATGACGGGTCAAATCTTCAGGATTTGCTTGATAGAAGAGTGGATTCAACGCTCAAGAAGGCGTATTCGTCTGCTTCAGCCCAGGTGACGGTGGGCATCGCCTCAACGGAAGTAGCTGATAAGCTTCAAGCCCGGCTGGACCGCCTGGAACGGGATATCGACTCCGGGGTTAACAGGGACGACATCCTGGCATCCATGGGGGAGATCCGTCTCGCTACGGATTTCCTGAGAGAATCGGCAAGACAGCAGGTGAAGCTGGCTTCCAAGGCCATGGCCCTCAATACCGCCGCCAGGAGGCCCTTGTGGCTCAAACCTTGGCGGGCTGATGTCGCCTCCAAGTTTTCTTTGTGTTCCCTCCCCTTTCAACCTGGGAAGGTTTTCGGCCAAGGGCTGGACGATCTGATGGAGGGATTGGCTGATGGTAGAGGGAGATCACTACCACAAGCAACCGGAGAAAGAAGGCCTCCCCCTTCTAGGGGTCGAGGCTCCACGTCTCAATACAGGCCTCAACAAGGAAGCCAGAGACGCCCCAGATACCGTCCGAAAGGGGCGGGTCGCGGGATCCCCAAGGAGGACCCTAAGAAGAAGGGGTTTTGAGGAGACGCCGCTCTCTGTGACCAGCTCTCCCGTAGGAGGGCGCCTTTCGAATTTCCTTGTGGCATGGCATCTTCACATTCTGGACCCATGGGTCTTTCAAGTTGTTCAGCGAGGATACGCAATAGAGTTCTCCCATCCTCCGGTGGATCGTTTCATCACTACGCGGGTCTTACCAGCCCTACAACAAGACTGCCTGGAGGCTTCCGTCGCAGAATATCTCTTAAAGGGGGCCCTGGAAAGGGTCCCTCCTCCCGAAGTGGGTCAAGGAGTTTATTCACCCGTGTTCTTGGTTCCAAAGTCCACAGGAGGGTGGCGGATGATTATAGATCTTCGGTTCCTCAACCTCTTCATAAAGAAAAAACCTTTCAGGATGGAGTCCATAGACTCAGTAACCAATTTCCTATTGCGCAACGAGGTCATGGTCACCCTGGACCTGAAGGATGCCTACTTACATATCCCCATCTTCCCGCCACACAGGAAATATCTACGTATAGCCGTTCTTATGGCTGGTCACAGAGAGCACCTACAGTTCACTGCTCTGCCATTCGGCATATCGTCAGCTCCGTATGTATTCACCAAGATGGTCGCACCAGTTGCCGCCGCTCTCAGACTTCAAGGCCTCTTCGTGGTTCCCTACCTCGACGACTGGCTTATAAAAGCTCAGTCTACTTCAATTCTCCATCACCACCTCCAGATAGCCATCGCCTTCCTCCAGGAGTTAGGTTGGCTGATCAATTGGGAGACGTCAGAAATAGTGCCATCCACCCGGAAGAAATTCCTAGGGTTTGTTCTGGATTCCCAGAGCATGCAGATTTTCCTATCTCGTCCAAGGCGAGCAAAAATAGAAGCTTCGGTTCGGGGCCTCCTCAGGTCCCGATGGATCACCATTCGCACCGCCATGCGGGTCCTAGGCCTGATGTCTTCTTCAGCCAAGGCGGTCCCTTGGGCTTTATGGCACTTGCGTCCCCTTCAGATGGAAGTGTTGAGAGCCTGGAACGGATCTCCACGGGGACTGCACAGGAAGATCTGCCTTTCTCCCGGTACCCGTCTTTCCCTCAGATGGTGGAGACACCTGAAAGACGGAAGGTCCTCGGTTCAACCTCGTTGGACCCTGTTGACAACAGATGCGTCCCATTCGGGATGGGGAGCCCACCTGGACGGCAGGACTGTCCAGGGTCTGTGGAGGAATCCAGAGGTAGGAACCTCCAACCTGAAGGAGCTAAAAGCAGTGTATCTGGCGCTGAAGTACTTCGCCCCCTTTCTCGAAGGGAAGGCAGTCAAGGTCCGGTCAGACAATATGACGACGGTAATATACTTGAGCAAACAGGGCGGCACCAGGGTTCCAGCCCTACTGAGAGAGGCGAACTTGATCTTCACGTGGGCAGAGAAGAATCTGACCCACCTATCCGCTGTTCACATCAAGGGCTCCCTGAACATAGTAGCGGATCAGTTGAGTCGGGGTATCCCTGTATCAGGAGAATGGTCTCTCAATCAAGACATATTCCATCAGATTGTCCAAACATGGGGCCTTCCGGATGTCGACCTCATGGCAACCCGACTCAACGCCAAGGTGGAAACCTTCTGCTCTCTGTACCAGGAGGACAATGCCTTGGCAGTGGATGCCCTGTCCATCCCATGGAGGTTCAGGCTGATATACATTTTCCCTCCAGTTTCCATCATACCCAAGGTATTGATGAAAATCAGACAGGACCAAGTCTCGGGAATTGCCATAATCCCGTTCTGGCCGAAAAGGACTTGGTTTGCCCAGCTCATGTGGATGAGTCAAGGCAGGTATTGGAGGCTTCCCCCCCTCCCAGATCTGGTGACACAAGGAGAGCTGAGACACCACGATCTGAGGAGATTCAATCTGACAGCCTGGAGGTTGACCAGTCCCTATTAAGGAATAGAGGACTGTCTCAAGGCGTCCTAAGGACTTTAGCCAGCGCCAGAGCCAGCTCGACCAATAAGAATTACCGTAGGATCGGTAATATTTTCCAGGCCTGGTGCACGGAACACGAAGTGGACTCCTCCGATCCCCCTGTGAGGGCGATCCTGGATTTCCTGCAGGACGGCCTAGACAGAGGGCTTGCAGCTTCTACCCTGAAGGTACATGTAGCCGCTTTGTCCGCCTATCTGGGGAGGCGGTTGTCTCAGGATCCTTTAGTGAGCACCTTTATCAAAGGGGCAACTAGGCTGAGACCAGCAGTTTCTGCTCCTGTCCACCAATGGGACCTCAGCAAGGTCCTAACGGCACTTTGTGTTGCTCCATTCGAACCTCTGGAGGAGGTGGATCTAAAGTGGCTGACCTATAAGGTATCTTTTCTCCTCGCTATCACCTCGGCAAAAAGAGTAGGGGAGCTTCAAGCACTCTCATCGGAAGCTCCTTACATTGCCTTCTTTGAAGACCGTGTTCAGTTGAGATTTCTGCCAGGATTCAGGCCGAAAGTTTCTTCTAGGGCGAATGTGAGTCAGCTCATTTGCTTGCCAACCTTTTTTCCCGTGCCCACTTCCCCTGAGGAGGAGAAGTGGCATACCCTAGATTTAGTCCGGAACCTGCAGATTTACCTTCAGCGCACACGCGCTTTCAGGAGATCTGAGAACTTGTTAATAAATTATGTAGGGGGCCATAAAGGCCGCAAGGCTTCTAAGGTCACCATCTCTCGCTGGGTGAAGGAAGCAATCAAGTTGGCGTTTGTGAGTCAGAACTTACCTCCGCCGACCGTCCTAAGGGCCCATTCGACGCGGGCAGTATCGACCTCTTGGGCAGAGGTCAAGGCTCTCACCTTGGACCAGATTTGTGCAGCAGCATCCTGGTCTTCAGAATTGACCTTTGTGAAGCACTACCGACTTGATCGGTATGGCTCAGAAGCTACTGCCTTCGGGCGTACTGTATTACATTCTGCTTGTGTTTAATCTCCCACCCTTATGGGGATTACTTGCTATTTCCCCACATTGTGCCGCTGGTAGGGACGACAGGGAACAAAGGATTATGTAGATAATCTTGTTTCCCTTAGTCCTAACAGCGGCACAAGGATTCCCCCCCTATTGTTGTTTATTTTGGAATGTATGTATTATTACTTGTTATTTACGCACAGGGGGGAGGTATCTGTGCCCTCTTAAAGGGAACAAGCCATGTGAAATTAATACATGGCTAATTAAAATTCCGCCTGTCCTACCAGCACACAGGGGCACGAAATACCCCCCCCACATTGTGCCGCTGTTAGGACTAAGGGAAACAAGATTATCTACATAATCCTTTGTTCAACACTTTCCCAGCTTAGACATCACTTCTCCTTAAGGTATGAAAATGCAGTCAGAGATAAGTGAAGAGGATGAAACAAGAAATATTGAATTTCCTTGTCATAGCAGGTTACATAAGTGAAAAGGCTGCAAGGCAAGACGTTGTAGAAATGGATTCACCAAATGACAAGAGTTTGTATACTGAGAGAATACATATCATGGGTCACAAGATACATGAGCAAAGTAGACACATAAGGCTTAGTGCACAATCTTTTCTTAGTTATGGCACATTTATCACATTTACTACATATTTTTGCTGTTGAATTCATAACTTGACGCTATAGGATATTATACTGCGTTCAGGCCACTTTGGAACATTATAATGTGTGAAGGAGCCACTGTAGGACATTATAGTGTGTGTAAATGGTGCTTTATACTGTGCGGGGGCTAAGGAAGGGGGTGCTGTGCTGTGTGTGTGTGGGGGCACAAGTCAAAAATTTTCTATGGGACCCAGAAGACTGTGCTAGTTACATATATATATATATATATATATATATATATATATATACAGTGTTGGCCAAAAGTATTGGCACCCCTGCAATTCTATCAGATAATACTCATTTTCTTCCAGAAAATGATTGCAATCACAAATTCTTTGGTATTATTATCTTCATTTAATTTGTCTTCAATGGAAAAACACAAAAAGAATTGTCAAAAAGCCAAATTGGATATAATTCCACACCAAACATAAAAAGGGGGTGGACAAAAGTATTGGCACTGTTTGAAAAATCATGTGATGCTTCTCTAATTTGTGTAATTAACAGCACCTGTTACTTACCTGAGGCACCTAACAGGTGGTGGCAATAACTAAATCACACTTGCAGCCAGTTGAAATGGATTAAAGTTGACTCAACCTCTGTCCTATGTCCTTGTGTGGACATGGAGAAAAGAAAGAAGACCAAAGAACTGTCTGAGGACTTGAGAAGCAAAATTGGGAGGAAGCATGAGCAATCTCAAGGCTACGAGGCCATCTCCAAAGACCTGAATGTTCCTGTGTCTACCGTGCGCAGTGTCATCAAGAAGTTTAAAGCCCATGGCACTGTGGCTAACCTCCCTAGATGTGGATGGAAAAGAAAAATTGATGAGAGACTTCAACGCAAGATTGTGTGGATGGTGGATAAAGAACCTCGACTAACATCCAAACAAGTTCAAGCTGCCCTGCAGTCCGAGGGTACAACAGTGTCAACCCGTACTATCCGTAGGCATCTGAATGAAGAGGACTGTATGGTAGGAGACCCAGGAAGACCCCACTTCTTACCCAGAGACATAAAAAAAGCCAGGCTGGAGTTTGCCAAAACTTACTTGAGAAAGCCAAAAACGTTTTGGAAGAATGTCCTCTGGTCAGATGAGACAAAAGTAGAGCTTTATGGGAAAAGGCATCAACATAGAGTTTACAGGAAAAAAAAGAGGCCTTTAAAGAAAAGAACACGGTCCCTACAGTCAGACATGGCGGAGGTTCCCTGATGTTTTGGGGTTGCTTTGCTGCCTCTGGCACTGGACTGCTTGACCGTGTGCATGGCATTATGAAGTCTGAAGACTACCAACACATTTTGCAGCACAATGTAGGGCTCAGTGTGAGAAAGCTGGGTCTCCCTCAGAGGTCATGGGTCTTCCAGCAGGACAATGACCCAAAACACACTTCAGGTCAGCACTAGAAAATGGTTTGAGAGAAAGCACTGGAGACTTCTAAAGTGGCCAGCAATGAGTCCAGACCTGAATCCCATAGAACACCTGCGGAGAGATCTCTTGATGGCAGTTTGGAGAAGGCCCCCTTCACATCTCAGGGACCTGGAGCAGTTTGCCAAAGAAAAATTGTCTAAAATTCCAGCAGAGCCTTGTAAGAAATTCATTGCTGGTTACCGGAAGCGGTTGTTCGCAGTTATTTTGTCTAAAGGTTGTGCTACCAAGTATTAGGCTGAGGGTGCTAATACTTTTGTCTGGCCCATTTTTGGAGTTTTGTGTAAAATGATCAATGATTTGACTTTTTTTTTTCATTTTCTTTTGTGTTTTTTCATTGCAAGCAAAATAAATGAAGATATTAATACCAAAGAGTTTGTGCTTGCAATCATTTTCTGGAAGAACATGAGAATTATCTAACAGAATTGCAGGAGTGCCAATACTTTTGGCCAACACTGTATATATATATATATATATATATATATATATATATATATATATATATACTGTGTGTGTGTGTGTGTATATATATATATATATATATATGTCCTGTTTGATATGACACTGATTCTGAAGACCCATGCATGTGAGGGCCCCTTCACATGGCGTAATCGCTCGGCTCATTCCGAGCCGTACACGCGAGCGCTTCTAAACACTTCCCATTCACTTCAATGGGAGCATGCGTAAAGCCGGCTTTACAAGCGCTCCCATTGAAGTGAATGGGAAGTGTTTAGAAGCGCTTGCATGTACGGCTCGGAATGAGCCGAGCGCTTACGCCGTGTGAAGGGGCCCTGATCCTCATCAGCGGTGGAAAGCCACAAGGACATGCTGATGCTGCGTATGAGGCATACCGTGTCTGGGTCAGCTGTCAACCAGGTGGTTTCCCTGCAGCAAAGAGTAGACATACCCAATACAGATCTTAAAGGGTTTGAACCCATCGCTGCTTTACACTAGATTGGGGAAAAGAAATGGTTGCTTGTTGTTGTCCTGGGAGCAATTCCCCTGTCCTGTGTACGAATTAATATCTGAAGCTACATTATCTATATATATCTATCTAATGGTGAATTGTTTTTTCCATTTTAAAGGGAAATACTCTCTACAGTCTCAGCACAGGTAAACAGTGGAGTCATCTGCCATCAATGAAGGCCAGCTATTTGTATGGCAGGTGTGGCAGAAGACTTGGCACTCGCCCCTAAAACCTCTGCCACCAAAGTCTGCAATCATCAAGAGGAAAGACAGATGTCTGTTGGCAAAACTTCATAGCTGTAAAAGAGGGGTGACTTCCCTGCCAGCATATGTATTTCACCACTGGCAGCTGGGAATCAGCTGGAAGACGAGAGATGAATGCACTTTAAGATGAGGAGAAGAGGGACGCCGGGCCTAGGAGCTCACTAGAGGATGTTGTGTTTTCAGTATGTAAATACAAATTTGGCACTTTCCAGCTGTTTTGTGGATTTGCTCACAACTACAAAAGAAATGGCCTCTGAGAATCTTCCTGATTCCAAGAGCGCACACCAGTGATGCATATCTTGGATTAAAAGGCAAATGTCACAACTCAAGCAATGTACAAATTAAAATATTTACACAGTAGGCAGGATATAAGCATGGCCTATGGGAACTCACAGCATTATACCAATAGTTAAAGGGGTTCTCCAGGGATGGATAGAGTGCCTTGCAGAAGTATTCAATTCCTTACAAAGTCACTCTGTCTTTAAAGGCAACCCAGTTTGCAATATAAAATTTAGGGAGTGAATTCGTTTGTAAAGAACGTGTGCAAGTAGGTGGGCAGGGACAGGTGCATAGCGTCTTATGGATCGCTAACATCCCGAATATTAGACAAAACTGAGCTGGAAGCAGAAGTGCAACTATAGAAAGGCAGAGGTAGTAGTCACACCAAGGCTCTGATGCCTGGTGAGGTCCAAAAACTCCTTTGCCACACAGAAAGAAGACACCAGTTCTACAAATGGCACATGCAAGGTTGTAAGGGGATAGTGGAGCAACTCTGAATTGTCTGAATTGCACCAAGTAAATATAAATGCACAGTATAAATGCAGATATTAGAGCATGAAGCTCCATACAATGGCCTGGTCTGTAACTGGTGTTCTAGTTAACTCCCCTTACCTGGAGGAGTCCCTAGATAACTGTAAGCAGTGCCTGTCCCTTGGCTGAGGGAAGCCTTGGAGAATACTGTTCGGACCCAGAAACTAAGGATGTGCCACCCCACAGTGTCCTGTTGAGATACTGTTGTTTGCTCTTAGAGTCTGTTCAGTGTAGTCTGATCCTGCCAAGTTAAAGGGGTTGTCCCATCACAAGGATCCTATCTATACTGCTTGTTAATGTGGATGTAAGACTTTTCCTAAATACATTGCTTCAGCAAAACTGCTTTGTTTGTCCACTATCTTACTTTATTCAATTAATTGTTGACACAGCCCTGACTTATCTGCTCAAAAGTCAAGTGATGTATCTGCCTGCTCTCAGGGGGGAGGGAGGAGGGGCTAAGTGCACAGGAGCGAGCCTGTGTTTCTAGCTATTCCTGTGTATACACCACATGACCTAGCTTCCTGCTATCAGAAAGAGGAGAGCAGCTGCTTTCATTTCTTCTGTTCTCCCAGTTATCAGGCTAGCTAATTCAATTGTGTTCATTATGGCAGAGACAGGCAGTCTCTGTATGTAACACAGAATGGAGCTGCTCCTGCCTGTACTTCATAGTCCAATATGGGTGGGCGGGGCTACACACTAATTTGGGGGCGGAGCTAAACAGCAGGTTGCATGTGAAACACTGCCCACCAAATGATGCAAGAAACCAGGAAGAAAGAAGATTTTACAGCAGTGAAGACTGGTGAGTATGTGACGTGGGAATACCCCTTTAAGTTCTCATGACAGCCTGTGTAAATTGAAAGCAATATGCTATATGCCCTCTAAGAGAGACTGGTTCCATTACATTGTGAACCCACTAGACACTGTAGCCATTTTAGTGTGTGTCCATCAAAGATTGTAAACAATCTACTTTGTGCCCACCTGAGTATTGCAACCACTAAACTCCAAGCCAATAAGAGATGGTAACCCTCAATCTTTGCTCCCATATGAGACTGCAGCTGCCAAGGTTTGCAACTATATTTGTCTATATCCACCAAACCCTTTACCTATTTGTCACTGTAACAGTTAAGCTAAGTGCCTTGTAGTGTAACCATTAGAATGTGCATCCTATGCATCTCCAACCCTATGGATTATATGTGTAAATGGACATCCATGGAAGTACATAGAGTACAGCTGTTGCTAGAGGCAATGACCTATCAAATTAACCCTTAAGTTTTATCATGGTGATATGTGTATGATAGTGGTTTATGATAGACCTCATGATAGTACTTAAGGGTTAAAGTTCTGAAATTAGGACCGTGTTTTGTGGAAAGTCTTTTTCTTTAAAGGGGTTGCCCTGTTATAGACAGTTAACCTCTATCCACAGTACAGGGGATAAGTGTCCAATCAATGGGAAGACCAACCACTGGGTCCCTCGGTGATCAGGAGGATCAAAAGACCCCATAAGGCCTCCTTGTGAATGAAGCACCAGAGCACTTACATGACCGATGCTCCAATTACTTCTGTGGGGCTGCCAGGACTGTAATCCATGTAATACCACGGCACATGGTAGGCAGGGTCCCCATAACAGATTTTGCTTTGAAGCCCAGGAGCTGTTTTTTTTTTTTTTTCTTAATGTAGATTGTGAGCCCCACATAGAGCTCACAATGTACATTTTCCCTATCAGTATGTCTTTTTTTGGAATATGGGATGGAAAACCATGCAAACACGGGGAGAACATACAAACTCCTTGCAGATGGTTTTTTGCCCATGGCAGAATTTGAACACCAGGACTCCAGCGCTGCAAGGCTGCAGTGCTAACCACTGAGCCACCGTGTGGGCCCCACCCAGGAGCTGTTTGTAGTCATCAAGCTAGTTGCCTCTTGTAACACTACAAACACCAAGTTTGCTTTGGGATCTTAAAGTTGTGATCTGAGGGTATGTTCCCACGGCAGAAAATGGATTCCACATGTGAACATACCGCGTGGCTAGCCGATGCAGTGCCCCAGGATCCCATTGCGGTATTCCGCTCCGAAATAGGCGTGAATGAATGGGCCTAATTGAGAGGGAGTCTTGCACCCTGGACGCTGCGGCTGAGTCGGCTGCGGAATCTGTGGGAAGACGGGTCATCTCATTTCTTTTTTCCGCTACTAGCTAGTGGAAAAAAGAAGCGAGCGGCTCCCATTGAGGTCAATGGGAGCCGTTTTTGGCAGAGGATTTTGAGGCAGATTCCGCGTTAAAATCTGCTGCCAAAAATCTCCGTGTGAACAGATCCTTAAAGTAGATTGTCCAGGACAGGAAAAAAAATATATTAGGCCGGGGGAAAATAAAATAAAATAAACATACTCATACATGCTCCAGCGACTCCCAGCGCAGTCCGTTCCTGCTGCTCCTATGTTTTCTACCAGTGGAATTCCCCGCCGCACGTGAACGCTGAGGCCAATCAGCGGTGTATGGAAAGGGACACCATGGTTGGGACTTCTGGCAAAACAAGACATTGGAGCAGCAGGACCGGACCACGCTGGGAGACACTGGATCACTGGGGTATTTTTTTATTTTGGTATTTTTTCACCAGCCTAATACATAAAAAAATATATCCTGGACTACGTCTTTAAGTAAAGACCCCGGTTAAATTCAATGGCTGTGTCTTCTTCTTTAGTAAGCCTATAGCAAAATATTCTATAAAATAACAATGCTATACAGCACCTTCCCATACAGATTGCACAATCTAACATAAATAAAGTGGAAATATTGCATAATGTAGATGTTTTATGTTTTCTTGTCCTTTGTCAGATATTATATCTACATGGTGATCTAGTCCAAGCATGTATGTCTCCTGAACATCCCCTGAAGCAGCACGAACTAGAGCGATGGGCAAACAATAGACAGGAATATATTTAGCAGCATGATAAGACAAGATTTTCATAGGAAAAATCTAGAAAAAACAATGACCTACCTATTACTGGGTCCATCACTACGTAACCCTAAACTTCTTTAAAGGAACAATTTCACCTAAGGTAGTTATATAGGAACACTATAGGAACTAGTAACACTTCTATTTTTGAAAGAATTTTTAATTTGCAGCCTCTCATGCCTAAAACTTTTGCATGATTTCTATTCTATTTGACATTTTTTTATTCTATTGTACATGATTATGGGATCAGCCATCTTGTCTCCACTACAATCTGCAGCATTGCTTTACAGCAGCTATATAAACAATAGGAACCTGTATGGACATGAATCAATGGGGCACTTTTATTAGATTAGATTTATTAGGCCTGGTACACATCTGCATTTGGTATTCTGTTTGGAGAGTCGGGGACCCCATGAACGGAATATCGAACGCATTAAAAAGTGGTGAGCAATGAAAGCACACGGACCCCATAGACTATAATGGGGTCCATGTGTTTCCTGCACGGTGTCTGCACAAATCATGTGGAGAGAAAAGTACTCACCACTTTTTAATGCGTTTGGTATTCAGTTCGGGGGGTGCCCAAGTGGACTCTCCGAACGGAATACCAAATATAGATGTGAACCGGGTCTCAGATTACATTTCTGATGTAAAATAAACTGCTGTTGCAACATTAATCGTCACAACTGGCGTTCTTTCACCTCCTATGCCATTTTCATAAAAGCAAAAGTGTCGTACGAGTTGTACTATATCTAATATACTTCACGCCAGTTAACTGGTACAAATGTTACACAGATTTCACAGTTGGTACACAGCCGTGGCGTTTCTGAAGAGGTGTGTGTCTCGTCAAAAATGAGATGTCTCTTCCGTCAGTGTTGGAAATATGAAGACTGGCATTTAATATGTCAGTCTTCATACGTATTCCCCAATAACTTCTACAGGAGAGTATTTTAGGCATGCCCTACGACATGTGCACAGGGGCGTAACTTGAGGGGATGCAGAGGGTGCAGTTGCACAAAGGCTCAGGACCCTCAGGGGGCCCATAAGCACTGGCATCAGTATTGAGATTGCAGCTTCCATCTGTCCCATAAGCCAAGGAGACCCACAGATTACCCTAACCACACTGAGGTTCATTAAACTCCTTAGCTCCCCTAACCATCACTATCAAGAATTCCCTGTAGGGATGAGGTAGGGGGCCCGGACAAAAGATTGCACTGGGCCCACAAGACTTTAGTTATACCACTGCCCATGCAGGGAGGGTGAGTATATCAGATATGCCACCGCCTATTTTGAATGTGTTATCTCTCTATAGAGTAGATGATGCCTGCCATTGTCATCCCTTCTGTTCTGATAATGAGATGACTACTAAAAAAGTGATCTCTACAGAACAAGAAGTGTCAGTCCATTACGAGGCAGGATTTCAGAATTTTTTTTTTCAATATAGATCAAATGTAAAAAAAAAGAATAATAGGAACTCTTGAATGAAACATTTCTCATCTTTTTTCTATAATTGCTATTATTTTCTGTTCTTTCTTCTACGTGTAAAGCGACGTGAAATGTAGTATATATTATAAGATCCGTGCAGGACTAAAAATATCATCTCTGACATACTTATCTTGGAAAGTCTTGTTTAGAAAGCGTCTCAGTATCCACTTAGTATCTGTATGTACAATACATGCACACTTGATACACGTCTTTGTCAGCGTTTTCGCCGGAGTTGGCTGCAGTTGTGGTATGAGTTTATTTTAACTCTCCGAGAGGCATTATCCAGAAATAGAGCCCCAGATGATTGAAGTGTTTGGTATCTTACTTGTACACCTGGCTCGTAGATGACGAATGTTAAACAGAACATGAAATGCGTGATGGAGGCAAGATCAAGATCTCCAAATAGGATTATTTGTAACATTCGATGAGGCATGGTGACACTGATGCCATTCATGATTCCCCTCCCCCACCACCACCTACATATTCATATGAAATAAGCCAATAAACACAACCCCTCACTTTTTCCAGGCAGCAGAATATTCCACTTGAAACGCTGATGTATATTTAATATCTCTGTCTATCACACAGATAGATTTAGTGGAGGAAAAATGCAATGGTGCATAATCCCATTACATCACGAGGTTATGAGAAAACATAAAGATGTTGATTTCAGAAAGAGTGGGGCCAAGTTATAGCATGAAGGTACACAGAACTTAAATACGCATTACTTTCTCACTGAGCCCTGTGTACGGTATGACGCAGTGAACGCACATGTGCCAAGTGTGTGGTAAGGCCTATGGTGTATACTAGTGTCGCCAACCAGATAAAAGACCTCGGAGACCTCTCATATAGATCATGCTTGTATCCAGAAGGTCATTGAATGTCATTGACTCTATGGGGATTAGAGATTTAAGGGAACAGCACAGGATCCAATTGTCCTACCTTAAGATCCTTTTTTTTTTCAGAGGGATCTGGCAGAAATCCACCAAAGATTAAATCAAAGCCAGCAAAGTGCACCCCTAGCAAAACTTTACATGTATTAAATATCCAAAAATAAATGTAATTTCAGCTCACCCCATTAAGTGTCCATCATTGCATGCCGGTGTGCACAGGAGCCTGGAGGACTTGATCCAGCTGCAAAGTATCCACAAATAGAAAAAATCCAGCACCTTCCCGACGTTGTATTAAAACTTCAACTTTTATTCGTATACATTAAAAGAGAAAGCTACATGGCAACCATGATGAGATATATACAGACAGCTACGCGTTTCGGGACAGGTCTTGTCCCTTCCTCATGGCATGAGGAAGGGACAAGACCTGTCCCGAAACGCGTAGCCGTCTGTATATACAGTCCTATGAAAAAGTTTGGGCACCCCTATTAATCTTAATCATTTTTAGTTCTAAATATTTTGGAGTTTGCAGCAGCCATTTCAGTTTGATATATCTAATAACTGATGGACACAGTAATATTTCAGGATTGGAATGAGGTTTATTGTACTAACAGAAAATGTGCAATATGCATTAAACCAAAATGTGACCGGTGCAAAAGTATGGGCACCTCAACAGAAAAGTGACATTAATATTTAGTAGATCCTCCTTTTGCCTCTAGTCGCTTCCTGTAGCTTTTAATCAGTTGCTGGATCCTGGATGAAGGTATTTTGGACCATTCCTCTTTACAAAACAATTCAAGTTCAGTTAAATTTGATGGTCGCCGAGCATGGACAGCCCGCTTCAAAATATCCCACAGATGTTCAATGATATTCAGGTCTGGGGACTGGGATGGCCATTCCAGAACATTGTAATTGTTCCTCTGCATGAATGCCTGAGTCGATGTGGAGCGGTGTTTTGGATCATTGTCTTGCTGAAATATCCATCCCCGGCGTAACTTCAACTTTGTCACTGATTCTTGAACATTATTCTGAAGAATCTGCTGATACTGAGTGGAATCCATGCGACCCTCAACTTTAACAAGATTCCCGGTGCCGGCATTGGCCACACAGCCCCAAAGCATGATGGAACCTCCACCAAATTTTACAGTGGGTAGCAAGTGTTTTTCTTGGAATGCTGTTTTTTTTGGACGCCATGCATAATGCCTTTTTGTATGACCAAATAACTCAATCTTTGTTTCATCAGTCCACAGGACCTTCTTCCAAAATGAAGCTGGCTTGTCCAAATGTACTTTTGCATACCTCAGGCGACTCTGTTTGTGGCGTACGTGCAGAAACGGCTTCTTTCTCATCACTCTCCCATACAGCTTCTCCTTGTGCAAAGTGCGCTGTATTGTTGACCGATGTACAGTGACACCATCTGCAGCAAGATGATGCTGCAGCTCTTTGGAGGTGGTCTGTGGATTGTCCTTGACTGTTCTCACCATTCTTCTTCTCTGCCTTTCTGATATTTTTCTTGTCCTGCCACTTCTGGGCTTAACAAGAACTGTCCCTGTGGTCTTCCATTTCCTTACTATGTTCCTCACAGTGGAAACTGACAGGTTAAATCTCTGAGACAACTTTTTGTATCCTTCCCCTGTACAACTATGTTGAACAATCTTTGTTTTCAGATCCTTTGAGAGTTGTTTTGAGTAGCCCATGATGCCACTCTTCAGAGGAGATTCAAATAGGAGAACAACTTGCAACTGGCCACCTTAAATACCTTTTCTCATGCTTGGATACACCTGGCTATGAAGTTCAAAGCTCAGTGAGGTTACAAAACCAATTTTGTGCTTCAGTAAGTCAGTAAAAAGTAGTTAGGAGTATTCAAATCAATAAAATGATAAGGGTACCCAAATTTTTGCACCGGTCAAATTTTGGTTTAATGCATATTGCACATTTTCTGTTAGTACAATAAACCTCATTTCAATCCTGAAATATTACTGTGTCCATCAGTTATTAGATATATTAAACTGAAATGGCTGCTGCAAACACCAAAATATTTAGAACTAAAAATGATTAAGATTAATAGGGGTGCCCAAACTTTTTCATAGGACTGTATCTCATCATGGTTGCCATGTAGCTTTCTCTTTTAATGTATACGAATAAAAGTTGAAGTTTTAATACAACGTCGGGAAGGTGCTGGATTTTTTCTATTTATGTATTAAATATGTTAAAAAGTAGAGATGAGCGAGTAGTACTTGATCGAGTAGGTATTCGATCGAATACTACAGTATTCAAAATACTCGTACTCGATCGAGTACCACTGTGCAGAAACAGCATTGATTGGCTGAATGCTATACAGTCGGCCAATCAACACTGGTTCTTCTCCTACCTTTAGAAGTCTTCTCCGTGCAGCTTCCCCGCGGTGTCTTCCGGCTCTGAATTTACTCTGCCAGGCATCGGACCTGGGCAGAGCCGACTGCGCATTCCCGCTTGTAGTGCGGACATGCGCAGTCAGCTCTGCCCCGTCCCGATGCCTGGCAGAGTGAATTCAGAGCCGGAAGACGCCGCGGGGACGCTGCACGGAGAAGACTTTTCGGAGGATCCAGCCCGACCCTCACTCGTGGATTTGGTAAGTGTAATTTGATCGAACTTTGCCTACCCCTGAAACGAGCATTTTCCCCCCATAGACTATAATGGGGTTCAATATTCGATTCGAGTAGTCGAATATTGAGGGGCTACTCGAAACGAATATCGAATATCGAACATTTTACTGTTCGCTCATCTCTATTAAAAAGACCTCAAATTATAAAAGTAAAAATCTCATGAAAATAAACTGTTAGGCAGCACAGTGGCTCAGTAGTTGGCACTGGAGTCCTGGGTTCGAATCCTGCCAAGGAGTTTGTATGTTCTCCCCATGTTTGCATGGATTTCCTCCCACACTCCAAGGCCATACTGATAGGGAGAAATAAAAAAGAAAAAAATTGCTTTACTGGTATTCTGAAGGAAAGTTTAGTATGCATCAAAAATAAGAAACGGTTTTACCAATATATTCAGACACACAATGGCAAAACAGCGATACCGACCCATTTGACCAATCTCACAGACATAACTATAGACTTCACTGGCAAGTTAGGGCATTACCTCCACATCTAGGTGTTAAACTCACTCCGGGTCTGCACACCAACTCCTATCCTAAAAAGGACAGTCCCTAGTACTCATCCTAAACAAAGAAACAGCCTCACTTGTTTCACGTTTCATCTCTTGTTTAATGGGAGTCCTCAGAGGATTATTAAAGCACATGAACAAACACTTCACATTGGGGTAACTTACACTCAATCCCAGTGCAAAAGAGGCTGAATCATACAATGGTGGAGGAGACAATGACAGTAGGGAATCAGTGTGAGCCATTCGATTAGATATTTCGGCCCAAGTAATCCAAAAATGGTTGCCATCATCAAGACATAGTGACTTATCGGGAAAGTAACCTAATGTGTGACATATATAACTTTAGGACAATAAACAGAGAACAAATAGAGTAAGCACTTTAGATGTGCACCACTATAAATGGCAGATAGGGAACCTACAACCAGAGAAATGTCAGTGTGACCCCAGAAGAGACTGGAAGTGACTCCCATCCAACTGTCCAATAGCATAAATAGGAAGAGACAGATCATGGATTTTTGCCCTGGTTGGTCTCAGCCCCTTTTGCTGCCAAGTGGCAAACAAAGGCCTCTGGTTGGTAATACCATGTATCACAATGGGGGGTCCAGTTTGAGCTGGGACCCCTATCTTCTAAGTACACCATTGCTCTTGTAGTCTCATTCAGTTGAGTATTACTTACCCCTCGTTCACATCTGTGTTGGTATTCTGTCCAGGGGAGTCCGCATGGGGTCCCCCCCCCGAACGGAATACCAAACGCAATTGCAAGTGCTGTGCAGTAAAAGCACACGGATTCCATAGACTATAATGAGGTCTATGTGCTTGCCGCGCGCTACCCGCACGAATCATGCGGATAGGAAAGTAGATTGTGAACTACTTTCCTGTCCACATGATCCTTGTGGAGATCTGGCGGCAAGCACATGGACCCCATTATAGTCTATGGGGTCCATGTGCTTTTACTCCACAGCGCTTGCAATTGTGTTTGGTATTCCGTTCGGCGGGTCCCCATGTGGACTCCCCCGGACGGAATACCGACGCAGATGTGAACAAGGGGTTACATGTGATGTCAAGTTGCCAACAGTTTTGAATTTGCCAGGAATCTTACTGAATTTATAGTAACAATTTCCCAAAATTTGTTCTGTTTGCTTTTGACCATAAACAAGCAGGATGTGTTCTTGGTGATTCTAGGAGCGATTTTTTTTTTTTTTTTTTTTTTTTTTTTTTACAACGATAAGAATGTATATACAACAACCAAACAAATTTTGTAATAGAGGATAATCTATATGGGGATTGTCTCATTACAGAAATTGGTGGCATAGTGCAAGAAATTATCATGTCTGACCACGGTGATTGACCACAAGAACTGTCCGTGGAATGGAGTGTTGTCTGTTGTCAGCTTCTTTTCACTTTTTCCAGACAACCCCTTTAAGGTCCGGTTCCAGAGACCTCTGTTATTACATTATATTGAAAGCTGAAGTTTTGCTTTAAGAATAATTTCTGTTCTGACCTAAATCAACTCTGACACTTCCAAGTAAGCTGTGTCAGTTTTTACATTGGGGATCAGCAGTACAGGATTAAACAGAGCGGCTTCAGACATTCAATCCAAAACTTACTGAAATATAACTTCATTTCCTGTCGGTGCAGCCGCCAGCAGAGAACAGGCGAGCGTACAGTGGATCTTACCTTTCTGGCGTCTTCCCTGTGTATTTGTCTTTTCTTCATGCCAGTCAGTTTTCATGGCATGTCAACATACAACAAGAACACGGGAAGAAATACTGCCGCATGTCGGGAAGTCTTAAAACCTATATTTAGAGATTGTTGCCAGTCCTTGTTATTATTGCTTATAAAGCGTTTTGCCCTCACTAGCACTCGGCTACTTCTGGCATTCCCATAGAGATGAATGGAGCAGCAGCCTGTACAACCCTTGCTCCATTCATAACAAGGTTCAAGAGACCCCCATTCTCATGATCTGTGAGGGTCCCAGCAGTTGGACCCTCAATAATCTACAACATATGCCCTGTGTTGTGTACCCGGTGTATGTTTTAATTGTGGGCAAATGATTCTAAAGAGTAATTGCCCTTTTATACATCTTTTTACATGCCATAGTGACATGTCAGAAGTTTTGATGAGTGAGGGGCTGGGTGCTGAGACCCTTGCTGATCACTAAGGCCCCATGGAACGTCCCACAACAATAAAGCGCTGCGGGAAAAACTACAGAAGCAATGATTCACGGTTCTTCCAGCAGCGCTTTAGACAGAAAGTTGCAGAGATTTCCTCCGCAGACTTTCTGTTACAATTATACCTATGGGGAAATTGCCAGCGTTTCTGTAGGTATAATTGACATGCTGCGATTTCCAAAACCCCACAAAGTCCTTGAAATCGCGGGATGTCTGCACCATGGTTTTTACCGCAAAGTGGGCATGAGATTTGCTAGAATCCCATCCACTTTGCCATTACTTTAAAACACCGCAGTTTTTCTGTCCCGTGGGGCCCCAGCCTAAAACTAAGGGACAGGGATTCCCTTTGGTCCAACAGTTTAATGTCCTCTTCAGTTTCCCCCACAGTTTCATGTCCCCCTCCACGTGACCCAACAGTTTAATGCCCTTTTCAATTGCTCCCACAGTTTTAATGTTCCCTTCCTGCTGCCTCCACAAAACTTGGGACTGTCCCACCGAATCCCGGGTGATTGAGAGGCAGGGTCCTAGGGGTTGTGGCACCCCTTTTGGGAATCACTGTCTCAAGGTGTATATCTGACAACCCTACAGATTCATTACACAGAAAGCACATTCATTTCAATGGTAACTGCAATGCTTTATTTCTCCTGTGGGGGCACTGCAGGCAAATCAAATTACTTCTAGGTTTCTCCACAAATTAAAGTATAATACCCCGTGCACACACCCATAGTTGTTTACAATATAGTGTCTACAATTGTGGATAGTATACGGACCTATTCAGTAGTACGTCTCTGTACACATGTCCATAGGTTTCACTGATCAGTGTCCTGGATGTAAAAACTATCTGAAAATTATGGAACAGATCTGATTCTAGTCCAGTATGATCGCTTAAACAGATACAAGTCTAGTAGATCATAGAAGTCTTCCTGCAGATCTGTCATTGTGGAGGACATACTGCTGCAATGCCGACATGTTTTTTGTGGATTGTGGATCAGTATTTGTGAACAGTAAAAACCACTACGGTCGTGTGCATGTAGTGTGATATTCTGTAACCAGCAACCATTACTGCATGCCGAATTTATATGTTACTAAGATGGATGTGCCAGGAGAGTCGACCTCTTTAAGACAGGCCTAGATCACCTAGAGTAGCCTCACTAGCTAGTACACTTCATAGCTCTACAAGTTCCTGCCTCCTCGGCCGGGAAGCCACAAAGATTCACTAATTCTGACATCTAAATCAGAGTCTCTACATAAATCTTCACATTTTGCTCCTTGGCCAGGCTTAATGGCCAATATAAATACACAGAGTGTAACATCTTCAACTAACAGTTTCTTTTCAGGAGGAAATGAATAGGAAGAAACTTATTTATCCAATAAAATGTCTTCCGAATACCACAGGACATAGTCTCCCATAAAACACAGCGGTAGCCATTTACAGGTGGGAGGAATATTCTCTTCATTGATGTATTTTGTAGACGTGTGTGACCTGTATGTACAGTAACACCATGATATGGACACTTTATCATATCTCTCAAGATTGTGACCATTGAGATGGATTAACATGCTAAGCTTTAGGGTATTAATTCATTAGGACCTAAGGGTAGGAGTGCATTGCTAGATTTAAGGGTATAGGCTTAGTCACGTCGGTGCCCCCTTCCTTATTTTAGGAGTTTCTTCATCTTATGACACAGTCTGTGACTATGGGAGTAAAATGTCTCTAAATAAGTCAATGACTAGGTTAGATTTCCCTGCAGCACCACCTCAGGGGAGGTTAAGTATTACACAATGGATCGCTCATGTAATATACAGGACAGGATATATCCTCAAGAGCAAAGGACTTTTATATAACGTCTCTCCACTAGAGATGAGCGAGTAGTACACGATCGAGTAGGTTTTCGATCGAATACTACGGTATTCGAAATACTCGTACTTGTTCGAGTACCACTCGCTATTCGACTGGAAAAGTTTGATGCAGAAACAGCATTGATTGACCGAATGCTATACAGTCGGCCAATCAACGCTGGTTCTTCTCCTACCTATAGAAGTCTTCTCCGTGCAGCTTCCCCGCGGCGTCTTCCGGCTCTTCATTCACTCTGCCAGGCATCGGGCCTGGGCAGAGCCGACTGCGCATGTCCGCTTGTAGTGCGGGCATGCACAGTCGGCTCTGCCCAGGCCCGATGCCTGGCAGAGTGAATGAAGAGCCGGAAGACGCCGCAGGGACGCTGCAAGGAGAAGACTGCTCGGAGGATCCAGCCCGAACCTCACTCGTGGACTTGGTAAGTGTAATTTGATCGAACGTTGCCTACCCCTGAAACGAGCATTTTCCCCCCATAGACTATAATAGGGTTCGATATTCGATTTGAGTAGTCGAATATTGAACCTCGAACATTTTACTGTTCACTCATCTCTATTCTCCACTTATAGTCATGTTTCCTGTTGTCTCGCCAGTTTCAGTATTTCGCAGCAAAGACATCCTAACACAGACATGTGGCTACTGCAGCTAGTCACTGACTAGTCATTGTTGTGACCACGGATTGACTGATGTGATCACGTCTGTGTTGAGATCTCATCGCTGGGCCAGGAGGTGCAGGGCTGGTGTAGTAATGGGAAGCATTAGAAGGGGAGCTGAGGCTATTGGAAAGGTACAAATGACCCATCCAGTGAAAAACATATTACCAGTGATAGTTCCCCGACATACTATTACCCTTCTTGACCTCCAGCAGAGCCAATGATCTTTCAGCCATCCCCTCAAAAAAAAAACAAAAAAAAACAAACAATAAAACCCTGCCCCATTTGGGGACATTGCATGCCCCATTTTTGTGAAATGGATGCAAAATGTGCCAGTAACACCCCTTTGTGACATGACATTGTAGCGAGAGATGGATGGAAGTTGGAATATTTGCTAACTGAGTTTATGCTCCATTCTGCCCTTCACATCTCTACTTTCCCTCCACCAATTAGATGGAAACCTGGAAGGACTTTAGGGACATCATCCATCCAAGTAAGCCACAGAATTTCCTAAGGCCACCAATTCCTATCAGTGGTCAATGTCTATGGGTCAAAGTAGTCTGATCACTATAGAGCCCATTTATCCTGGAAATATAAGATCATAAATTAAAGTGATTTCGCATGAATTCATCAAGATATCCATAGTGGTGCCGAGGTAGTAGATGCACCTCTAGTGTCTGAGAGTACGCAAAGGCCCTCCGTAAAATAAGATTCCAGTATTATAAATAGTACATAGTGAGCGGGGCCCTGTGGTGTATGGAAAGAAAATAAAATTGAAATACAAGAAAAATGTGGATAAAAAATGTCAAGTACGTTCCTAAATATCTTTCAGTCAATAGACTGTAACAAGTGTTAATGACCATGTAGATGTCAATCAGCTCTTTGTTGTACGCTCACTTGATAAATGCAGCCATAGTTAATCGCTGTCAGTATACGGCACATGATATTCAATGAAAATGTGTGGGTTTTTTATAGTTCCCAGAGATAATCTTTATATTAAAGAGTAGTCTGAAATTAGAAATAAAAAAAAAAAAGGTTTTGATTTTTGAAACAGTGACACTAATATCTATTGACCAATTTTGGGTGCTCAGGCCAGGAAGGCCAGGAAGTTGAGAGTAGTAGCTGTAGACACGGTGGCAAGGATCTCAAGCAGACCCTCCTACACTCCTCAGGGGGTGGCGTTAGTATCTCCCAGGGCATATCCTAGTGGTGAGCCACCCTGAGTCTGATGGTGGTGAAGTACCCTTGATGGAGAATTCATAATTAGGCGACATGCTCTCTACCATGAGTGTGTCGCCGGGCTGTCATTGAATGGCATTGATGGCACATGGATGACATCTGTGTGCATCCCGTGCCTTCATGGCACAATTCATTGAGGCCAGTGAGCACAGTCTGCAAAACAGACAGGAATAGGACCTGTCCTGAGTTTTATTCACCGCCCCATACACTGGACCATTAAAATAAATGATTGTGTCTATAGGGCCATAGAAATGAATGGGGAAGTGTGCTAGCCATGAGAAACACAGCTAACACACTGACTTTGCACATGATTGTGTGCATGAGGCCTAAATCAGGAGATGGTGATGACAACTCTGACAACTCACAATTTTTCTGGCAGAAGCACAGATAAACAGAAAATCTTCATCCATACAATAGAGATATAGTCCTACAGGAACGTTCACTTAGGCTGGGGCTGAGGCTGGATGTTGGTACTCTCTGGGCCAGTCACTGTCTCCCTTGAAGGGGCAGCCTTCCTCTGATACAGTGTGCTCTAACTCTTCCTCTTGTCCAAAAAAGTGTCTGGCTGTGGTGCCGGGATTGAAGAAGGTTAACAGGCAGGGTTGTAGCTCTTGAAGTCCATATAATAATTCTCCTCACAATCTTTTTGTGCACATACATCTTTCAAAGTGAGCAGGGATTTCTCCCATCTCTGGGCTGCAAAAATAGATTGGGACTGACTAAGTTTACAGCTTAACCACAAACTCAATACTAACTTCACATGTTTCCCTGACTGGGTAGAGCGCTAACTCACTCCGTCCTTCTTGCTTCATACTCCTCCTTCATCCTAATTCAGGAGGAGAATACTAAGTGTCTTACCCCCCCTTACCTGACAAGTCCTGGTCAATGATGTACCATACCTCTGGCTTGCCAAGTAGACGGCAACTGGCAAATTAACTGGCATTTAAGTCTGTCCCCTGGAACTATCTACCTAAATTTTGGTGGGGTTTTTTTTTTCTATAAATCCAGCAGCTTTATGGATAATTTGTCCAAATTATCTTTGCAAATTTGGGAAAATTCTACCAAATTCAGGATTCTTGGCAAGTATGCAACTGCTGAGCGTCGACTTTTATCAAAAACAATGGAGAAAGGGAACATCTTCCCAACAGCACATACCTGACTTCTGATAACGTATTGAGTTATTTTACGGCAATAACTACTAAAATACTGCCCCATATGGATCAGGATATGGGTCTGAAATCTCAGGATAATGTGTTCGTTTACTGTCAACTACACAAAAAAAGTAAAAAAGTACTAACATTTCCAGGATTCAGCCCCTAATAAGTGTACAGTATAGGCCTATGATTACGGATAGACTTTGTGCGTCAGCTTATAAACCAGCTCCGGACATAAGAGCAGTACAAAAGGGCACAGCGATCAGGTTGCAGCTACGTCCAGTGGCCTACGAGTGATTCGCTCTTCAACCGCACAGCGTTCTTCAGATGATAACCTTCTAGGTCTGTGAATTATGTGAAAATTACGGCATACATGACTGCAATCGTGTTATTATTCTGCTAAAAATGGCAGCTAGGCGAAGCTGTTAAACATCTGTGTGCGAGTGAAGCCCAGTCTATTGGTTTGATATGCCCTGTGGAATGCATAGGCAATGTATACATATGTACATACCCAGCGTGCTCATGAAACGCTCAGGGCAGCGTTGGCCATACATGACCAATTGAAATAAGGCAGACAGTTGTTATGGAGTTTTTGGAATCTGAATTAGTTATGGATTACGAATATATTCATACTAATATTGTATATTCATTTTCTACACAACAGGGATCAAAGTAGGGATGGAGTTTGATTTCCAGTTGGAAGCTATGGCTGATAATGTAGATAGAACTACATGACAAAGTGCAGATTAAGGACTTCATCAATGCCTAGACAAAAAAGGCCTAATTCAGGGGGGATAGGGTATGTTTAGTTTTGACGTTAGGAAATTTATTGAACGCCAAAGAGTTTGTATTAATAGGCATTTCCAAAAAGGCGTAAGATTGTGACAATTTGTTCACAGCACTTCATACATGCCTAAATATGGCAACTGGTCATACAATGGGGAATTGCATCACTTTAAGGGTCATATTTCTTGGCATTAATAGGAATACCCCTTAAGGCTAAGGCCTCACATCATGGAAACGCGGCTTTTTTGTTGCTGATTTTATTGCTTTTTTGAGCCAAAACCTGGAGTGGAGATTTAACAGAAGGGAAATATATATATAAGAGCTTCCTATATATGTCCCATTCTTTTTCAAGCCATTCTTGACATTGGCATGTGAACATCATAGTGTCCCCTATATGAGGCTTAATAGAGAGTTGCTCTGTACAAGTGGCTTATTCTAGCAGACTGAAGCCATCCCGGTATTACAAGGACAACTTTTTTAGTTGCCTCCTGTATAATGCTACATTTTCTCTACAACGACCTCCTTTAAGAGACTACCCCTTTAAATAATGGATATGTGTAACATAAAAGAGAATTTGCAGAGTTCTTCTGCCTCAAAATCCTTTCCAAACAACTATTCTACCCCCATGGTTCTAAATGGGATGCACTAATGCCCTGTTCACATCAGCATTTGGATTCCATTCAGGGGAGTCCGCATGGGGACCACCCGATCGGAACACCAAACGCAAGTGCAAAGCGCTGTGCAGTAAAAGCACATGGACCCCATAGACTATAATGGGGTCCGTGTGCTTACCGCCAGATCTGCAGGGATCATGCGGACAGGAGAGTAGTTCACCATCTAATTTCCTGTCTGTATGATTCGTGCGGGCAGCGTGTGGCCAGCACATGGACCCCATTATAGTCTATGGGGTCCATGTGATTTTACAGCATAGCGCTTACAATTGAGTTTGCATAACGTTCGTGGGGTCTCGATGCGGACTCTCCCCAGACGGAATACAAAAGCAGATATGAACAGGGCATAATGGACACATCTTTTGTCACAACGCTGAAAACAGGAGCGTCCTCCCTAACAAACCACTGCGAGAGCCGCAACGCATGGCCTCACACTTTGTATATGAGACTACTCACATGTCCCGAAACCTGAATGCCCACACAGCTGGTTTTTGGAGAGGATAAAAAGGAAGACCTCAGTGTGCGCATGCCCTGAATCACTTTTATTTTATGTTCAATTTTATTTTATTTATTTTCTTATTCTTCTTCATTTCTATATGGGGTTTTTTTTTGCATAGCTGGATGACACATTTCTCCATCTAGCTGCTGAGATTTGCAGAGCAAGTAGTAACCCAGCCTTGAAGCTCTCACGTTGCACTCACAGTGAACTTTTGGAATTCTTTACCTATAAGGGAATGTGCCATAGAACTTTCCATTTTAAAACTTGCGGTAGATTTTCACAACTCAAACAAGTTTCTGCATTTGGTCTTGTAAAAGCGAATTTTGTATTGTTTTGATTTTACCTCTTAAAAGAAGCAGTCAGCGGAGACGTCTTTCCAGCACCATGTTTGTCTTGCTTATCAAACTATTATCCTAACGTTTCAACCCAATGTGTATTTCCTAAGACTCATCCTTCAGTTTAGCATCTGCCTAAGGCCGGGGCCTCATGGGCTGGAAATGCCGCGATTTGGCCACAGTGGAAACGCCGTGGTAAAAATCGCGGTGTTTTATAGTACTTGCAAAGTTGATGAGATTCATGCGAATCCCATGCCCACTTTGCGGGAAAAATCCCAGCGCAGACACGCTGCGATTTTGAAATTCCAGCATGTCAATTATATCTGCAGAAACACTGTCAGCTTTCCTATAGATATAATTGTAACAGAAAGTCCGCGGAGGAAAACTCCTTGAACTTTCTGTTCAAAGCACTGTGGGAAGAACCACAATGCATTCATGCTGCGGTTGTTCCCGCAAAGCTTTAGCGCAGCGGTTCCGGCCTGTGGGGTTATATTCATGGCATCTAGTAGTGGAAAGCCTCTGCCTTAAGAATTCTATAGGAAGTTTATTCTGCTTGTCTTGTCATAGACATTGGAGCCATATTGGATATATAGCCTATACCATAAATGTCAGTGCCAAGGTCGTAGGTATAGGGGGTGCAGAGGTAGAAGTCACTACCTGGCCCTAAAATTTCTTCTTCTGCCATATAAAATATACCAATATTCTAAATAGCACATAGTATTTAGTGACCCTGTTACAAATTCGACACTGGAGCCCAGAAGCTTCAGGTTACCCCTCTGGTCAGTGGTTATCTGACTGCTATGACTACCTAGTTATCACTTACACAATGCCGCTATCTTGCCAAATTGTGTTTGTGGGCTCTACTTTATCTTATGTGGGTGGCCACATGGTAGGTCAATGACTACAAAGGACTGAATATGGAACTTATAAGGAACACCACTTTATTTTAGCAATTAAACTCTACAGGATTATTTTCCTATATAGCATTATTAAAGGGACACCCCACCTTTGCACTACTGTGATAGATTTCTTTTACATTTTTGCTGTTTTCAATAAATTTAAATTCTGGTTATGGATTTTGTACCTTGTTGACAACTTTTATTATGGCTTTATTTCCTTCTATATATGTATATACACCATATAACTCAGGTCATTAACACATTACTTGCTATAGGGTATGACCCTTCCATACACAGACTAGCAAGGGAGTGTTTGCCTATATAATTCCATAGGAACATATGTCTACTCACTATACAGTGGGACTATCTATACCTCTAAACCAGGGGTAGGGAATGTACGGCTCTCCAGCTGTTGCAAAACTACAACTCCCAGCATGCATACTGGCTCTGCTGTTCTGGGAACTCTCATGGAAGTGAATGGAGCATGCTGGGAGTTGTAGTTTCACAGCAGCTGGAGAGCCAAAGGTTCCCTACCCCTGTTCTAAACTAACCTTGGTGTTATACTGATAAAGAATGCAGGCAAAATGGAGGCCATAGATACCTACAAACTCCCACTGTAGGAATGCACCAAGCCTGTCCAATTTAAGTCTGGGGCCCCACGGGATGGAAACGCTGCAATTTGTCATGGGAAAAATCGTGGCGTTAGTAAGGGCAAAGTGGATGGGATTCTAGGAAATCCCACGCCCACCTTGCGGTAAAAACTGCGGTGTGGACATGCCGTGATTTCCAAAATCGACATGGCTTTGGAAATCACAGTATGTCAGTTATACCTATGGAAACGCCAATGGTTTCCCCATAGATATAATTGTAACAGAAAGTCTCAGTAAACCTTCTGTCTAAAGCGCAGCGGGAAGAACCATGATGCGCTGCCACCGCAGTTTTTGCTGTGGATGTCCCGTGGGGCCTTAGCCTAAGGTGAGCTTTGCACAAAGTCTGTCCTTTCAGGCTGGCAAACCCAGGACTGTTGCTGAAAATTTGGGACAATTCACGTGTGTTGGTGATTATGGCATAACAAATGTGGAAGAAATGAGTGTTTCTTTTGGTATTTTTTTAATCCTTCCGTCATGCCCCACCACCTCAGGCATGAGCTAGGGACAATGCAGTGTATCAGCTTTGTCTGGAATGTTCCTTTACGTTTAAAAGACTTCCCAAGAACTTATTAAAAATATAAGATCTGTCAACAGCATCTTGGTTATGGTCATTTTTGTACAGTAAAAACGGAGGCTAAATCTTATTACCATTAACTTACTTATCTTACACTGTAACTTATACGTGCTGCTTATCTAGCCTGTCAGGAAGCCTATACAGATGATTTCAGCTTTTACTCCTATAGTCAGTAATTCTGCTGATTTTCTAGAATATCACTAGCAAAAACAGACATAGGAACACAGTGTCAATTTTTTTCTGAGTATAACATGTGGCTTGGCCCAAGCATAGGTTTGCAATGAGGGAGCAATTTTTGTTTTACAGCCTTTCCCACATAGTATTTATAATCCCGCAAACACTATGCATGAACGCTGTAAAAGCAATTGGTAAACAGCAGCTGAAACAATGGCCAGATTCTCTGCACCAATATATATTTATATGGATATATGAGAGAGAAGCTGGACAGATAGTAATAGAGCCAACACATGAATAGATCTAGATATACACAGGCATAGAAGATAAGATTGCTGGGACCCCTCCCCAAATCTAGGTGAGATTGGAAAAATATGGCTGCCTCCTCCCTGAAACAGCACCCCTTTTGTCCATGGGTTGTGGCTGAGTTATAGTAAAATGACTCTAGGGGCCCTCTACGCCAACAATTCCATGGATAGACCATAGCACCTTCTAAGGCTAAGGCCCCAAGGGATGTCCAGCAGCATAAAAGCGCTGCCGGAAAAACCGCGGTGGCAACGCATCACGGCTCTTCCCCCAGTGCTTTAGACAGAAAGTTTTCCCTCTGCAGATTTAATGTTACAATTATACCTATGGGGAAATCACAGTGTTTCTGCAGATATAATTGACATGCTGCGATTTCCAAAACCGCACCAGTTTTGGAAATCGCAGTGTGTCCGCACTGCAGTTTTCACCGCAAAGTGGGCATGGGATTCACTAGAATCCCATCCACTTTGCACTTACTGAAAATGCTTTTACTGCGGCATTTCTGCCGAGAGCAAATCGCAGCGTTTCCAACCCATGGGGCCCCAGCCTAAATGTGGGTATTTTCTCCTGGACCATCATTTTGTTAGAGAGTAGGCCCACCTGAGAAACCTCTGATACCCTAAAGCTCCGTTCTCACAGAGTAACGCGCCGCTCATTTAGACACGTATACACGTGTCATAGTGAGGCGCTTCAAAACAGATCCCATTGATTTCAATGGGTGCTGGCTTACGCGTGTAGCACATTCAAATTAATGGATTACAAAGCCTCCCGTTGATTTCAATGTGTAGCGTGCTTAAGACGGCACCCATTGAAATCAATGGGATCTGTTTTGAAGCGCCGCGCTCTGACACGTGTATACATGTCTAAATGAGCAGCGCGTTACTCTGTGAGAACGAAGCCTAAGGCCGGGTTCACATGAGGCATTTTGGTCTGGAACCTGAGGTTCCGGTCCAAAATACGGGTAGCTGCAACTGGATGCCCCGGCATCCACTCACACACTCCACACCAGATTAGGACCTAGTCGGGAGGAGGGAATGTCTTCAGGCAGATTCAGATTTCAGGTGCCAGAAAAAAGACCTGATCGGCTCCCATTGATTTCAATATGAGCCATCTTTTTGGTCAGGATTTTGAGGCAAATACAGTGTGATTTAGTTATTGCCACCACCTGTTAGGTGCCTCAGGTAAGTAACAGGTGCTGTTAATTACACAAATTAGAGAAGCATCACATGTTTTTCAAACAGTGCCAATACTTTTGTCCACCCCCTTTTTTATGTTTGGTGTGGAATTATATCCAATTTGGATTTTTTACAATTCTTTTTTGGGGTTTTTTCCATTGAAGACAAATTAAATGAAGATAATAATACCAAAGAATTTGTGATTGCAATCATTTTCTGGAAGAAAACGAGTATTATCTGACAGAATTGCAGGGGTGCCAATACTTTTGGCCAACACTGTATGTGTCTCCTTAGCTAGAGACTATATGCAAACCCTGTGTAGCCTGATTCTGCCGTCATATTCCTGCCATCTATTCTCTGCTTCTTGTTGACGTACATTCAAAAGGTTAGCAAAAAGTAAGGGCCAGTTCACACGGCCGCAAAATTATGCCCGAAAAATTATGCACGTTATACTCCCGTAACGACACATTGAAATTAATGTGATTCGGTTTTGAACACTCACATTCTGACACGTGTATACATGCCAGAATGCGCGTGTGTAAACTCCGTGTGAACTGGCCCTAAGAGACAAAAAAACAGTATGACTGCAGGATCAGACTACTCACAGGTTGTAGTCTGTTACCTTGGAAACACATAGCTCTGCATTGCAGCTGTAGATATAAAAATATTTTTAATGAAGTCTATTTTCACATTTATAAAGTCAGTAATTTGGGCTAATTCTTTTGGAAATAGACCTACGATTGGCCTATAAAACTCTCTAGCTGCTATCATTGCGGCCAGACATATATTTCCGCTGTGTGGGAATGTGTTATTATGATGCAGCCATCAAATTTATGGCCATACATGTGTTACATAGATGAGCCAGATTCGCCATAGCAGGAGACACTTCTCTTGACATCTATATGCCGTAAAGGGGTTATCATATTGGAACAATCCCTTTAAGTCATCTCTTCAAACTGATGCATATGGCTCCATTTCTACGAGGAACAAGAACAGGGTCGCTCCTTATAACATACAGTGCACACATACATCCCTTATGAGCAGACAGGTTTATTTTGTTCCTTTTATGATGACATGAGAACGCCCGGGATCCACCTCCTTCCAGTGTCTTATTCAGCCATGTGTTACTTGAGGAACTTTCTTGAACTTCAGTAAAGTTTTACAGCATAACTGAAGGATTTCTTTCACATCCAGCCGTTCGCTGCCAGAAGAAGTTCCATTGAATTACAATGTGATTCTCATCCTTGGCACCAACCTTCATGCAGAATATATTTCCATGGAATAAAACTGGTATAGTCCCATCTGTAATGCCAAAGAGATTCCTAAGCTGTTGTTCCCACACAGTCTGGTGTTAGATCGTCGACATCTTCTTGGTTAGGTAATACTAACACAGAAAACAGACGCAAAGTCATTTTTCAGGCTGAACAACTCTTGTACAGTTCGTGTGCAGAGATGTCACTTGGGGTATGTTCACACGGTAATAATGCATGTCAGAAAAATCAGATGAGTATTTTTACAGTGGACCTTGTGGCAGGAATCCCAGGCTGAGGGGTTTGGCAGGAAGGGATGAGGCCATGGGACTAACAAATTTATCATAATTTATACCAGAAACTAGCAGCACAAATCTATGGCAGTCTTACAGGTGTTGTCAAACAATTGATATTGATGGCCCATTATTAAAATAGATCATTCATATCAGATTGTTGAGGATAACAGGGACCCAACGATCAGCTGCTTCAATCTAAACCGTGTACCAAGTGCAAAGCAGACAGCTCCATACACTGTGTAGTGGCCATGCGTGGTACTGCAGCTGAAGCTTGGTACCCTGTTAAGTCACTACACAGTGCACAGAATACGGAATTGTCACTGTGCAGATCATGAGGCCGCAAATTGGTGAGGGTGTCTGTTCTCAGACCCAAACATCTCTGTCATTAATGACCAGCCCCTTTAATAAATTCTGCCTCAATAGCTAATTGATAAAAATCTGCAGCCACCACTAGAGGGAGCTTATGGTCTATATAGCTTAGGGCCTTAATTGCTAAAATGTAATAGTCCAACCCCGATGCTAAGTCGTTGCCTATTCACTGCAGCCAGGGGCGGCGTTGCCCATAAAGCAACACACACAATTGTGAGGACCCCCAGAGATAAGGGTCCCCACAATTGTAAGTGGCATTATGGCTTTTTGTTGTTGTTGTTTAGCGACTGGATATAATGTGCAGTGCCCATCGGAGTATGAAGTGGAAGTTGGCCTGGACAGGAGTGGGGATTGGTGAGTAATAAATATTACTAAATAATCCAATAGGCAATGGCCTAATGGGTCAACATGTGAAGGGCCAGTACGAGTGCCAATATACTTTGTGGAGGCCAAACAAGTGGACAATGTGCAATGGGTACAAAAAAGGGATAGTATACAGTGGGGGAGGGGGCGGAAAAGGGAGCAGTATGTGGAGGCCAGTACTATTGTCATGAGCAATCCTTACAGTATGATGCAAGTGCAGGTGATACCGGTCTAAACATTTTGACCCCCAGACATCATTTTATTTAGGACCCCCAAAATGCCAAGTCCCCCTGAGTACAGCACCAATTTCTGATCACAGGAGAGATCACAAAATTTCCGACCAATAGATGAGAATCTGAAATGTTATTCACTCAGAATCCAATAGAGCACAGGTAACAAATATAAGGTCAGGAGCAAAACCGTGTGGAAAAGTTTATACTGTCATTGTTGTCCCAAGTAACGTAGCTTCTAGGTAAAGGCGTCTTCTTCCCATCTTATAGTAATATCCCTTAATCTATTCTTAGACATTTCTGCCAACCACTTCACCCAGACAACTTCCAGTTCCTCCAATTATCTTTTACCATTAATGGCTTTTCCATGTGCGGTCTGGGGTTCATGTAATACGCCATTATCAGTAACCTCTTATGAAAGAGGCATATAAGCTGTTTAATGCACAATTTAAACAATGGTATTTATTTTCTATCCAGTGCCAAGATGGTCTGTCTGGGAGCTTTACTTCTCAGACCCTGTTGGCACAAGAACTGTGAGCCAGCTGGTAAGATCTGCAATGATGAATTCCAGGCGGAAATCTTAAAGGATTGTCTGATGTTAGTTCATGTTTACATGCAAACTGCATTCTACATCAGATGGCGAACATTTCCTTGTCCAGTTTATTATCTATCTATCTATCTATCTATCTATCTATCTATCTCATGTCTGTCTATCTATCTATCTATCTATCATCTATCTGTCTGTCTGTCTATCTATCTATCTATCTAACTATCTAGATATCTATCTGTCTATCTAGATGTCTGTTTGTATATGTAATATTTCTTGCATATTGATCTATGATCAATCTATCTGCTAAAGAGATATAGATACAGTCCTATGAAAAAGTTTGGGCACCCCTATTAATCTTAATCATTTTTAGTTCTAAATATTTTGGTGTTTGCAACAGCCATTTCAGTTTGATATATCTAATAACTGATGGACACAGTAATATTTCAGGATTGAAATGAGGTTTATTGTACTAACAGAAAATGTGCAATATGCATTAAACCAAAATGTGACTGGTGCAAAAGTATGGGCACCTCAACAGAAAAGTGACATTAATATTTAGTAGATTCTCCTTTTGCAGAGATAACAGCCTCTAGTCGCTTCCTGTAGCTTTTAATCAGTTCCTGGATCCTGGATGAAGGTATTTTGGACCATTCCTCTTTACAAAACAATTCAAGTTCAGTTAAGTTTGATGGTCGCCGAGCATGGACAGCCCGCTCTCAAATGATCTGAAAACAAAGATTGTTCAACGTAGTTGTTCAGGGGAAGGATACAAAAAGTTGTCTCAGAGATTTAACCTGTCAGTTACCACTGTGAGGAACATAGTAAGAAAATGGAAGACCACAGGGACAGTTCTTGTTAAGCCCAGAAGTGAAAGGACAAGAAAAATATCAGAAAGGCCGAGAAGAAGAATGGTGAGAACAGTCAAGGACAATCCACAGACCACCTCCAAAGAGCTGCAGCATCATCTTGCTGCAGATGGTGTCACTGTGCATCGGTCAACAATACAGTGCACTTTGCACAAGGAGAAGCTGTATGGGAGAGTGATGAGAAAGAAGCCGTTTCTGCACGTACGCCACAAACAGAGTCGCCTGAGGTGCAAAAGTACATTTGGACAAGCCAGCTTCATTTTGGAAGAAGGTCCTGTGGACTGATGAAACAAAGATTGAGTTGTTTGGTCATACAAAAAGGTGTTATGCATGGCGTCCAAAAAAACAGCATTCCAAGAAAAACACATGCTACCCACTGTAAAATTTGGTGGAAGTTCCATCATGCTTTGGGGCTGTGTGACCAATGCCGGCACTGAGAATCTTGTTAAAGTTGAAGGTCGCATTGATTCCACTCAGTATCAGCAGATTCTTGAGAATAATGTTCAAGAATCAGTGACGAAGTTGAAGTTACCCGGGGATGAATATTTCGGCAAGACAATGATCCAAAACACTGCTCCAAATCGACTCAGGCATTCATGCAGAGGAATAATTACAATGTTCTGGAATGGCCATCCCAGTCCCCAGACCTGAATATCATTGAACATCTGTGGGATGATTTGAAGCGGGCTGTCCATGCTCGGTGACCATCAAACTTAACTGAACTTGAATTGTTTTGTAAAGAGGAATGGTCCAAAATACCTTCATCCAGGATCCAGGAACTGATTAAAAGCTACAGGAAGCGACTAGAGGCAAAAGGAGGATCTACTAAATATTAATGTCACTTTTCTGTTGAGGTGCCCATACTTTTGCACCAGTCACATTTTGGTTTAATGCATATTGCACATTTTCTGTTAGTACAATAAACCTCATTTCAATCCTGAAATATTACTGTGTCCATCAGTTATTAGATATATCAAACCGAAATGGCTGTTGCAAACACCAAAATATTTAGAGCTAAAAATGATTAAGATCAATTGGGGTGCCCAAACTTTTTCATAGGACTGTAGATAGATAGATAGATAGATAGATAGATAGATAGATAGATAGATAGATAGATAGATAGATAGATAGATAGATAGATAGATAGATACCATAGATAGATAAATAGACAGATCATCTATGTCTATATTTCTATTTATTTATGTCTAGCTATGCAAAACACAAAATTTAGACACAACAACTCAATGTGACAGGTGCAATAGATTGTTTATCTACTTACAGTATCTGTGTATCTATCTCGCAGATCCAGATTTCTAATGCAAAATAGATAGATAGATAGATAGGAGATTGATAGATAGATACATAGATAGATAGATAGATAGATAGATAGATAGATAGATAGATAGATAGGAGATTGATAGATAGATAGATAGATAGATAGATAGATAGATAGATAGAAGAGATAAATAGATAGATAGGAGATAGATAGATAGATAGATAGATAGATAGATAGACAGATAAATAGATAGATCATCTATGTCTATATTTCCATTTATTTATATCTAGCTATGCAAACATTTCAACATTTATAATTGTAATAGGTAAGTAAAAGAACCGCCAGTCAGAATTCCGAAAATCCTTTGATCTGCTCTGAGTATCATGTCCAACAGTACAAAACTACCACACAATTGATTAATAAAACATAATAAATTTTATTAATACTTACTAAAACAGTAGAATCACATGACATGAGACAATTACATAATACAATTGCTATAAGCAAGTGGGGGTAGACAAAACTACACAGTACCAACTAGTCAGTAGTAGGTAGAAAACAGATGGCCAATAACAATTACATGAAGTAGGAATGGTCCTGGTTAAGAACAACAATATATAATGTATGGTGCAGGATGCACCTAACCATTGACAGCAGTGTGAAAAAACCAGGAACCCAGTATCTCTCCTAGGTGGTATAACAATACAGTGTTGCCATCTTACCTACCAACAAGAAAGGAAACGCCCTTGTTCTTGGGCTTGTAACCACATAATTATTTCATATGATGTCTAATGAGTGTGAGATGAATATCAGGACACAAAGACCTCACAAAAGTGTAAAGTAAGGATCATGCAAGCTGTGGGTGGGCATGAAGCAAGCTGGGCACAGCTGGCAGAAATATTACACGTCTTCAGACCTGGAGGACCATTAACGTAGAAGAACTGTGCATACTGTATGTAAACTATATTTCTACCTACACACTATAAAGTGAGCACTGCTAGGAAAAACACCATTAGGTTAAGGCCCCACGGGCCGTATTCGGAAAGAACCGTGGCATGAACGCACTGCGGTTCTTTCTGCAGCGCTTTCAACAGAAAGTTCATGGAGTTTTCCTCCGCGGACTTTCTGTTACAATTATATCTATGGGAAAGCTGCCGGAGTTTCTGTAGATATAATTGACATGCTGCGATTTGCAAAGCCAGAACGGCTTTGCAAATCGCAGCGTGTCCGCACTGCGTTTTTTTCCGCAAAGTGAGCATGGCATTCGCATAAATCCCATCCCCTTTGCTTGCACTGTAAATTGCCGCGATTTTTCCCGCAAAGTCTCATGGGGCCCCAGCCTTAGGCCCCATGCAGCAAATTGCTGCAAAAAAACCACTGTGGAAAAGACCTTGGCGGAAACACATTGCGGTTGTTTCCACAGCCTTTTTCATAGAAAGTCCACAGAGTTTTCCTCCGCAGACTTTCTGCCCCTATTATACCAGCGATTTCGTAGATATATGTGACATGCTGCAATTTTCAAAAACACAAGTGTTTCCACGTTAGATTTTTTTTCTGCAATGTGTGGATGGGAACCTCTGCAGACTTTCTGTGAAAAACACTGCAGAAAAAACCACGATGCGTTTCCAATGCGGTTTCTCCCACACCGCTTTTTCACTGCAGTCTGCTACATAGGGCCTTAGCCTTTATGTGGGTTGATATTCTTCATGTAGCCTAGTTGTGAAACCTTCTACAACTTTGATTGCTATTCTATATCTGCTAATTGATTCTCTGGTTGAGATGACCCCGGCTGACCTCTAACTGTCTATATGATGATCCTCCGATCAGAGGTGTTTTCCCTCTAGCGCCATATGACAAGTCCTCCTCGGGGGGTTAAAACAGGCTGTCAATAAGGTAGTTAGCAGACGTTCATCTCAGCTGTCATACTACCCTCATGTAGGTCAAATGAACAATGAGATCTCGATGGTCCAGTTTTCTTCCTAGAAGAGATTCCAGGATTTCCTTGGAGTAAATGTTGTTTTTATTTTCTCAGAGACATTCCTGTGTGATTTGTCATTAAAGAAATGTGATCATTAAAGAGCGTCTTTATCGTCATCAGCTCTGTAGACACATTGAGCAACCGTGCGTCAGACCAGGGAAAGTTAGAAGAAATGCGACGGGGTGCCATGTGTATATAGTATATCCAGTAAGATCCTGTGCACATCATGTTCTATCATGTTACCTGCAACTACTCATTTAATATATGGGAAGATTGATTTAATATGATAAGATTGAGGACAGTATATGTCTAATGGTAGAAGGACAAGTGCTATGTAAGTGTCGAGTGAATGCCTCTTTTAGTAGGATGTATGGTGCCATCAAATACAAGCTTCATTAAGGCCCGGTTCACATCTGCGTTTGGGTTTCCATTCAAGGGGTCCATTTTGGGACCCCCCAAATGAAAACCTATCCGCATAAAAAAGCTGTTATCTAAGGAAACCCACGGACCCCATAGACTATAATGGGGTCCATGTGGATTCTGCACGAAAAGTGCTGTTTGTAGGACTTTTCACTCCTCATATTTCATGCGGATAGAGGAACGTAATGGCCCGAACGCAGATGTGAACCGGGCCTTAGATTAACAGATGAGATCAATTCCACACATCTTGTAAGTATTAGTATATGCGTACTATACTATGATGCAGACCCCTATCAGCATGTGTAAGTCTATAATGAGACCCTATTAGAACATACTACAATACTTCACATTAACCTGTCTGGTGACAGTGCTGTTAGTTTAATAGAATCATGGTAGGTCAGATTATTATGACTGCCTATGAGCTTCTAAATCTGGATTATCATAGATATTGTACATTTTTTAATATCCCCACCCCCTCTTAAAGGGTTACTATCAGAGTAATACAATGGTTACAGTAGCAGACGCCTGAACAAATCAGTTTAGTAAAGGTACTCACTGTTTAGTACAAGGTTGCAGTATGGTTTACAGGGTCCAACCAACTGTACAAGGTCCAACCAACCAACCCTCCATCACAAAGTTACCTTCTACAACTTCGATTGCTATTCTATATCTGCTAATGATGCCCATCGATCTTCTTATCCTCATATGTACCCCCCTTTTCCTTAGATTATAACTGTATATTTTGTGTCCCCCTGGGCATGGATAACATATTCCACTAGATGTCATAAATCCCTAAATCTGATCTTTCACAGGTATTAATATTAACCTACAAAATTGCTAAATTTTATATCCACTTTGTATTATTTAAGCATTAGAAGGACCAAAGGGCAATAGATAAAGATCCATGGATGGGGAAAGGCTATCACCGAACCCTGAGCTTGTGGTTATATGGGTGCAGACTCTCTAATGCAATCCAGCACTCACCTTCTCCCTAAATAAAATAGCATACATGTTATGGCAAAAACGTCCTAGTATTGTTCTTTGACCTGTATATCGACAAACTTTGAACTGCAGTATGACCATCAACATACTATTGTCTGCAGTTACCCCATTGTTTCAAAATAATACTGGTTAAGTGGTTTTAAGGGCAACATTCGGAGATGTTCTTTGGCATGAGGTCTCCAGCTCTAGTAGGTGCAAAGGCAAACACTTGTTTATGTGCACACAAGGAAACCGAAGCCTTAAGCGTTGCTTTTCACAACATATTGACAGTTCTAAATAATTGTTACCTATCAGCGGCCATTGGAAGAAAGAAGCTGCTGACAGCGATAGCTTTGTGCCTAGTCACAGGGTCACACCTCGAAAGCCATCAACATGTCAAACCTGTCAAAACTATTAGTGTCTGTAAACACACTTGGGTGCTTTCCTTTGTATAAATGTTTGAATGTGCCAAGATAGGGATGAAAAATATCTTTATCTAAAGAACCTTTCCAGACAGCTTACTATGAGGGATCTTAAAGAGCACGGGACCTCAGGTAGGCATTACAACTATAAATGAACCCACAATTCTGCAAAATATAGGGGTGACCGTGTAATTTATTGGGCTTCTTGGTGCAGCATTATACCTGGAGCAGGTTGGCCATCTCAAGATGAGAGCATATCGGGAGCATAGTCAGGTAAGCTGAAAACCTGAGGTTCTCTACCAGATTTCACCAGATAATCATCTTAGGGGGCGTTCACACTACTAGACCTACATGTAAAACTTTGTGTCCATGCAAAAAAAAAAAAAAAAATGGTTTCCAGGCGGAGAGGCTGCATAAGGACACCAGCGGTTACCTTTAAAAATCCATTCAAATGAATGGGTTTTAAAGCTGACCGCAGGCAAGCCGTCCCCTGTCCAGTTTCTGTGGGGTTTAGGATGAAAACCCCAGGGCGGACAGCGGCGGTAGTGTGAATGCCCCCTAATCAAAATGTTTCCAGTATAAATTACTTAAGTAAAAGTCCTCAAGACCTCCTGGAGTGGTACAATCCTATATCCTGGCTTGGTAACCCCAAAATGTGCCTCCAGACGTTGGGCCGTGATGCTATTGTGACTCCCCGCAGTCACCAAGAACCTATCTAACATGCTCTATCTATACTGTTGCTGACTGTTTGTACCTTGACTATTATAAGAATTAGATCTTCACAAAAACTCTATTAGCTTAAAGGGATTCTATCATTAAAATGCAATTTTTTTGTGACTAACACGTAGGAATAGCCTTAAGAAAGGCTATTCTTCTCCTACCTTTAGATATCTTCTCCGCGCCGCCATTCGTTAGAAATCCCGGTTTTCGTCAGTATGCAAATGAGTTCTCTCGCAGCACTGGGGGCGGTCCCCAGTGCTCAAACAGCACTGAGGTGTCCCCGATACTGCGAGAGAAATCTCCAGCGCCGCCTCCATTTTCTTCAGGAACAGCCTCTTCACGCGTCTTCTTCTAGGGGTAAAACTTCTAGGCCTTGGGCACAGCTGAATACACATGCCCAGAGGCCACAAGAAAATGGCCGCTTACTTACTGTGTGATAGGATCCCTTTAATAGGCATGTGGGCACCATAAAGTTGGGTCACCACCAGCTTGGACTGCTCTGTTTGAACCTTCTGACCAAGACCAGCTCTTGAAGACAAGGCACTTACAGAATTCCCTTGTAGTGGCCGCTACAGTGGAAATGTGTGGCTGTCCACAGGTTTCCTGAGCAGTAACAGCTGGTTACCTAAGTATGTTTCCAAATCTGCTAAGGGGTGGTCTTCATAAAACAAATGAACAGGTAGGGAAAGTGCCCATTATATAGGAGATGAAGAACATGACTCTCTCTGATCTATGGCTCATGATTCTATCAGATGTCTAGCCCGAGAGTCGTTTTACTAAACCTTGCAGCAGCCAGGTGTCAGGACTAGGACTCTAGTTATTTTAGTATCAAAGCTGGAGAGCTATAGGTTGCAGACCACTGAGGTAGCAAATAGTTCCGCTACATCTCCGTCCTTTTGTAGAAGTCTGTATATATGCTGTGACCACCATAAATATTCCTGTCATTGGGGTTCAGATGCTTCAGTCTATGTAAACAGGTCGCAGCTGACAAGGAAATTAAAAGTCAGCATCTAAACTCTGGCTAAGCCAACAAAATCAGGTTTTAAGCCAAGTTGCTGCTGACTCACCCATCCCAGAATTTCACATCTTGTACATTCAATGTCCTTATTCTAGCAGATGAGCAGCCACTAGGAAGGAAGAAAGAAGACGTTTAACTATATCTTATTTTTACCTTTCTGTCTTTTTTCTCAAGGCAATGTGTTACTAGGAGCTCCAGATCCATCCTCACTGGAACAATCGGAGCTTTTGGTAAGTGAACTGTGCATGTTGTAACTTATAAGGTAATTCCATCCAAACTCTAAAACAGTGAATGTGACCAGTGTTGTCCTGGGAGTTCTTGGATCTACCCGAGGTGATGATTCTGAGGATCCATCCTCTATCTATATCTAGGCATGTCCATACCCAATGAGCGGCAGTATGGTTCCAACATAGGACTAACAATATGCATATGAACTTAACAGCAACACTCTGAAACAGACGTAAGTACAAAGTAACCTTTTGTTCACCACAAAGTACATCCAACTCACACTTGGCAAAAGGGCACTCACTTTTCTCTCCTCTGGTGTCTTCGCCGTCAAAATGTTTGAGCGCATCATCCCCACATATCAACGTTCTGTCACAAGTCCACATCAACTACCTTCCCCAAAAATGACATCCAAGCCTTTTCTGACCTGGATTCCACTATTACTAAATGTCCAATTCTTCCTGATACAGGGGACTTTGTGTTTAGAGAAAGTTACTGACCAGAGTGACTTCTTTGAACAAAAAATTGACTATATAATCTGCAATTTGACTACATTTATAATATATACTGTGTGTATATATATATATATATATATATATATATATATATATATATATTAGACACTTTTTGTGCCTCGCTTGACAAGGAAGGGGCTTAGCGACAAATGGGAGGACCAGTAGCGTGCATGAAAATGGTGCCAAAATGTTGCCCATGGTCATCGCATGACCAAGGACTGAGTTTTATCCATTAGGGAATGGTTGAAGAGTAAACTTCAAAAACCTGGAGGTGCACACACGCGCTTTCCAAGTTAAATCCTTCATCATGCTCAAAACACAATGCATTTCGGGACATGTAGTCCCTTTTTCAAGTACAAGTGAGACAGACTGTAAGACGACTTACAACACAGGAACATTTAAAGGGTAACACAAGAAACTGATACAGAAAGGATATTGGTAAATTGTACAACCTTATATTATACAAACAATACCATTTGTCTCTCAATATTGGTCTAAACTGGACAATCCCTTTAGTGTTTAGTATAAACCATTTTGATAAATTTGGCACACCTTTAGATGAACCAGAATTAGTAAATCTGCCCTATTGTTTTTTTCCCATCATATACATATACAGGGTGGCCATAAAATAACCTCAGGTGTTTGGAGTCGTGTGCAGGCTGACCCAATGGACGGAATTGCCTGAAAATTTGTATGTGTGCTAATCAAGGCATGGGGAAACGGACGGCATGAAAAAAAATGTAATACCAAAACTCCCCACCAGGGGATAATGTGGTGCCGTACAGTAAACGTCCCTTATTCTCTACTCAGTCTCACTCAGTCATTTCATTTGTTAATGGTGGCACTGCTTATACAAGCCGTATCACAATTTCCTTTCCAGCAGTTATAGGAAGCCACTTATAGTGTGCGGTACGTTTCCATACATCCTAATGTGATGGGTGCCTTTAAGAGTGTCATTGTTTTCTATAATATCTAGCAGTGGCTATGTGGAATCTTGGTTTATTGGTTACCCTCAGCAGTTTATCGGACTGTGTCCGGACACAAGAGCTTTTACAACTGCCAAATATTCTCATTGTTACTGAAGTAGAAACAGAAAGTTTTAAAGAGACAGGAACAACATTTACCGTATTGTTGCATTGGTACTGAAGGTGGACTTATCATTACTATTACAAAGTTATATACTCTGTGGAAGTCGTAGCGGTGGCCATATTGCTTGTCACCTAGCTTTCTCTCAATGTCATTTCTTTGTCAACATTTCTGAAATTCTTCATAGCGTAATAAAGTTTCCTGCATTGAAATGACATGATGTGCCCACCGTAATGGAAACTGGGGTTGTCCCAAATAATAATTTTAAAAAATATATATAAAAGCAGCAAATTAGGTAACATTAAAAAAACACCCACATGTTGCCACCTAGTGGTTCTAGTGGTTCCTGCCAGTTTTCATTTACCAGTCCTGTGGTGATGATGTCATGTACGTTCATGTGACCGCCGCTACCAATTGCTGGCAGTCTTGCGATTGGCTACAGCAGTCACATGACTGTACAACATGTCATCACTGCAGCAAAATAAACAAAGACCTGCGTGGATTAAAAAAAAAAAAAGTATCAAGTCAGTGCAGCCCAGCGATGTGAACAGAGTGCTGTGCAATGTATATGTAGCATTTATCCGTTAAAGGGGTTGTCCCATTATAGACACTTATTCTCTATCCACAGGGTCCCCTATTTATCAGGACAGGGGACTGAACCCCCCCTCCCCCACCACCCTAAGGCCTCCTTTTGAATGGACCACCAGAGCGCTTGCATGACGTGCCCCATCCACTTATGGATAGGGGATAAGTGTCATTAGTGCTACAACCCCTTTAAGGTGGAAATCCCTTTTACCTTGTCCTGCCAGTTGTTGGTGCTGCTGCCCACCATAGACGTATTTCTAATAACCAGTCCGCGGTACTTTGTGTTTGCTTCAGTTTTGGCACCTGTTTAACCAGTTCAACAACAGCTGCACCTGCGCGAAGAAACACTGTGCAATAGTTAACGTTCCTAAATTAATAACATTTGACCAAGCGTGTCCCATCCCCCACTGTATATAAGCGCGGAGTATTTCGCGTGGGTCTGCACTCCAGAGGTAATTAGCAGTTCAGCTGAGCTAATTCCCTATTCAGCAGCTCCAAGACAAACAGTATACGCTGGCTCTCACCAAGACATACCTATACGCACACTCACCTCTATGTTTGCAAAGTGCCAGTCTGACCCTGCCAAGAATAATACAAACAGCAAAATGCTTCTTCAGGTTAAGAGGCGACCCTGGAGAGTTGGGGCTGGCCAGCAATTGCACACTAGAGTCCACTCATCAGCGGGTAGAAAGAGAGCCTCTGTTCTGCGCTTGAAGGCTCAGTCAAATGCAAGGAAATCTATATAACAAGGAGTCTTGTATAAGAAGTTAGGCCCACAGGGGAGCAGTGCCAAGAGAGATAGACAGCACTTTACAGGGCCAAGGAAGTTAAGACTTGTGGTCTCTTATGTATTAGAAAAAAAAGATTGTAGGTTTACGTTTCGAGGGGAGTATTAGAAAAATTAAGTTAAAAATAACACCTGCGTTGCGGTTTTAGTCACACTTGCAGATGATGTGACCCGCATTAGAGCAGCTGTGCAAACAATCAGGTGGTCCAGAGGAATGTGATTTTGGTTGGTAAAGCATCCCCTGGTTACCTCGGCCTGTCCCCCTTCTCCCCCTCACTAGTCTCAGAGGCAACTCATGAATGAACCATTTTAGCCCGAGAGGGATGTGAACGATACAGTGGCAATATTTTATATGATGTCATTTGTATGACCGGGATCTGGAGAACGCTGGGAATTATTTATTTACTAGTGACTAGATATACACCCTCCAAAATATTTCCTCTCGTCCACAGGACCAACACTTCCAGGGCCCCCAGGCGGATGAATTTTTTTGCAAAGGTGAAATGATTGTCTACCGGATGAGGGCAAAGATAACCAGGCCTAGCAGTGGGGCTGATAAAACAGAGGGGGCACTGCTGGACTCTATTGCTCCCCAAATTGCCTGACTGTTCCTGACATTGCACTTACTGTATAAGAGAAAGGGTCCGTTTACATGGAGCAAAGTGGCGCTGATTCTGACATGATAACTCGCGTGTGAATCAGCGCTGAAAAAAAAGACTCCCATTGACGTGCGGAAGACGGAACCCATTGAAGTCGTTGGGAGTCTTTTTTCAGCGCTGATTCTTACGCGAGTTATCATGCCAGAATCAGCTCCACTTTGCTCCGTGTGAACAGACCCTAACATTTATTTAATTCAACATCCAGTAATCCAAAAAGTCTAGTAGTGCAGGATAAAACTGCAACTCAATGTGAAATTTCATGGGACTAAATCATAGAAGATGTTTTCCAATGGTGCAACCTATCTCCTAGCCATGGAATAGGCAATAAGTTGTAGCTTGGTGGGGGTCCTACCAACAGCTATCTGAATGTGGCAGCACCTCTGGTATATAAAATTCAATAAGGAAACCCTGCTAATTAAATAAAAAACATTTTATACACATGCATGGCAATAGTCCTGATCGATTAAGGACTGTCACAAGTAATGGATATCCTGGGCAGGACTAGGGCTGGACAAAAAATTTCCAATGGTTTAAGATTAAAAAAACATGTGTACTATACATAAAATATAGATTTGATGTGAGGGACCCCTCCCTAAAATGGTGAGTGCCATGGGACGTACAAGCTACTGTTACTTTAGAGACATTTATAGTGTTGCTTTTTTCTTACATATATCTTTAGGACTGCTAAGTCTTATGTGTATCTTCATAGAACGAGATATATATTGTGTTTATGTATATACTAGCTGGTACCCGCGACTTCGTCTGCGGTGATTGTAGAAGTGGGTATATACAGGCGTGGGTAAGGTTTTCGTACTGTGTATAAGGTATGGGATATGAAATGTAACTTTGTATCTTGTTTTTGCTGTAATTCAGAGAATACGTGAGACTTTTGTGTTGAAGTTAATTTGTATTTGAGCTGCTATAAGGTGTCGTGAGAAATTTTACATAGTGACTTTGGGACAGAAGTATTTGAAGTTAACCCTTTCCTGCCGATGGCATTTTTTGATTTGACTCCCCTCCTTCTAAACCCCATAACTTTTTTATTTCTCCGCTCCCAGAGCCATATGAGGTCTTAATTTTTCCTGGGACAGATTTTTCTTCATGATGCCACCATTATTTATTCTATATCATGTACTGGGAAGCAGGGTAAAAATTCAGAATGGGGTGGATTTGAAGAAAAAAATGCATTTCTGCGATTTTCTTACGGGCTTTGGTTTTACGGCGTTCACTGTGCAACCAAAATGACATGTCCCCTGTATTCTGTGTTTCGTTACAATTCCGGGGATACCAAATTTATATGGTTTCATTTACATTTTGACCCCTTAAAAAAAATCCAAAACTGTGTTAAAATATTTTTTTTTTTTGAAAAGTCGCCATAGTCCGACAGCCGTAACTTTTTTATACGTGTGTGTATGGGGATGTATAGGGTGTCTTTTTTTGCGGGGTCGGGTGTACTTTGTAGTTCTACCATTTTCGGGAAATGTTATTGCTTTGATCACTTTTTATTCAAATTTTTATCAGAATCAAAACTGTGAAAAAATGGCGGTTTGGCACTTTTGACCATTTTTCCCGCTACGGCGTTTACCGAACAGGAAAAATATTTGTATGGCTTTGTAGAGCGGGCGATTTCGGACGTGGAGATACCTAACATGTATGTGTTTCACGGTATTTAACTACTTTTATATGTGTTCTAGGGAAAGGGAGGTGATCTGAATTTTTAATCCTTTTTAATTTTTTTAAATATTTTTTTTTACTTTTTTTAAACTTTTTTTTTTTGCATTTATTAGACCTCCTAGGGGTATTGACATGGGTGGGCGGTGTTGCGGATTGTCAGAGCGGTGGGGGTTGGCAAACATGGATGCTCCGGAGCGTTAAAGAGAGCCTCCTGGAGTATCGTTAAGGTGAGGGGTAAAGTGGTAAAGTATATGTATATGTGATTGTGTGGGGTTAGGGGCTAAGCTGTAGAGGGTAATAGGAATTTTGGGGCTTGCTATGGTCCAAAGTGTGTGAGATTGCAGAGATGGTGGTGTGAGTTTGGGTTTTGTGGGGGTCCTGGCACAAACGTATGTGCGCTAGTGTGACGAAAAGTAGCCTATTGCGCAATCGGGTGTATTAGCTATGTTTGTGGAAAATTTCAGCCAAATCGGTGGAGCGGGTTTTGCGTGATTGAGGAACAAACATCCGAACATCCAAAACTCACAAACCCACAAACTTTCACATTTATAATATTAATAGGAGGATTTCCATCACAGTGGACAAACTGCAGTAGTTGGACCATTGGGTCACATAGCCCTCTTGTGAAGATCCTGAAAACAATAACAGTAAGGCCTCGTTCACATCTGCATTGGTATTCTGTCTGGGGGAGTCCACATGAGGACCCCCTGAACGAAATACCGAACACAACTGCAAGCAGTGTGCCAGTGAAAGCACACGGACCCCATAGACTATAATGGGATCCGTGTGTTTGCTGCCAGATCTCCGCAGGGATCAAGCGGACAGGAAAGTAGTTCACAATTTACTTTCCTGTCCACATGATTCGTGCAGGCAGTGCACGGCAAGCACACGAACCCCATTATAGTCTATGGGGTCCGTGTGTTTTCACTGCACAGCGCTTGCAATTGCCGTATTACCATTCAGGGGGGTCCTCATGCGGATTCCACCGGATGGAATACCAACGCAGATGTGAACGAGGCCTAACAGGTTCAGGAAACCTAATCCGCTTAAAAAAGTGGTTACCTGCGGAAACCCACTTGCAGGACTTTTCTCTACGCATTTCTAAAACGGAATGGGGAACGGAATCCCAAACAGAGAACAGGCGCAAGTGTGAAGCGAGCCTGATTCAAGCTGTTGGGTCCTTTTTGGTGGAGTTGTGATTTGTGCAATGGCTGACACCATGAGTTGTGGGGAGTTACACAGTTATTACTCGTGAGAATACATAAGAATGTTTCATGCACCTCACATGACCTGGTGGCAGATAGTTTATAAAGGACAGCTCTAAGTGGGCATTTGCCATAGTGTCTGGGATTTCTGCAGTGGGAAGTTTAAGGGAATGGGAATCCAGTGTATTGGTGCTTCCCATAGATACCCATCGGAGGTGATGAATTCCAGGGTTTAGGTATACCCAGCATCACTGTGCAGACCTTAGAGAGGTGATGCCTAACTAAAGCCAGTGATGTTTCTGAAGTGGGGAAGTGTCATATATACCCCCATATACCCTTATACATTGATACGCTACCAAGTTGGAACACATCGCCTTTTGGTTATTCATGAACTCTGCCATATTGAGACATAAAGGACACAATATTTTTACATTTCTGTATTAGGTAGACAGCTGTTATGCCAGAAGACCACCCAACTTACCAAGTAAAGCTGCTTTTGTTTGCAGTGTCAACACCATTTCTTTCCTGCCGCTCTACAATGCAACAGGGAAGTGACACCATAACCATGTATTACCGCCTATGAGGCCTTACTGATATGAGATTGAAGACATTTATAACATGTAAAAAAAATGATAAATCCATTTTAAAAATATATGAAAAATTCCTCCATGGACCAACAATGGCTGTCATAAAATATACATATCCACTCTAAGTGTTAATGATAACCCTAATGCTGATATAAAGTATAAGCTACTAAACCGTATGCAAAGTGGCATTCATGGAATGGATTTAGGGTCATGGAGTTTAGTCCAGCCAACACATGTCAGATCTGTTAATATGCTATTATATCTTATATACTATTTTTTGTGTGTGTGTTTACTTCTATAAGCCAAAGTAAACTATAAGCATCGCTTCAAGTATACAGTATTTCTAGTTGTTTGCTCATCATTTCATATCAACTGTATAGAATATACATAGACATGATAATATTTTGGTTGCCTGCAGCCCCGAGTAGGGAAAATGTAGAACTTTACAGTTTATTACATACAGTTTTTTTGAGTTCAGTGTATACGTCAGTATGCATTAAGCTCCCTCTAGTGGTAGCATTGGGCAGACAAATTTTTTATCTATTTATAATCTGTATCTCTGAAGAAAATTTGGAACTTTAAGAATCATAAAATTACAATCACCAAGTCTTGGACTTCTTTAGGTAAAAAGAAAAATGAGTTCAAGACACCTTTACTTTAAGAAACTGAATAACAGATGGGGGATACAGTAGGTGTTGTTTCAGGTGCCCAAACTATATATCACATTAAGGGTGAAGAGGCCCAATCTGGCCAGGAAAGTTTTCAATGTGATGTCTTGCTATAATGTTAATACCGAACGTTAGGGCCATGAATGTAACCTTTAGATCATTTCTGATTGCTACATTCATCAATCTGATGGATGGTAATGATCTATAAATGGCTGAGACTTGATCATTGTGGGATGAGGCCCTCCTTTTTCTGTCGCTTATATGCGGATAGTTATTGAAAACATGTGACATCAGATTTGCCCGCATCTGATCTTTCATACATTCATCTATTCATAAGCTTAGAGGAAATGACACATGGCTATAAATCTGTGCATTACACATGGGAAACGAGGGCGAATAGGTTGTTTGTTCACACCTGATACTGTTATGCAGCCCAGCAACAAGGCTACTTCAAGCTCATTAAGCCTGGATCTGCAGCAACCCAGTGGAGAGAGGATGGGAGTAGTGGTCCTCCATCCAGGCCTGGTTTATAGTGCCTGTAGTAATTGCTAAGAGAAGCTTTTGCGCTCCTCAGGGCAGGTGAAATGATGAAGGGGCCTGCAGCTTGGCTGTTGATGGTAGTAAATTTACCCGGGGAAGACCTAATGTCTCCTGCACGATGGCGATTGGGTTGCCCTAGATGATGAAATATAGAATTAAAGGAGCCAGGAAGCAGTAGGTAACCTTGCAAATAACTCATGGTCTTTTGATGTAGATCATAAAAGCACATCAAACTTACAAAGTGCAAATATTTTACCAGAAATTGTGGTACAGTTTGGTCACACTTCCGGGCTGGAGCAGGGAGGCAAAGATGTTTTACTGTGAGTAAGCAGGCTTTAGTCCCTGTCCTAAAGTTTCTAACCTAAAGTTTGCTTGACATCCAAAGTTCCAAAACAATTTATAAAGTCCAGGCTGCAAAGTGTAGGTAAAATAAACACCTAAATCTAGTCGGAAGCTGGTTTGACCTGGTCATTGCTATACAGTCCTCATAGACTGTCTATGCACACCTCACGAATGAGCAGAGCTTAAAGGGATTGTCCAGTTTCAGACCAATATTGAGATACAAATGTCATTGTTTGTATAATCAAAAGTTGCACAGTTTTCCAATATACTTTCTGTATCAATTCCTCACAGTTTTCTAGAACTCTTCTTGCTTTCATTCATTTTGATTCCTTCCAGTGGACAAATCAGTCCATGGTCAAGTGATGTACAGTCCATGATCATGTGATATACAGTCCATGGTCATGTGATGTACATTCCATGGTCATGTGATTTACAGTCCATGATCATGTGATAGATACACAGGTGCACAGCTTGTTATAATCACAGCACATTAGTCAGATGTCTGCCTGGGAATGAGCTGTGTACCTGTATGTTCATCACATGACCATGGACTGTGTATCACATGACCATGGACTGTACATCACATGACCATGGACTGTGTATCACATGACCATGGACTGTACATCACATGACCATGGACTGTATATTACATGACCTTGGACTGTATATCTCATGACCATGGATTGTGTATCACATGACCATGGACTGATATGCCTTTTTGGCTAGTTAATTAGCAATAAATGTACAGCTATTCTTCTATATCACAATGGTAGCTCTGACAAAGCATCTACTGCAGATGTGAACAGGGCCATAGATATATATTAAAAACAGATGTTATTGATATACTAAACAGAGACACTTAATTGAGAGAGAACTGCAGTACCACTCATTGCCACAACACATAGTCGGAGTTCTGATGCCCGTTCCATTGCCCATCGGTCATTTGCTATTTGGGGTTTCATCTTGCCTCTATAATCTGCGATCGGCAAGAATTAGGGCAGCCAATAAACACTAGATAATTAGTTGGTCTTTCCGAACTTCACAGGTTCTGGGAATTTTCTTCTAATGTTTATGGGCAACTTAAGAGTTCCCAGTCATAGTAAACACATGTGATTGTGGTTAATTACTTAGCAAGACCTGGAATTAATAACAAGCATCAAGACTTGTTAAGATTTCAAACCGCAAGAACAGGTGCGGACCCGTCAATGGCGGCCCGTAGGTGGGGGGCACATAGGGTCAATGTCATCTCCTGTGTCCAGACCTGTTGTAGATTCAGTCCTATTCTCCATGTCACAACAGGAGACAATATGATGGAATCAAACAGGCACCATTAAAGGTCAAAGGGTTCTGTTGGGTTCTGTTCATATCTTTTGTTTTAGGGATTAGGCTGTGTACTATGGTTTCCATTGGAACTGCAATATAAGTGAGAACATAGCCTAAGACTAGCTTTACACTACTGTCGCCTAGGATCAGAACAATGGATTCAAACACTATGCATCTGTAATTGTATTTGTTTTTGAGTCCATTGTTCTGACTCTATGACGGATCAAAACAAAGAATAACAATAATGATTTTCTATGTCTTTCCATATTTTACATCCTCAGAACCCCAAATCTTTGGAGCCTAAACAAAACTTAAACAAAAACAGAAAAAAATGGGATAAACAACGAACCAAAACACTGGCACTGCCCACATCTCTGGCATATGCCTGATTTACTGCGTCCTTGTAGAGAAGATACACCACCTAGGAGGAGGTGCTGGTAACCTTGAACGTCTCACTGGTGTTTAGAGAAGGATTGCACTTGCAGAAATGATATAATGTAAAATTCCCCAGTCCACGTTCTGTTTAGATATCCGACCTCTTGTGTTTCATCACTATCTGGAATAAAGTCATCGTTATTCTGATTATATTACTGTCATTAGAAAACTCTGGACAATGTGAAAATAACATACAGGATAGTAGAATCACAACAATAGTTGATGGACACATTCTTTGCATTATTTTGCAGTGTTGAACGTTGCCCCTGATGCACCCACACCACACCACCCCCTGCTGATCACCAGATGTCCTACTACTACACATTGGTAGTCCAAATCCTAACCATGGGACAATGACTTTTATCAATATGTGACTAGTGCGAGTCCAACACCTGGGATCCCCACAGATCAGCTGGTTGAGGAGGTCACACCGTTTGAGTGAGCACTATGGTTTCTTCTCTGAATGCCAAGTATAGCGCTACATATTGTATAGTGGCTGTGCCTGGTATTACAATTCAGCCTTATTCACTTGAACAGGACTAAGCTGCTGCTGTACCATGTGACCAATGAACATCAGGTGGTTGTCACAAGCGGTTGTAAATTCTGCAGATTCTTCAAACACCTGATAAGGGGGGTCTATAGTGTTGGACCTCCATTGATCACATAATGATGCCCTAGGGATAAGTCATTAATATACAAGTCTCAGAAAAACCCTTTAATTTTATATCTTTGTAAGGGATCTACATACTGTATATTATAGGGGTGGTCCAGGAAAATGCAAGGACAAAAAAAAAAAAGCCAAACTCGCCTATCCATAGCGTTTCGTTGTGCAGTCCTGCTTACCTATTCCTCCTGTGCCATTATGGAAGCCCTGAGGCTTCATCTATACACACAAAAGAGATGGACAGCACTCTGGTGAGTTTTATGAGCTTGCTTATTTAAAGGGGCTCTATCAGCAAAATCATGCTGATAGAGCCTCACATATGCGTGAATAGCCTTTAAAAAGGCTATTCAGGCACTGTAAAAGTTATATCAAAGTACCCCCCCCCCCCGTTTTAAAATAAAACCCTAAAAAAGAATGTTATCTACTTACGCATCGTGCACGCTGGGCGGGCATTCAGGGTGTGTCTTCATCTTCATCCACGCCTCTTCTTCCTCCGATGTCCTCTGATCCCATCTTCCTCCGGCGCTCGCGAGCGGACACTGATATAAAAAAAAATGGCCTGGGCGCATGCGCAGTAGCATGCGGCTGCTACTACGGCCACTGCGCAGGCGCCCAGGCCATTTTTTTTGTATCAGTGTCCGCTCGCGAGCGCTGGAGGAGGACGGGACCGGAGGACATCGGAGGAAGAAGAGGTGGGGATGAAGAAGACAGCGCACCCTGAATGCCCGCCCCCCCGTGCACGATGCGTAAGTAGATAATATTCTTTTTTAGGGTTTTATTTTAAAATGGGGGGGAGTTTAATATAACGTTTACGGTGCCTGAATAGCCTTTTTAAAGGCTATTCACGCATATGTGGGGCTCTATCAGCATGATTTTTCTGATAGAGCCCCTTTAATAATTGTTTTTAATAATCCATGAGCAATACAGTTGAATGCCGCATAATACAACATAAACCTGACTGCAACGTTTCGGATGACGTTCACCCTTCAACAGGCTGGGCCCAAATAGTTGTCCCTAGTGAGAGACCAGGATGCAGGTATAAGGGGGCAGGGAGTACTCTACGCTCTACTCCTGGCCTCCTTACAATTGCACCCTGGTCTCCCACTAGGGACCTGCCCTTCTCCTCTTCACACTGTACACTGCTGACTTTAGGTACAACTCATCCAGCTGTTACTTAAAGAAGTACTCCGATGACTCTGCAATAGTAGGCCTCATCACTGACAGAGATGGCAGGGAAAACAGAGACTTAAACCGGGACTTTGTGGAATGGTGTCAGCGAAATCGCCTCAGGATTAATGCTGGGAAGACCAAGGAGATGGTGGTGGACTTTAGTAAAGACCTAGAAGTACCTGGATGTGCCACTCAATAATAAGCTGGACTGGGCTGATCACCTGGATGTGCTGCACAGAAAGGGTCACAGCAGACTCTACCTGCTCAGGAGGCTGAGGGCCTTTGGAGCCCAGGGGCTACTTCTTAGGACCTTTTTCAACTCTGTAGTAGCATCAGCCATCTTCTTCGGTGTGGCCTGCTGGGGGAGCAGTATATCAACCAGGGACAGAAATAGACTTGACAGGCTGATCAGAAGGGCCAGCTCTGTCCTGGGGAGCCCCCTGGACCCAGTACAGGTGGTGGGTGACAGGAAACTGTCCGTGGTGAGCTCCATGCGGGTGAACAACTCCCATCCCATGTATGGGACCATTATAGAACTGGGCAGTACTAGCAGTGACCGACTGCTTCACTCCAAGTGTGAGAAGGAGTGCTATCGGAGATCCTTCGTCCCAACCGCAGTCAGGCTGTATAATCAATATCAGGCTAAGCAGAGATCACTCCACACAGAGAACTAAATGATCCTGAGTCTTTCTTTTTTCATCCTAGTTGCTATGGCTCCTAGTATATTTTCTATCTGCTATGAGCTTGTATGTGTACTATTAAAGGATTATCTCTTATGTCTAATTGGGTCCATATCTCATTCTCCACAAAATTCTTCAATTGACAACTCACTTCATTACTTGTATATTTCCACAGCCTGATGAAGGGTGAACCTCACCCGAAACATTGCTTTATTTTGTATTATGCGGCATTCAATTGTATTGCTCATGGATTATTAAAAACAATTATTAAAGGGGTATTCCCATGACGCTTGTTCACTAACTGCAGGCTGTTGTGCTCTCTTCACTTCCTGCTTTTCTCGGCACATAGGTGGGCAGGGTTTCACTTGCACGGGATTGGTTGTAAATGAATTACCACAGTGTGAAGCTGATGTAGCAGAGCTGGATTTGAGTCAGTTAACCGACTGATAAGAGCTCAGATATCCCGGAGCTCTCACCTCCCCTATCTGTGTCATTTAAGTAGCAGAGCTTCTCAAACAGCTCAGAGCTGCTCCCAGCCCCTCCCTCCCCCCTGAGAGCAGGCAGCTACATCACTTGACAAATGAGCAGATAATCCCAAGGGCTATAGAATCGGAGTGTAAACAATGAAGTGAATAAATTAAGATAGCGGCCAAACAAAGCAGTTTTGATAAAGCAATGCATTTAGGAAAAGTCTTAAATCCACATAAACTAGCAGTATAGATAGGATCCTTGTGATGGGACAACCCCTTTAAATACGCAAGCTCATAAAAATCACCAGAGTGCTGTTCTTCTCGTGTGTGTCTGTATCTATCTATCTATCTATCTATCTATCTATCTATCTATCTATCTATCTATCTATAAAGCTCTTGGAGAGGTTTGGTCAGCCCCATTTGGTGCTTCCTTACTATTCACTATATATATATTTTATGCTGAAATTTATAGGATGTAACCCAGTTTTATGGTCATTGAGACTGATGGTTTTGAAATCCTTTCCCAGAATAAAATCCTAATTATGAGTAAACGGTAGAATCGCTGACCTGATCCAGGAAGTTCATGCAATGTTTGTGAGACTGATGTGACCCGTCTACGTCCCAATGTAAGACAGCAAAACCTTGTTATGTTTCATGTATCATTAATTGTCAAATAGGCATGTAATGACGGCTCCAAAGGGGGTCATATATAAGGACATTAAGGCAGATTTACTAAGGATTTGTACAGCATAAACTTAGACTAGACAGTGGCTGATGCTGGGTGATAAATCAGGTTACAAGGGCCATGGTGCTGGCAGGACCATTGGTCCGCTCAGATTTCTCATCATTTACGCCAGTTTTTTTGGCATAAGGTGCAAGCCACATCCTAAACTAGGTAATCCTCCCACGGCACAGGGACGATCAAGGCCAGAGTACAAAATTTAAGTCTTGATAAATTCCCTTCATTGTTTTTAACAATATGAACACTTCCCAGGTTGTGCATGGGGGGCATTTGTTTGACATATAGTGTGTGATCAAGTGTACAACTGAGGAAGGCAATTAAAGGATATAATGCACTTGGTTAGTTTATCCCAACATTATAAGGGCTTATATGTTTGGAATGGCTGAACAAATTAATGGCGCCTATCTGATGGTGAATGTCATTGGGCTCTTCAGACCTGGTGACAGGTCCTTCTTAAGCTGGCTATATACTCTAGACAGCCGTCAAACCATCTGTTCCACCCAAAGCCCCATACACATACATGCCTGACTTGGAAGTAAGGGCCTGTTCAATTGACAGAATCTGGTGCTGATTTTGCAGTGGATTCTGCCACATGATCAGCATCAGATTCCGTCCTGATTCTCCCTCCCATTCTTTTCAGAGATTGACACTGAAAAAATAAGATATCTGCTTGATCTTGCTATGGATTCTGGTTAGTATCTGATGTGTTAAGTATTCTGCCACAGAGGGGGCAACATGGTGACTCAGTCGTTAGCATTGCAGCATTGTAGCTCTGGAGTCCTGGGTTTGAATCCCGCCAGAAACAACATCTGCGAGGAGTTTGTATGTTCTCCCTCTTTGGCACATTTCAGCAACATCCGTTCAGCCCTTTGTAACACAGAAACTGCTCACACAGTCACATAGCAAAACCCCTGTAATCACAATTGCCCAATGTAGCAGAGTTTAGGCAGCGCTGTAGCACACCTCTATAGGCTCTCGATATGCAAACATGTACATACAGCTGGGTATCCTATGCATATGCATTGATGTAGCATAGCCGAGACGCGGGAGCAGGCTGATCGAACTGTGGCAAATTTCTGCAACATCCGTTCAACTGTTTCCAACACAGAAGCTGCTCAGACACTGACATAAGAACACCCCTATAATCCAAATAGCCAGATGTAGCAGAGCTTAGGCAGCGCTGTAGCACAGCTGAGTACACTCTCCATATGAAGAGATATACATACAACTGAGTATGCTGCGCATATGCAGCGATGTAGCAGAGCCGAGATGCAGAAGCAGGCGGATCATCCACAACAGCAATTGGCTAAATATAAGCGGCTCAGCGCCAACACCAACCCGCAGACAAAGTCACTGGCAGATGCTAGTTTTCTAATAAGTCTATCCCCTAAGAACAAAAAGCCAATTTGCCCAATCCTAATTTTCCCAAGGGCATCAAAAACAGTAACACTGAAATTCGGTATGCCAGGTCCTTCTTTCCCCTGACATCTGCCATTGGGTCAGAGTACCACCATACCATTAGACGGTTGGTCTGTCCTACCAAAATTGTTAGGTTTAGCCAGGGGTGAACCTACCCCTTTCGCCGCCCGAGGCGAACTACAGAAAGCCGCCCCCCCCCCTCCCGGGAGGAGGGGGCAGAGCGAAGGGGCATGACCGAGTGAAGGGCGTGGCCGAGGGAGGGGGCGGGGCTTAGCGCCGTTCGCAGGCAGAGAGCAGTTACGGAGAGGACCTGCTCTCTGCCTGAGTGTGACGGGAGGCTGCTGCAGCAGCGCTGCTCCATTGGCCTCCCCAAACCAGCGCTCGGTCCAGCTTGTCCAGCTTGTCCTGGACTGGCTTAGGTAATCAAAAATGCCGCCCTCCCTGGGGTCCTGACATAGCGCCGCCTGAAGCGCTCGCTTCAGGTCGCCTCATGGGAGGTGCGGCGTTGGGTTTAGCTTACATTTATGTAATGGCCACCATGTGTATGACCATCATGCTACCAATGGTTAATTGATAATATTTTTGCTTCCTTCTTCTTTTACAGGGGGTGAACTCATGGCAATTTTATATATATATATATATATATATATATATATATATATATATATATACTGTATATATATATATATATATATATATATATATATATATATATATATACTGGCAGGCAGCAGGTTACTATCAGCAGATCTTCGGTGTGCACAATGTGCCAGGTGACGCCAGTGATGTCCTCTGGCGTAGTCATCCGCAGACTGCAGCACCTGTTCTTTAGAAATATCTCTTACATATTCACCTGCTGCCTAGCACCGTATATGATAAAGAAAATTATTCAATAGTCACCCTGGAGGATACCCTTATAAATAATAATACTAGGAAACCCAGTTTTTCCAGCGGAGTCTCCCTTTAAGCAACATCATCCCCTATACGGTGGCCTATGAAGTCTGCCAAAAAAGCAATTTTCCTAAATAAAAATCCAATCAGGTGGGAAAGTGGGCACATCCTGTCATTTTACTGTTTACACATGTAAACTTTTCCCATATTTCCTGTAAATAAAGAAACAATATTGCATCACTGGGATTTGGATTCGTTTCCTTCCTTGGCACAAAAGCTACTTGAGTCAGACTTGGGTCCATGCCACTGGAACCACTCGCCACGCTGTGTACAGGAGGGCACTGGCAATAATGAATTTATACAGGCAGCAGTGTGCAAGGTAGCATCCATTCCCCCGTGTCCTCGGCCTATTCCATGGGGCAGCCAGCGAAATACTGACAACATGTTCTCACTTTTAGTAACCCCTTCCAGGGTAAACAGCGGAGCCTCAGAGGGCTGCTCTGTACATACTCGGAGTCTGTTCCATGGATTGGGATATTTTGTGAAATCTAATTTGGTGAGCTGAACACTGTGGTTTCTATGAAATAAAAATATATTTAAATGTAAAATAAACATGCGTGTTATTGGCAAGCGTCCCCCAGAGAAGGCGTCAGAACCTCACCGTCCCACCAGATCACCTTACAGAATGGGGGGGACAGAGAGGATCTCAACAATGGAGCCACTGAGGCCGAGGAGGAGTTTGGTGGCAACGGATACTGTGATTGCTGTGGTTGTGGTGGAGATGGCTCCCTGTACAAACACATGGGCCGGCCAATGTATGGTCACAGTAATGAAGGCTTGCAGCCCAGACACATACATTCACCAGTGACGCTTGTCCGCCCCGCTGACGTATAAGCTATTATCCTCCAAGTACCAATGTTTTGTGAAGGGAATTGATAGCCAGTTTATATAACGCTTACATTCAGATTTTAATAAACCTTCAGTAAATCATACAACCTTGTCATAATGTATCCCGCCCCGCCAACTATTACACTGCATTTCCAAACAGCAGCACCTCTATCATTTTACAAGCTAAAACTTGGTACCGCACATTGTCCAAACCCCATTAACCCCTTAAAGTCAAGCTCTACTCTCACTTAAAGAAAACCTATTAGCTCTCTTGACATGGCTGACCTAGTAAATTCTACAATTGCCCATAAAGTAACAATTCTGGAGCATGTATCCTTAGAAGTCTGTACCGTTCCTCTGTTATTCCAACGGGAAATGTATAAATCAGTTGACGTTTTGCTGTTACGATTCTTCTTTTCAATAGGACCTGTCGTACACATTCTTACACTGTCCAGTCAGTGCATGTAGGGACACAACCTACTCACAGGAGGAATGCTAGTACAAAGCATTGCCAGGAGGAATAACTAAAAGCAGCACAATAGTAAAAAAAATCCTAACAACTAGTGGTATGTGTTTTTTATCTAACGCCAGGTTCACCCCTGCATTGTCCCATCTCTTCTTCTGGTCTGTTGTCGGATGTCAAGTAATGGTCAGCCCCTGAGGGATCATGGAGTCCATTGAATGTCCAATATTTTTCCCCCTGAAATCATTAAATAAAAATTCTGCAGGACTCTTTCGTCTGGGATTTCACGACAAAAACTCAGAATATAGACTCATATTTACATGGAAACCATCAACAAGTTGCCTTTGCCTTCTGATGGGTTTTTTATTACCTTAATAATAAGTTTGCATATTGATGCCTATAATACATATAGGTAATTGTAATAGAAGGGTCTGGGTCACCCTCATTGCTGCCGAGACCTCATTAGCATACCGGTAAGTACCGATATTTCTAAGGAACGGCGCGACAGAGACCACATCTGAAGGTAGGAGACGAATAGCCTTTCTTAAGGCTATTCCGATGTGGTAATTAGAAAAAAAGTTGCTTTAATGGTAGAATCCCTTTAAGGCTGCATGGAAGTAAACAGCGACGCGTGACACGAGAACCACCAGATTAGCGGCACTGGAGCGTCAGGGGATTGAATAGGGATTGCTTTTGCACAAAACCATATAATGCCTCTTTTATATTGAAAAATTTGGAACTCTGTATCAGAAAAATGGGGTTCCGACCACAAAATAAGAAATAGGATTGTAATTCTTCACTGATTTTTATAGGGGCGAATCTTATCTCCTACAGATGTGTCCTTCCTTACTGTTCCTCTTGGTTTGAGATGTCATGTATACTGGAACTCCAGACATCGAGCATGTAAAATCTGACCAGTGACGCCATCTTCTGTCAAAGTCATCGGTCTTCCTCATTCATGTTTCATTAGTGTCAGTGGGTTCAGAACATATTGTTCTTATATGGAAGGAAAATAAAAGCCCCCCCTCCGATCACCGAGTTTAATTAAGATGAACAAAAGAAAACGTGTCTCGAAATCAGCGCGGTCGCTGCGTCCACGTCCAATAGAGGTGTCTGGCTCACACATATACCGTATGCTTTAAGGTGAACATGCATGAAGTTGGAGCTGGCAGCCATGAGATCAACATGTCCGGTGTCTATGTCCCCTTTAAAACTACCTTAGACAATCCTTTTACATTTACCCTGTTAGTGTCTACATTTGTAAAAGAGAAAGATCCCTGCTCACAGCAATGTACACAGGATTTTCTGGGGGGTGGGGGAGTGGGGATACGCCACTGCACAGTAGCCTGTGTATATGGGCAGAGTGGGACCTGGGGACATCTTCATATAGCCCAGGGCTGATAGTATCCTTCATCCCTCTCTACCCCGATTGCATAATGTTCCCAGGTACCACCCTGTATAATGACATTGGCCAAGTTCACACACAGATTCCAATGTTGCAGAAGAAATGAACACTCATTTGGTGCTTCCTCCAGTGGTGAACATAAGAAATGAGAAATAAAATGGGTCATCATAATGCTGAGTGGTGCCACTATGACAAGGATCTGGTATTTCCACTCTATGCCGTTATCATGATTTTTGGAATCTCGGGTCATTCCTGAGCAATGAGTGCAGTTAGTTTTGGTGCCTGATATGCTGCTTAGGCTCTGTAATGTCAGGTGGGCGGTGCAAGGCAGGGGGCATGATTCATAGCACCAATCAGCCAGTGTCAGAGCTCAGAGTCACACCCCTTGTCTGCTCCTGCCTGATAGTACAGAGCCTAAATAGTATATCACGCACCAAAACTACCTGTTCTTATTGCTCAGGAACAGTGTGGGCTAAAGAAAACATTCCAACTGTACCAGAATCAGTGGAGCAGCTTCTATTAAATAATGTAAAGAGCTGAACTTGGCAGCGGTGGTGAAAGGTCCTCTTTAAATGCAGTAGCTGTACTTCCATGTCATCACAGTCCGTATACTCCCTTTGGGCTCATACAGCTGTGGCTGGTAAGTGGTGAACACTAATCCTATGAGTGCAGCAACACATTCATAAACAGTGTGCGGACACTGCAGCGCTGGCTGTATACAAAGGCCTGAAATAAAGACAACTGAACAGAATTACAGCTGGTTGTCACAAACAAACAAAGGATCGGGAATACAGACTGCTCTTCCCTGGAAATCTCAGCTATCGCAACTCAAATACAGTGAGAGGTTTAAGTTTTTGGTGGCAATTGCTATGCAGTTCTTCCACCTAGTGGCTGAAAGCTGAAGTACATGCTTGTTAAATACTCATGGCGGAACATGGCTAAAATCAAGGGCTTAGCTATAAGGGGTACAGTGGTAGCAGACACTACCGGGCCCAGGACGCTGAGGGACCCCAAAGGTCACATGAACTACAGTATATAAAATAAAAATGATATCAATATTAAAACGCTATTCTAAATGGCACCAGGTAGGTAGGGGCCCATTTACTGATCATCCACTGGCGCCCAAGTTATGCTTCTGCCGAAAACAGCTTATGTTCTTTAGGGCCTGTTCACATTGAGGCCAAATCTGGCTGCCATTGTATTCAATAGAAGGAAAAAGATCGGAGCAAGACGCTGAAAAAATAATCATCTTGCTCAGTCTTGTCGTGGATTCTGCACTGATCCAAGGCTCAAGACAACCCGCACATCAGGCACATTCATGTGGGCCTAGTCATTGTTCCGCGCCTGCTTCTGCACTGGGGGAAGGGGGGGTGAAGAGGAACCTGAGGCAGATGTCCACCTTAAATTCCTCATTTTCTATGGGTTGTATAGAAATAGCCTGTCACTCTGTCCTGACCCCTATAATAAGTCCTTAGCCAACATCATTAACTGTGGTCATATCTCATGTCTGATGTCTGCGCAGACGCGTGAGTGAACTCATCCAGGCGTCGGAGGGCTGTACGGACCTTACTGAGCATGCGCAGTCCACTCTGTTCGGCGAAGATGTGAGGAGCGTACTGCGCATGCGTGCATTTGCAGCCTTGGAAATATGGCCGCCGGCCGGCATGCGCAGTCGGCTCTAACAGGGTCTCGCTGTCAGAGCCGACTGCGCAGGCGTCAGACATGACAAAGAAAGAAGACGACAGACAAGGGGAGGAAGCAGATGAAGAAGAAGGACACCCTCATTGCTGCCGAGACCTCATTAGCATACCGGTAAGTACCGATATTTCTAAGGAACGGCGCGACGGAGACCACATCTAAAACTAGGAGACGAATAGCCTTTCTTAAAGCTATTCCGATGTGGTAATTAGAAAAAAAGTTGCTTTAATGGTAGAATCCCTTTAAGGCTGCATGGAAGTAAACAGCGACACGTGACATGAGAACCACCAGATTAGCGGCACTGGAGCGTCAGGGGATTGAATAGGGATTGCTTTTGCACAAAACCATATAATGCCTCTTTTATATTGAAAAATTTGGAACTCTGTATCAGAAAAATGGGGTTCCGACCACAAAATAAGAAATAGGATTGTAATTCTTCACTGATTTTTATAGGGGCGAATCTTATCTCCTACAGATGTGTCCTTCCTTACTGTTCCTCTTGGTTTGAGATGTCATGTATACTGGAACTCCAGACATCGAGCATGTAAAATGTGACCAGTGACGCCATCTTTTGTCAAAGTCATCGGTCTTCCTCATTCATGTTTCATTAGTGTCAGTGGGTTCAGAACATATTGTTCTTATATGGAAGGAAAATAAAAGCCCCCCCTCCGATCACCGAGTTTAATTAAGATGAACAAAAGAAAACGTGTCTCGAAATCAGCGCGGTCGCTGCGTCCACATCAGGCGGGATGTATGTTTTGCTCAGGAATAAACACTTCACGCTGTTTACTTAAGATCCAATCTGTGCACTAAACACACAAACACAGCCCCGCAGACTGCAGCGGGCACATCACATTGAACTCATTGCTTTTTATGGAGTAGCGGTTACTCGCACCAGATGTTGTGTTTTTATTAAGGTATTAAAGGATGACGTCCGTTTCTGATGAGACAAGTCGTCCAATTCCAGAATCCGAATGGTCGAAAGTTTATTCAAACAAGATAAGTGGGAGTTAAAATCGTGTTATTGGCTAAACGCTGCTTGTCTAAACCATGGAGAGGAGATATCACTTGTTAAAGGCAATGTCATGGATAAAACAGGACAGGAAAAAGAATTATCTACTCTTAACTCAGCAACTTATATCTTATCAATAGGATAGGGGATAAGTTCCAGATCTTTGGGGTTCCACTGGGACCTTCACTGATCACAACAATGGGATGTTTTTCTCCTCGATCTGAGAGGGGCCATCGTCATAAAGACATTGCTTCTCCACTCATTTCAATGGGACCACTGGAAATAGCCGAAGTCCAGCACTCAGCAGTCAACAGCGATCACAGTGAAATGAATGAAAATGCATGCTCCATTCACAGCGAGGAAAAAACACCCCGTGATTGTGGGGGTCACAATGGTTGGACCTCCATGGATCTACCACTGATCTCCCTATCCTGTGGGTAGGGATTGATTTGCTTGTCTTCAGAGGACAATTACATCAGGATTTGTAATACTCGTTCTCTACGCTTGCCGCTGCATTTCCTTTCTCAGCAGTCTTGGCCACTTGGTTGTCCCCATAACCACTCCTCTATGTTTAAGGATTAGAGTTCTCACCTGCTAAGCTTCCGTCTATCTCTGTCTGTCTGTATGCATATAAAACTACTGTTCTAGCTTCACCTTGGCTTTGTCTTGGGGTTACCCTGGACTCCGACCTATCCTTCAAGTCACACGTTCAAACCCTCAACACCTCCTGCCGCCTCCAGCTCAAGAACATCCATCGAATCCGCTCCTTCCTCACCCCTGAAACTACCAAGATGCTCGTCCATGCCCTCATAATCTCCCGCTTAGACTACTGCAACACCCTTCTCCATGGACTCCCAGCTAACACCCTCGCCCCCCTCCAGTCCACCTTAAACTGTGCTGCTCGCTTAATTCACCTCAACCCCTGTTCTTCATCGGCTGCTCCCCTCTGCCAGTCCCTCCACTGGCTACCTATAGCCCAGAGAATTGAGTTCAAGCTACTAACATTAACATTCAAAGCCATCCACAACCTGTCCCCTCCATATATCTCTGAACTAATCTCCCGCTACCTGCCCACACGTAACCTCAGATCCTCCAATGGTCTGGTCTGTTCCTGATTTAGTCTCTCTGTTATCAGTCCTGCTTTTACTCTGTCCATGTATTCCATCTGTTTTTAGCCTGCATTCACACTATCCCCTGCTCCATAGTCCCTTACCTGCTTGGTCAGATGCTACCAACACCTGGACCACCTCAGGAGGTAGAGACTTGGTAGACCCCTGCATCAAAATCCAGATCCCTGTATGGAGGTTAAAGGGTGACTACTGCTTGGACAATGCCCTTAGTGGTTGCCCAAAGTCAAACTGGCTTGGTAGTACAGCGGGTCCAAAATCCACAGGGTAAGTGGTCAAACTCATTAGATTAATGTTGGCGGGACTAGCTAACTAGCTAATGGCTTCATGACAACATGTGGAAGAGAAGAAGGCTTGCACTGTTTAACTCCAACATGCCAAATTGTTATGTTTTTATTTACTCAGGAGAAATAAGCCGGGGTGTTTAGCAGTGGCTTACTCCAATCTCCCGATTAAGAATACATGCAAGCTCAGGTGAGTGCGCTCAGGTGAGTGTGCATATGTATGGGGGGGGCTCAGAAAGAATAGCTGTTGATCAATCACCTGCTAGCACATGGCCAGTGCATGAAAGGCTTAAGAGCACTAGAAAGTTGCCATTTTGTTTCCACCTCCATCCATATCTGGTAATGTAGGCAGTAAATGATGTTATTAGTTGGAGTCCACCTACAGGTGGAAGATGCACAGATGATGTTGCTTGGAGTACTTGCTTTACAGTACAGTGTAATAGTTCTTTATATATATATATACTGCCTGTATATAAGTGATATCATGTTCATGCAATGATTAAAGTGTATGGAGTAGCCATATGTAGTATATGTACAGGTACAACAAAAGTTTTGCATTTTATTCAGCCTCATCCCTGCCTCCATCTGCCTTCATTCACACCATCTGTCACATGTATCTTACTTATTACAGGGACACCAGACTATGTAGGTCTATACTACGTTAGCAATCCCTTCTCCTACAGGAAATAGAAGGTTTACCAGAAATGGGTCAGCCCCGAGCCATGGCCACCATGAGTGCGGTCACTGATTTCGAGTAGACAGATCGTTTTCATCAGACGGAGATTTGCTCCTCAGCTATTTTAATTGAGGACAGTTGGGTGGACCTTAGCGCAACATCCCGGGATTCTCAGATTGCTGTTGAGAGCTGATCTGGAGTGATTCATGTCGATGAAACCCGGGGAACGCCGTATTCTGGGCACTGGGAAGTCTAAAAGGGGGTGATTTATGTGGTGAAAATAGTTTTACTTGCCTGATGGTCGTTCTGGCCTCTGATGGATGGAATTGGATTAAATGATCACATATTCTCATCAAATGCACTTATTCGCTTCATCCGCAATGTCCCCGGGGAACGTTCCCAGCACTGAATGAGTATTATTCCGGGTTAACCTGGATTCCATTACAATAGGATTAGGAAATGATTCACCAATAGATAGAACATTTTCCTGCCTGTAATTTATCTATCTTTGCATGAGAACAGGATCATATGTTAAATTGAGTCATTCATTGGTACATCACAAACTACCTATATGTCACGCAAGCAATTTGTTACAAGGGGGCTGAAGTTCTGCACAAATTCTGGGACCGCAAAATCCCTTCCCACCTCTCCTGGAACGCAAACATGCTTGTCAAGGCTGGAACAATCTATTATTTTGGTAAAAATGTCATAAAGAAATGATCATAAAGGAAAGATCTGTTATTGCACATGAATTTCTTCTACAACACATTCCTTATATACAGGGATGATAGATTTAAAGGGAACCTGTGATATGGAAAACGCAGCCATTAGTTTGATACTGGTTTTCCTGATAGACTCCCGTTACAGGGGTTTTATGGGACTATGATATTTATGAGCCATCCTTCAGATGGTTTAGCAATTTGAGATTGGTGAGGGTCCACTGCGACCCACATCACTCACCTGTTTATATAGACTGTCATGCTCAGGTGAGTGTTACTTTCTTCCTAATTACATCATGGAAGTCAGATTTGCATATTCTTCCCATGTTCCTTTGCACAGTGGAGTGTTCATTGCTTAATAAGACTCCACACACCTAAATGGTGGTCTCTCCCTATGGAGTGACAATATCCCCTCAACCCTGTCTAAGCCTCTCACGTCTGCCAGGTCAGTCCTCTCTGCGCCAAGCTGATGAGATGCAAATACATCGAAACAGCTGTCCTTGACTGAGAGACTGTACCTGATATAATCCCAACATCATTGCAAACAAAGGCCTCTGAGAAGGTCGGCATGATGTTAAAGGGAGCGCCCTCTATTGGTTTGCTTTCCTGAGACTTTGTCTTCCTAATTCCATCATGGAAGACAGACTTGCACATTCTCAGTCAGCACCCTCTATTGGTGTGCATACTTGAGGCACTGGCATCCTAATTACATGATGGAAGTCAGATTTGCATATTCTTCCCATGTTTCTTCTCTTAAGTGAGAGACATAACCTCACATGGTCACATGGTCGTACTGCTATCAAACAAAAGGGACTGACACTAGCGCCATGGTCCCACAGTGGGACCCAAATGACAAAGAGAGCTGGACCACTAAAACAGCAGTTACACATGGACACTGACAGACCCCATTGACTATAATAGGATCCTTGGGGTGTTTCAAAACTGAAAACAGTTCTCCGCGCAACGTTTTCCCTCTGCAATTTTCGGTGGTTTCTACGACAGTCTCTAAAGGAACACAGCCTACGCTGTAATATCCAGCACAGCCACTATAAAGTGCAGTGCAGAGCTTGGTAAGCAGCAGTGGTGGTCCAAATGCTCCAGCCTCTTCAATCAGCTCATTCGGGGGGGGGATGTTGGAACCCACAAATCTCATAGTAATAACCTATCCTAGGGAGAAGTCATCAGTACGGCCCCCTTTTAACGAAAAAAAAAATCACCTAAATATTATTTGTGAAACTTAGTAAAGTTAAAAGAACCTTACATACGAAATGCTGAGAAACTTTCAGTCTGGAGCCACATTCACAGCTCTGAAGGTCCTCATTGGAAACAGTCAGTAATTTGCTACCATATACACGGGTCATATGTGGAAAACCCCATTTCAACAAGAGGGGTCAACCCATATGTTTGTTGACATCATCATGTACCAGAGGACAGGGTTATTGGTGTTGGAGGGGGGTAAAACTTTGATCTAGGGGCTGAGGAACTAAAAATAAATGTCCACCTTGTTTTAGGTCCAAAATTCTGGGCTGAAATTTTTTTCTTAACCCCATCCCTCTGCTGACATTTTATTATTTTATATTTTATTTTCTTTCTCCCAGCTTTCTAAAAGATTTTTTTTGTTGCTGTTTTTTTCATTCACATGGAGTCATATTTTTGGTAGACATTTTGCAGGCTTATTTTTTGCAGGACATTTTGTACATTATAATAGCGCCATTTAATATTCCATACCATGTATTGGGAAGTTGGAAAAAAAATTAGAAAAAAGTGTAATTTGAAAATTGTAATTTCAATATATTAATATGTGCTTTTACGGAGCTCCTCGTACAGTAAAAATGACACATTGCCTGTATTCTGCGGGTCAGTACAATCACAGTTATACCAAATTTATATGGGTTCATGATGTTTTAATATTTTTACAAAAAATCGTTGCCATATTCTGATGCCTATAACTTTTTTATACTTCCGTATGGTGCTGTAAGAGCTCTGTTTCTCTGATACTCTGAAATCTTGAATTTTTTTGCTGGCTTCCTGCAGCCACCGCTAGAGGGCGCTTGTAAGCTTACAGCATACCGATTATTATTGAGTTGCAAGTACAACAATATACAGTAAGCTGACAAGCTCCCCCTAATGGTGCACAATATATTCTCTTTTCAATCGCTATGCAAAAGATTTGGAGCTCAGTATCAGAAAGATAAAATTCTGACTGTTATGAAGATATATAAAGAATCTAAACATTGCAGAATTTTGCATTGGTTTAGATCAGAAAAACAAAATGGTACCTCAAATTCACTTTGAAGTGGGGACCACACAGTGGCTCAGTGGTTAGCACTGCAGCCTTGCAGCGCTGGAGTCCTGGTGTTCAAATCCCACCAAGAGCAAAAAACCATCTGCAAGGAGTTTGTATGTTCTACCCGTGTTTGCATGGATTTCTATCCCATAATCCAAAATACATACTGATAGGGAAAAATGTACACTGTGAGCTCTATGTGGGGCTCACAATCTAAATTAGAAAAAAAAAAGAAAAATTTACTTTGAGGTAACACATCCGGTCATCATACATACCAAAATTTGTTCAGTAAAAATCAGGGTATTTAGGTTTCATCCCACTTTAGGGTACAGTGTGCACAAATCCTCTTCCTTTTCAGGCCAGGACAAGCCAAATTTGCCAGACTAGAAATTCAAGACAATCCCAACAAATTGGAATATACTGATAGGGTGACTGACGTTGAAAGTGTCCTTAGGCCCCTTACAGACCATGGACTGGCTGCTGGTCTCACGACTGGCACATGGATGTCATAAGTTTGTGCTTTCATGGCCCCATTTATTCAATGAATAGGAGCCACGGAAGCAAGGCCGCAAAATTGGACAGGATTAGGAAGTATCCTTAGTTTTGAGGTCCGGACTGTAGGACGGCACACTGATCCGTGTAATATACAGTCATGTACTTGGGCTGATAAAAATGAATGGGTCAGTATGCAATCTGAGAAAAACCCCAATATCACACTGAACTCGCACACGGTCGTCTGCAAGTCGCCTTAATGTAACAGTGTGTGTATTCCTGACGTATAGAAATGAGACTGAGCCCACTGGGGTCAGAATCAATGTACAGAATATAGCCGTACTGTTGGATACAGGCACAGGGACATCCCATACACACTAAGGTTTATACGTGATCAGGTTTTATAAGATACAGCTCATATACCTGCAGACAGCCAGCGAGCCGTCCTGAATACAGAACACACACGGCATCCAGATGCTTCATGACAATTGTTTGAGCTGTGTGAGCCTTAGGGTAAACTGGAGTCTGCCAAAAGAACTTGAAATAAGGAAAAAACTTTATCACAAGATTACAAGACCTTGTTTTTATTCATTCAACAAACCCAGATGTCCGAAAGCTCCTGCAGTTGTTTAGACCATAGACTGGTTATTCTCGAAAGATGTCACCGTCAGTGCGACAGCGCAGTTGTGTGTATTCATATTATCCTGTCAGCCTATTGATCTACATTATTTGTAATCACATATATATAACATATATAATACTGTCATGTGCGCACCACAAGGCAGGACCCCCAACCATCCAACCACCCACCCACTCGCTCTATGACCCACAGCAGAAAGTTGCTTAAAAAAACCCAAAGTGGCTTGCAGTATCTTTGTCGTCTTTAGGCCCCATTGAAATGGCAGAATTAGATCCTGATTTTGGGGCTAATTTTCCCCAAAATTAATATTGGGTTCCACCTTTATCCTGCCTCCGAATGACTTCAATGTGAAGCAGAGATAATAGCAGGACGTCGAAAAAATCGCCACTGATTTTGTCCATTGGAGGAATTCCTGTTCATTTCCCGACATGTGAACGGGCCTCATGCTGAGTTCACATTAGCCTCGGCTCTGCCGTGTTCTGGTCCTTTAACTATATTGGGGTCCCTCAGGTGTCCCCGTCGTTTTATAACTAAAAACGGTGGAGAAAAATGACGTACATGCATGCCGGACTTTTTGTCCGCCGATTTGAGGGGGACATTTTAATGGAGTCTCCAATGGAAATTCTAGTGCAAATGTGAATAAAGCCTAAGTGTGTTCTTTGAGGCTCAGTAGAAAATATTTATTTGGAGGAATTTAGGGCGGATTTTGAGGCACATTGAATACAATGGGAGCCAGAGACTGAAAAAATAAACATTCTGGTTGATCTTGCCACAGATTCCACAGAACACGGGGCACAAGACACTCCGTCCTATTAGAGAGTAAGTGACTGGCACCCGGCCACTATACAGGACATGGAGCCAACTACTTGTGGCATCTCCTGTGTAAGGGTTGGCTGTCAGCCCCACACCGATGAAATATTTATAGTATAAGGGTAGGCAATAAATTTTAAATAAAATCATAGACAACCCCTTTAAATGGAGTATACCACCAAATCCCAGCATAATGAACTGCTACCATTGCAATACAGAGTTTCACTATGTATAAATGAGGCATTTGGTGCACTGGGCGTGGACCTTCAGTTCCCTGGAGCATTGCGATTGCTGCTCAAGTAGTATGGATGATGTCATAACAATGAAAGGATCGACTCTCGCTGCCCGGGGTGGCAGAGAAAGGAGATAGTAGTGGTTTCAGTAGTAAGAGCAGTGCTCCAGGGAGCTGAAGGCCCGCCCTTAGGGCACCAACTGCCTCATTTGCATAAAACATCAAAGTTTTTTCTTCAAATCTACAAAAGTGTTATAAGTAATAAGGTATATGATTTATCACCATAATATGCCATGTATCACGGTGGTGGGCATTGCATATATTCAGGGTAGGTGGTAAACTCCATTTAAGTTCCTGCATTGTGTTGTTACTCTAGGTTCACACCTACGTTCAGGTTTCCGTTCTTCAGGTCCCATGGAAACCCCAAACGACAACCAAGTGCTGGTGTGAACCTAGCCTTACTCTGTTATTCCTCCTGGAAAAGTGTAACTACCTCGCCAACTTTGTGTTACCTTTCTATAACAGGTCTTGCTATAAAATCTGACGCTAATACTGACAGTATCGAGCTATGTACCATAGAAATTATGGTCTTCATTAACAATTCCTATTGTTCCTCCTTGGCACTACCTATAGTTGGAAACATCAGTCATATCCCTTCATATTTACAGGGCACAGATATATATTTGTTCATATTATTCTCCAAAAACTGACAATAAGGTCAAGTAGGGGCACCCGCAGGACACCATGCAGATCTCATCTCTGGAGAGAGGTTCTTCATGTTTCCTGAATTATTCTTAAAGCCTCCGAATCCTTAGAAAATGAAAGATTTGTATTGAAAAATTTTGGAGAAAGCCGTGTATAAATGGTACGCCTGCAGCGCTGCTGAGCCTGCTGCATAAAACATGACAGCCTTCATTTCATGTGCTATAGTAAGATGCTTGCAGGCTCATCGTGGTGGGGAGATTTCAGGAAGTCTCCAGGTCTTAGACAGGGTCCATCAAGAAGAATAATGGATAATGACCGATCTGCATAAATGGTTACAAAGCAAGGAGCGGTACAAAGTCTTCTCCAGTAATTATTATATTACTTGCAATTTCCTGTATAAATCTATGGAATTTACACAAATCATTCCTCCTAAAGGTCAAGGGTGCAACATTCAGGAGGCATGGTGGGAACTTTGCCTTGGGTGCACCCTCTTCTGACTGATAGGTGGCGGCACTATATATTCCATCCCCTGCCAAAGGTAGAAAAGCTGTATATGGAGGGTTTGGAAGCACAAAGCAGTTATGAGAAAAGAGAGCGAGAGTCTCTTATAGCCTCTGATAAGGGAAGTGGTGTTCAGGGGTTTCTGCTAGAGCCTTAGTTCGGAGTTGAGACAGGGAAACAGCAATCTGTCAGTCTATAAGAGAATGCAAGTTTGGAGTAGAAATTGAGGTTTTGCTAGAACCTCACAGTCTGGTCCCTACAAACCCCTCAGCTAGTTAGGGATCCCTAGGACTTACTCATTCACAGCCCCCTGATATATTGGGAGAGCAGAAGTATAGTCACATTGGAGTGCAGAGGCTCGGCACTTGAGTGAACATATATTACTTGGAATCCCCTTGCTATAAAAACCATGACCAAGCTCAGAACCATCTTCTACAGTGAAAGTCCTGTTGCATTACTACTCCCATCTGGAAGATGCATCTCCTGAGTCATTCCTGTGTTTATCGCCAAGGGCCCTTCCATTTTCATGTACACCGTAGGCCCCCTCAACTCTGCCCCAACTTGAGAGATGGGCTGGAGGATTCTGTTAAATGATCCTGGCCACTGTTGACAACAAAATTTACTACTCCCATTCTCCGGTCGGTTGCAGCACAAACCTATGCTAGAACCTTTATACACCCTGGTGCCAAGCTTTGGAAGGTATCAATATGGCATGTAGGGTCTTCTACCACCCCACAAGATGGAAGCCTTCTTACTACATGTTTATAGACCCCCATAATGCTGTTTTATCTTGCTTACTGGTGCTGTGTGTATACATGATCTCATTTGGCAGTGAATGGGTTACAGCAGGGGGCTCATCCCTAGTGTTTTTCTTCGTATCCTTAAATCCCCTTTGTCTCCTTAAATAGATCTTGCTGTCCTTTGAACTTATTTATGGTATTTCCTTCATTAAACAGCTAACGTTTTCAATCTGCTTCCCCCTCGGAGTCGTCTTTGCTTTCAGCTCTGCAGTTTATGTCAGCGGACAGAACATCTTTTTCTGTTATCTTTAGATTACAAAGACCTTTCATGGTTTTGAATGTGTGTATCAAAGAGAGTCGGCTGCTTCATCTTTAAGACGGGAATTATCTGGGGCTGGAGGGAATCTCAATAGCAAGTGACTTCATGTGTCAGAGCCTTCATGGGACCCATCAACATGTGGAACGATTACACGTGAACACGCCCCACCTCGTGCACTTGGCTACAGTAGTGACGGAGCAAGAGCTGGATTCCTTACAGGAAAAGGGTCAACGCTAGAATATGCAAAGTGTGAAAGACGAGTCCTTGACTAGCGCAGCAATGAGGAGCATGGACTCTTCACATTACAAGGGGTACAAGTAATGGCGTATCGCTAAGTTCCCAATCAGCGAGAACTGACAATGGGGAAGAAGCTTTGCCCTGTGCTCCTTGTCGCCCCCTGGCAACAAATGCTCTGATAACACTTGTGGCTCAGTACTGGGTGCCAAAGAGGCTCCAACAAGTCACTTGATCTTAGATACAGGACTAGGGCAGTGATCTTAATCTTTGTCTCCGGTAAGGGAAAGACTCGCTAGAATTTCCTGGAGCTGACATGAGCTGCTTGTAATACTTAGAATGGTATTTTCCAGATTAAGCAGTATGGCACAGATGCCAACAGGCTTATACATGCCAAACATAATTCAACATGCGTTGGCCTGAAAGTGAGTGATCCCAGGAGAGTTGGACAGGCATAAAAAGTTGAAAACTATGGCAGGGTGGCTCAGTGGTTAGCACCATTCAGCATCCTTTTGGAAGTAATCCTGGACACCAACAATTTAAAGGGGTTGTCCCCAGGGGTGAACCTACCTTTTTCACCGCCCGAGGCGGACGACAGAAAGCCGCCCCCCCCCCTGAGCAAAAGGGGCGGAGTAAAGTGAAGGGGCGGGGCTTAGTGGCGTTCGCAGGCAGAGAGAGGACCTGCTCTCTGCCTGAGCACGAGGGGAGGCCGCTGGAGCAGCGCTGCTCCAGCGGCCTCCCCAATCCCCCGCTTGGTGCTAAGCCGGTCCAGTACAGCTTTTCCTGGACTGGCTTAGGTAAGCAAAAATGCCGCCCTCCCTGGGGCCCTGGCATAGCGCCGCCTGAAGCGGTCGCTTCAGGTCACCTCATGGGAGGTGTGGCGCTGGTTGTCCCCGAAGTAAAGTCTGCAGGACCTTTAAGTCCACTTTAAGTCCAACCAGAGCACAGCCAGGCTGAACGTGGGCAGGACTGGTGGTGGTCGGAGGTCTGGAGACAGCTGAATGCTGTACTTTGCCTGTCTCCGGAGCTCCCATTATAAGGGGTAACACCGACCACCACCAGTTCTGCCCAAATTCAGCCTTGCTGTGCTTAGGTTTAATGTGGAGCAGGACAAAGGACCTGCAGACTTTACATTGTGTGACAACCCTTTAAGGTTATCCGTTTTTGTGGCCTGAGGAAGACATCATTTCTATGTTGAAACACGTTGCCCTTTGTTGTTTGGACTGCTATATTTTGTAATACATCTAGTTACCTAAGGATTTGCTCAGTCACTGGATATATCAGCAGCGGGAAGGGATTGCTAGTTCTTTTTCACTGTGGAATGTCTTCTACAACCAGAAGTTGATAACTATGGCCGACTCAGTGGTTACATAGCAGATGCGGTTTGTTGAAGACACAAATCCATCAAGTCCAACCTATAACCTACGGTGAACACTTTGGCCATTCAGTACTTTGGTCTTGAGTTTACATCTGACCAAGGACAATATTTTCATGGAGATTAGTCATTTGGTGGAGCTGGTTTTTCCGAGTATTTGGTGGATTTCTTAACCTATTCCTAATACATATTGATAGGAAACCAACTTAACTCATGAATAGCTCAGTTCTTAAGAACTGTCTGTGTAATGTAGGGCCTGAGAGACAGTCTTTATATCTACTCTAAGGCTAGGAGTACCCTGTGGCCAAAATCAGTGTGTAGCCCCAGCCTAATAGATAAAGGTCCTCAATGTACATATTCATCATATAACTCTGTTATGATTTAATGGAGTTTTCCAACCGATGAAATGTATCCATAGGAAAGATATCCAACTACTTGAGCCACCACTTTTGGGACCCCCAGTGATCATGAGAATGGTGGTCTGCAAGTCCCTATTTAAGTGGAGCAGGGGTGTGCATGTCTACCCCACCACTCTATTCACTTCTATGGGATTTCCAGAACTACAATCTCCATCAGTCCCATAGAAGAGAAATGGTGATCGAGCATGTGCACTACTGCTCTAGTCACATGGGTACTCAGGAACATCTGCGGACCCCTGTTCTGGTAATTGATGGGGGGCCCAGTGGTCAGATGTCTAAATAAGCAATGGCAATATCAATGCTGACCAGTAGGGGACTGACTTATGGATCCCCGCTTGGTCTTCAGGATGACTGGTGTAGCGCTGGCTCCTTCAATAGCGCTCTATGTTAGTGAATGGGGCTGTGCTGCACATATGCTGTATGCTTTTGATTTTTTTTTAACCAGTTCTGAGGCTATACATGGGAATAGTAGTAATTATTACATGACCGTTTCGTTGTCAGTGGTTCTGTGAAGTTCTACTAATACAGGGAAATGTTTCCAAAAGACCACCTCATTTTCTAGATGGAATTTCCTATACCAAACTTTCAGTTCCACCATATAGTCTGTATACTAGTCGCCTTCTTAGTCGTAGAAACCACTTTCAATGCTACTTTGGGTGGTCAGAGATATCACTGTATATTATCTGCAGGGTACATCACCATGTTACTTTTTCATGTTAGCTTCTGCTGCCCTCTGCTGGCAAATTACATGTAATACATCAATCATCTATTAAAAAGACAGATGAAAAAGAAATCAAGAAACACAAAAGACATGTTGTGAGATTTTGTGAGAGGTTACAAAGATTTGTCTCAGGATTATTAAGGAGTGTAACCTTTAGCGCCTGGATCCCAATACAAATCTTGCAATGAGACCCCTATTTACTTTGTCCCATTTAGAATATCTGCATATTTTATGTGGTAAAGGAACCTTTGCGACCCCCTCAGGGCCCAGGCTCTAGTAGCGCTTGCAACCCCTCCCTATAGCTATATTGACAGGCATACAGCAGATGCAATAGGGTGTTGTATATTATACAGCTAATAATGGATACATAGGGATCAGAGAGATGGATTGGGATTGGGGGGGGGGGGTTATGCACTGCTCATCGTGTTGCAGTTATTAGTGATAGTCTGAGTCTGGATGGATCTTGCAGAAATTAATGTGCTGGTCACCAAAGCAGCCCGGATGAATAAAACTTTAAAGAGGTTGTCCGAGAATGATGTCACATTCCAGGGTCATGTGATCAGATATCTAAATAACGGAGAGGTCTCATGGAGCATTAAAAAAATGGTCATTTGAATGAGCTCCAACTATTAGTAAATCTGGGCCATTGTTTTCAATAGAACATGGTCTTTTGCAACTAATAACTTTGTCAGGTGCGGTTCATAGCCTTAGCTAATAGGGGACGATCCTAAATATGGAGACTCCAATTCTGATAGCTCAGTCTATAGGAAACACAATGCATGGCCCAGGTTGTAATGGATGTATCAGCACTGCAACCTGTCCCTGTATCTTACACACTACATATAGCGGAAACAAGTGCAATGCTGCCCTCCAGTGGCTGAAATAAGGTACTACTAAGGCCAAATGTTCAATGCAGATCATTTATACATTTATAGAACACATGAATGTTGCTTTTCTTTTTTTTTTCTCTTCACATCTGCGTTCTTTATATGGATTACAGATCCCTTAGGTAGTAGTAGCAGCAGTGGTGGTACATGTTGTCAATTTTGCAGTTTCCTACTCTTACCAATGTGTTATAAACTATTCAGTCTGGTCGCAGTTACTCCCATACAGAATATTGCAATATGTATCTACAGGTTTCTATGGACACTATTAAAACTATCACACGGCTTCCCCCCTTCTCTACTCTTGCTACCTATACAAGTTCTCCACCCCAATGACAAGTGCTTTAGAGATGTGACAGTCCTTGGGTGACACAGGAGAGCAGTACAGAAAACCAGTTATAATGACACAAAGGACACAGATGTAGTGTTAAAGGGATTCTACCATTAAAGCAACTTTTTTTTCTAATTACCACAACGGAATAGCCTTAAGAAAAGCTATTCGTCTCCTACCTTTAGATGTGGTCTCCGTCGCGCCGTTCCTTAGAAATACCGGTACTTACTGGTATGCTAATGAGGTCTCGGCAGCAATGGGGGCGTCCTCCATCTGCCTCCTCCCCTTGTCTGTCATCTTCTTTCTTCGTCATGTCTGACACCTGCGCAGTCGGCTCTGAGACCCTGTTAGAGCCGACTGTGCATGCTCAGTAAGGTCCGTACAGCCCTCCGACGCCTGGATGAGTTCACTCGCACGTCGGAGGGCTGTACGAACCTTAATGAGCATGCACAGTCAGCTCTAACAGGGTCTCAGAGCCGACTGCGCAGGTGTCAGACATGACGAAGAAAGAAGATGACAGACAAGGAGAGGAGGCAGATGAAGAAGAAGGACGCCCCCATTGCTGCCGAGACCTCATTAGCATACCGGTATTTCTAAGGAACGGCGCGACGGAGACCACATAGGAGACGAATAGCCTTTCTTAAGGCTATTCCGACATGGTAATTAGAAAAAAAAAAGTTGGTTTAATGGTAGAATCCCTTTAAAGTCCCGTGCCCCCACAATATGTGCTAACTATAAAATTGGGGTCATCTTCTGCTCTAGAGAAGTCTTTGGGCCCCCCTGAGGCTTCAGGACCTGGTAGCAATTGCTACCTCTGCACCCCCTAATAAAACATTCCAGCTCTGTTCTCCACCCTTTAGAAGGGCTATCCCTTGTAGCAATGATAGGGATAAGAAAAAAAAAGTTGCATAGTTCCAATTCTCCTTACTCATCCATGTCACTGGATAACATTATAGACTCTGGTTCACTAAAGCCTGTGATGGGCTTAATCTATGGTCTGAACTTCATCCTGAAAGAATGAACCAGAGCCACCGAGCCAGAATGGAGGGGAGAGTATAGCTGCAGCCATGGAATCTTAAACCTTATGTCCCACCATCATATATTCACCCAGGGTCTAGAGAAATGTGCCTCTAGACCCTGGGTGATATTTTAATACTGGTTTCCATATATAGATCACTGTTACCTATTTGTAATGGCGCCCTCTGGTGTTCATTTGATTCTCTCCTTCCACTTCCTGTGTCCTGTGGTTGGTGACTGCAGGCATAACAGGAATCGCACACCACCCATTACCTACCTACTGAGCATGTGTGACCACCAGCACTGGATGCAATAGATAACAGTATGTATACACATCTATATCAGGCGGCAGGCAGGTGTATCTGTATATAACCGCTAACAAAAGCCATAACTATTTCCCCGTTCACAGAGGAATAGGAGGGCTTAATGTTTGAGGGACAAACAGTGCAGTAGGAGCTGGGAAAGGGGAGGGGGTTGTCTGTCTGCCCCTTCCCTGAGCTCGAGGACTGTTTTTTTCATCCCCCACTTGGAATTCAGTCTGGCTGAATATAGGATATCTGCAATGCTCCTATTAACCCCTTCCCGACGGAACAGGAGAACTGCAGATCCCCTATATTCAGTAGACCGGGCACTTTCAGACACAGGGATACCTAATGTGTATGTGTGTCACAGTCAGTTTCTACTTTTGTATGTATTCTAGGGAAAGGAGGGATTAAGAACTTTTATTTCTTTTAAAACTTTTTTTTGCACTATTTTATGGGAGATTCTATACATTGATATTGTGGCTGATTTTGTTTGCTGACTCGAGTATAAGCCGAGGGGGGCTTATTCAACACAAAAACTGGGCTGAAAAATTCGGCTTATACTCGAGTATATCTATCTATCTATATATATATTCAGAAGGAGATTTTTTTTAAAATAAATTCTGTCTATATTATAATAAATAATATGCTGGGTTGAGGTTTTTTTTTTTCTTTGGGGGGGGGGGGGGGGGGCGCAGATGTACTTTATACAGTTTTTGTGCTGAAAAAGCCCCCCTCGGCTTATACTTGAGTCAGCAAAAAAAAATAAAATTTTTTTTTTTTTTTTTAAGGAGGGGTGCCGCAATATCAATGTATAGAATCTCCCATAAAATAGTGGGGGGGAAAAAGCTTTAAAAAAAATAAAAGTTCTAAATCCCTCCTTTCCCTAGAATACATATAAAAGTAGAAAATGACTGAAACACATACACATTAGGTATCCCTGTGTCTGAAAGTGCCCGGTCTACTGAATATAGGGGATCTGCAGTGCTCCTGTTCCGTCGGGAAGGGGTTAATAGGAGCACTGCAGATACCCTATATTCAGCCAGGCTGAATTCCAAGTGTGTGTGTGTGGGGGGGGGGGGTCCTCATGCTCAGGGAAGGGGCAGACAGACAACCAAAACACCTCCTCCCCTTTCCCAGCAACTACTGCACCCAAAAACTCCGACCATTTTAATTTTGAAATTTTCCAGTAGCTGCTGCATTTTTCCCCCTCGGCTTATACTCGAGTCAATAAGTTTTCCTAGTATTTTTGTGGTAAAATTAGGGTGGGGTCGGCTTATACTCGAGTATATACGGTATTTTGGGGAATATCTATCATTTTGAATGGGGGGGGGGTTCCCCCAAATTTTTAAGGTATTCAGAACAGCATTAGAGTATTCTTAAAAGAATATTTTTACAATATTTTTGTAGACAAGGCATTTTGCTCTGAGATAGGGATACCTAATTCGTATGAGTTTTACTTTAATTTTAATATCTGATCTAAGGAAGGCAGGGTGGGCAGAGATTGTTTTTAATGTAAATTTTTTTAAAAAAAATTTAACTTATTTTTTTATAACTCCTATAGGATCTGATCACTAATGTAATGCATTGGAAAATCTCTATATTTCTATTAGAGGCTGCCTAACACAGCCTGTAATAGAAGTGTAGCGATGTCAAGCCTGGGAGCCTTCAGTAGGCACCTGACTAGCATAGTAATGAATTGCATGAGTTCCATGCCAAAAATGCACCAGTAGCAATATGATACCAGAGTATGACTGAGGCATCAAGAGGGTTAATGGTTGCCAGGTCTCTGCTGCATAATATAGTGGAGATCTCTATGTATATGCCAGGGGTAATAGGAGCTGAAATTATATGAATATATATATATATATATATATATATATATATATATATACACACACACATACACACACACACACACACACTCACCGGCCACTTTATTAGGTACACCATGCTAGTAACAGGTTGGACCCCCTTTTGCCTTCAGAACTGCCTCAATTCGTCGTGGCATAGATTCAACAAAGTGCTGGAAGCATTCCTCAGAGATTTTGGTCCATATTGACATGATGGCATCACACAGTTGCCGCAGATTTGTCGGCTGCACATCCATGATGCGAATCTCCCGTTCCACCACATCCCAAAGATGCTCTATTGGATTGAGATCTGGTGACTGTGGAGGCCATTGGAGTACAGTGAACTCATTGTCATGTTCAAGAAACCAGTCTGAGATGATTCCAGCTTTATGACATGGCGCATTATCCTGCTGAAAGTAGCCATCAGATGTTGGGTACATTGTGGTCATAAAGGGATGGACATGGTCAGCAACAATACTCAGGTAGGCTTTGGCGTTGCAACGATGCTCAATTGGTACCAAGGGGCCCAAAGAGTGCCAAGAAAATATTCCCCACACCATGACACCACCACCACCAGCCTGAACCGTTGATACAAGGCAGGATGGATCCATGCTTTCATGTTGTTGACGCCAAATTCTGACCCTACCATCCGAATGTCGCAGCAGAAATCGAGACTCATCAGACCAGGCAACGTTTTTCCAATCTTCAATTGTCCAATTTTGATGAGCTTGTGCAAATTGTAGCCTCAGTTTCCTGTTCTTAGCTGAAAGGAGTGGCACCCGGTGTGGTCTTCTGCTGCTGTAGCCCATCTGCCTCAAAGTTCGACGTACTGTGCGTTCAGAGATGCTCTTCTGGCTAGCTTGGTTGTAACGGGTGGCTATTTGAGTCACTGTTGCCTTTCTATCAGCTCGAACCAGTCTGGTCATTCTCCTCTGACCTCTGGCATCAACAACGCATTTCCGCCCACAGAACTGCCGCTCACTGGATGTTTTTTCTTTTTCGGACCATTCTCTGTAAACCATAGAGATGGTTGTGCGTGAAAATCCCAGTAGATCAGCAGTTTCTGAAATACTCAGACCAGCCCTTCTGGCACCAACAACCATGCCACGTTTAAAGGCACTCAAATCACCTTTCTTCCCCATACTGATGCTCGGTTTGAACTGCAGGAGATTGTCTTGACCATGTCTACATGCCTAAATGCACTGAGTTGCCGCCATGTGATTGGCTGATTAGAAATTAAGTGTTAACGAGCAGTTGGACAGGTGTACCTAATAAAGTGGCCGGTGAGTGTGTGTATATATATATATATATATATACATATACATATACACACACACACACACACACTAGCTTTTACCCGCGACTTCGTCTGCGGTGATTTGAGAATTGGGCGGACACAGACGTGTGAAACTGTAAAAGTGCTTTAAAAAGTTTGGTGGGCTAGCAAATGTGATGTGTTGTATTGTGTATGTCGTGATACAGACAATGTGATGTGTTGTATTGTGTATGTCGTGATACAGACAATGTGATGTGTTATATAGTGGAAAGCTATATGTAAATGTGAGTGAGTAGAGTGAGGGCTACTCCTGAGGTGACAGTAAGGAGTGTGCAGGCAGGTTGAGGCAGGAAATGCCAGGCAGTGTGTGTGAGTCTATAGCTGGGGCTAGGAGTCCTGCTTTTGTGAGTCTCCTGCTAAGAAACCATGTTGTTTAGTGGCACCAAAAGTAGCCTGTGACTCAATCCTAAGGGAAAACTATGTTTGTGGAAAATTGCACGCAAATCCATCCAGGCGTTTTAGCGTGATTGAGGAACAAACATCCAAACACAAACTTTCACACTTATATTAGTAGGATATATATTATACAGCTCCAATATCCTAAGTATGTTGCTAACTGGTGATCTCTCTGGTAATAAACAGAACTGCAGTCTTGGTGGGGTTCTCCACCCACTTATGACTGATGACCTATACTTCAGAAAGGACAGTAAGATCACTGAGGGTCTCACTCTTACCACCAAAGGGAAGCCGTGCTCAGGCAAACACTGCAGCTTCTCCATGACACCACGTCCACCAGTCACATTTTGTTTGCATCTCACTACCATACAAGTGGTTGGCACCAAGCTGCAATGCCAGGCACAACTGCTATACAAGGTACAGGGCTGTGCCTGGAATAAGGCAATGTGGTCAGCTGGTAGAGGTTCCAGGAGTCAGACCCCCACTGATTAGATATTGGTGATATGTCATCATGGCACTGGGCAGGTTAAACTCCAAATGGTGTAATCCATATTCCCTAGATGAGGGTTACAATAGTCTTCTTGCAGATGACATGAGAGCAAATCTTGTTGACCTCATTTTACACCATATTACAGATCAGCTTTGTAGGTTGCAATACTCAAACATTTATGGAAGTTACATAGGATTCGTCGTATAAGGATAAGGGTCCCACATCACTAAAATGAGCCCCCCTTCCATTCCAGCCTCCAAGCCCTGCTACTTACCTGCCTGCAACCTCATAGAGAAGACCTTAAGGTATGGTCAGGCTGCACAGCAGAGTTAGAGCTACGCAGCGTCTATACAGCCGGACCATCGGCATAAGTCTTCTTGGTGAGATTTTAGAAAAGTTGTGACACTTGGAGGCTGAGGGGCTCAATTTAGAGATAGCTAAGGGTCATTCCCTAAATGGCCCATAGTAAATCCCCTTTATACTAAAGCACAGCTTATATAGAAAACGCTGTATATCACCTGACGGGTGTGACATGACATGGAGCAGTCCTGTGCATCACTATTATTGCACACTACAACATACACATGACCAGTGAATAAGAGCCAGCACAGCAGATATGTGAAGGTATTTCATGTTTAATACATCTGAAAAGTATGCATATACAAAGAACTGAAACATGGAACAAAGCATCGGTTCAATACTAATGAGTCTACAGGTTATTAATTCGGGAAGATGGAATATATTCCCTACATATTAAAAAGAATTCTGGACCAAAACAAAAAAAAGTGGGTGTCTGGTAAAATCCTTATTAACACTGGTGTCTACTGGTTTATATTCAGACTGGAGTCCTATCCTGAGGGCTCGTAGGTAAGGTTTGCATGCAAAATGTACATTAAATGGGCAATATCCTGACTGGTCCCTTAAGTGTCTAAAAAGAAAAAAAAAAAAATGTAATCCATAGAACACAATCTTGTCTGGGAAATTTCAGGGGGTGTGACTAGGGCTAACAAGGGGTTAATTGTGACAAAGAAGTCAAGGACTATTATCTACCTGCTTGCCAAAGGGACGCCAGTGGCAACAGATATTAGTGGGTAATAAACTGCCAAAAATATCCAACTGGTCATCAGAATATTGGCCTTAAAGGACACCCTAGGTAGACGTGATATACGGCTATGCCTAGTGCAGGGCTGAGGGGGAGGAGCATGACAGGGATCTGAATAACAAAGCATCCCCAGTAACTCCGCCCCCAGTGCACCTGCACTATTTGTAACAGTATCAGGTTTTCCTGGAATGTTCCTTTAACAGTTCGCCACGGTAATCGGAGGAAGGGTCTAGCGTGGAACATATAGACAAAAGTCCGCTACCTGCCAATTACCAGGATGGAGAGAGATGGGGGCGAATAAACAAATAAAAATTAGTCTGTTATGTATGAAGCATGCCTTGCTCTTAATATAAGACATTAGAAACCGTAAATATATAATAAAATTAAAAAAAAAAAAAAAAAAAAAAGAAAAAGGCAAAAAAAAAAGCAATGATCAGTGTTTGCTTTTTCCTCTCTCCTGTATACACACACATCTCTTGAACTAATCTCTAAGGAAATTTGCGTCGCTGGGCGTGTATTTCAGTCATTACCACTTGCTTGGAGTGGCGACAAATTCGGGGCCTTTGTCATCATTGCAAGGAAAAAAAACAATTAAAAAGTTTATTTAATCTTTAGTTTGATTTAAATGTTTTTTTTTGTTGTTTTCTTTTTTTTGTTGTTTTATATTTTTTTTTAGTTTGACGCCGACACCAGCTTTGGAGAAGGGTAAGGGTGAGGGGAACCGCTGAAGGGTGTTCATAGCAGCACACACTTGCGTTTCTTCTTGGGCTCCGGAGGCTCCAGTGCGGCCAATATCGCTTCATCAAATACATTCTTTAGGCCTTTCTGGAAGGGGTTAAAGAGAGAAATGGACGGTCTCATTTTAGGATTTTTGCAACAGAAAATATTTTTTAAAAAAAAAAAACAGAAAAAAGAAACTCATGGCAAACTTAACCCATCTACGATATGGCACAGACATGGCCTCAGAAGCACCAACACACACGGAGAACTGAAGTGTCAGAGGCCACAAGGGATTTCAGCGGAATACATGTATTGTCAGAATGGACAAGCAGTCAATAAAGTTCAAAAAAGAAGCAGCAAGCAGAAGGGGCAACCTGTGAGGAAGGGTCTCCGGCAGACCAGGGACAGTCACATGAAGGAAACACTGGCACAACGCTCTCTTCTCAAGTCCTTTGCTGTAACCAGTTCATCTTTTGATGCTTCTCTTCAACCAAGTCCTTTATAGCTTTCCATGAGTGAGCAGAGATTTACAGGGGCGCAAACATGGGGGGGCAATACAAAACACACAGCAGCCATTTACAGAAAGAGTCATTTAGAAGATCAAGGAGGTTCTATCAGAATAAACCCCATGAAAGTGTCACAGATAATCCCTACTATAGCATAGTACAGGTAACCCAAAGTAGCCTCTTAAGTGCCAACCAAAGGGCCAGAAGAAAGCCCTGTCTCCTCCAGAATCCACCTTAGTCATTCAGTAGGGCTGTACAAGGTGAAAAAATTCCCGTTGTCTTGACTTGAAAGGTTGTATGAAAAGTACAATAAATAAATTTGCAGCCACCTTAGTCTGTCATATTCTGTCCATGACACATAGCCCATAGTCCCTGACTGAACAAATAAATAAAAAAAAAAAAAAACAACCACCACAAATCATTGCGGCCATTAATCTAAAGTGTAAGGGTGGCTTCAGACACTACGGCTTCCTCTGGCCTCATGAATGTCACTTTAAAAGGAGATATTTTACCTACTAAAAAGGTCACAAAATAAGAACCCAACATATGGACTTAAAGGGATTGTCCCAGTTGATACTTCTCCGCTATCCACAGGGTGTAAGCATCTCCGCTGTGTCCCCCTGTGAAGTAAGTGTGCTTGTGCTTACATGGGGCTGCCAATCTGAAACACCACAGCATTGAATAGAGCAGCAGTCACTTCATTCACAGGGAGGACGCAGAGGAACTTCATGTGTACCCCAGCATTCTGAATGGGGGACGTGATGTATCCAGAACACAGGGGATAAAGTGGTCTGTAATGACAGAGCCCCTTTAAATATATAGGCCTAAAAACAAACCCTGACCCACCCCAGTGAATACTAGAAAGATGTAGTACACACGGCTGTCAGACATCTTATGCAGTATCAAAAAGGGAAAGTGGTTTATATTTTCATCATACCACAAAGCAACACGATGCAATACAATGCTCCCCCTCCCAGATCAATGACTAGGATGAAACATTCACATTGGTGTAGGTTCATCTAGATATACAACTACATAAAGAAGCCTTACATATACAACGCACCGGTTTTCAGTTACAGTCTGTATTGTTAGTCCAGAGCTGCAATCTCAATTCTGCTTATTGCTACTGGAGCCAGTCAGGGGTATGGCTGGGACAACTTAGTAGGCTTTGCTAGAAGGGAGAATTTGTTTTTTTTGCACATTGTGTAAAGGACACAACTCTGAGAATGCATGCTATGTACACACTGAACCAGCAGGGGCGCTGCACACAATTGGACACAGTAGCCTGCAGGACTCTGAATGCAGCTCATGAAAAACACACGACGTAACTTCAGACCAGTGCGAGAGAAGTAAGGCCTAGTATTTATACTATGTACATTTTTACATAGGTTATATCTAGATGGCAAAGCCTATGGTTTAAATATGCCATAACCTCCACCTCCCCCTAACTCTAGGATGACATGTAAGATGCCAGCCACAACGTCTACCACTGTAGTCAAGAGTACATGTCATCTACACACCATGGTGGCAGCCATCTTCTGGCCTGCCTGAATAATGCTTAAAGTGAACACCCACCCGTGATCATGCTGTCACCCTGCAACGCCCACTATAGGGAACTTAGCACATACTGTGCAATTGGAGTTCATCCCATAGCAGTATGCAGCAAGCGCCCTCTAGTGGTGGCTGCAGGCAGCCAGAATGTCATCTGCTACAGAGTGACAGCGAATTATGAATGGAAACTTCACTTTAAGAGCGTGCAGTTTCCTTACTATAGTTCAACCATTACACAGCCTACCTTTAAAAGGGGTTGTCCCATGAATACAAGGGAAGATTTACCAGTCAAAATGTGGTAGATTTCTGGTGCAATGGGCAACCGAAGACTGGCACATATGCCTTACACCACATTAAGTGTTTTGCACACATTCTTATCAAAAAAGTGTGTGTGGCTTAAGGTGTTACCCAGGACGGAGCTCTACAATGTCTTAGGAAGAGACATCACATGCAGCATTTGTTGGCACCGAGCTGCAGTATGGTCGGGTGACAGACATGATGTCACTTCCTAAGAAAAAAGAATGGAACTCAATATAGTCCAGGATAACCCCTTTAAGACGTGACCACGTGCACCAAAATTGTACCAAATTCAGGTGCAAAGTAAGCCAACAAAGATGTATGCACCAGATTTAATCACTTAGGTTGTTCGAAAGGATCAGTAAACCCTCCCCATGGTTAAAAGTTACATCCAGCCCATAGTATAAAATAGTTGGGACATCTCTACTATGCCTTGTACACCAGTTTTCTGAGGTACAAGCCATTTTTTTTTTTGTCAGGTTTTGTGCAAAAATTTGGAACCGTTTTACGCCTCCCACGCCATTTTCCCTAAAAAGGGACAAGTATAAATACAGTAAAAGCTCATAACTACGGTCTGGATTTAACCATAAGCAATAGACATCATAGGACAAACCCTTTAGACACACTTCGACAGACACAGAAAACTTATAAGCGTAAGTACAAGATATGTAATAATCACCATTGCTTGTATAATACCTTTAATTTAGGAAAAAAAATTTCCATCTTTTTAGCAGATTAAATTTAGGCAACCCAAGAAACAGTTAAGAGAGTCCAATTTTTGCCTTGTGAGCGATAAAAGCAGGAAACTAATGCAGGTAACAGGGGGTCGGTAAGGAATGACGCACAGGTTTTGCCAACATCTTGGTTTTATTACAGTTTTTGCTTGTTGTTCTTAGTAAATTCGATTTGCTACAGAAGGTGAACATGGTAAGCAGCATCGAGAGAGAGGGGAGGGGGAGGAAACGGTTAAGACAGTTTAGAATATACAGCACTTCCTTTTTGGCTGAGTTTCCGGAGGCTCGAGGGCAGCTAGGATAGCCTCATCAAACACATTCTTCAGACCTCTCTACAAGACAGAGGGAAGGAAAGAAAAGAGCAGCCACGTTAGAGGATTAGGAAGAAATTAGCAGCAGATATTAAAGAAAAGGAAAAATAAAATATGCTGATTTCACAGCAGAAATGCCCTAGATTAGAGACGTCATGCTATTGTTAGTAAGATTAGAGGAGGAGGCAGACATCCCTAGGCTTGTAACTAGACCACACACACGCACCCCTCGCCCATCTGCCATGCTTGGGCCCTGATTTCTATTCCACATAGAGGAGGTATGGCACAGAGCTGAGGGTTTGTTTGCTACAACACAGCTCAAAGTGTCATATCGAAGATGCGTTGAAGTGTTTGGCAAACATAAAAGAGCTACAAATAACATGGAGAAGTCTGGTGATAGGCAAGAATGTATAGAAATAAGCTGATCATACACAAGATATGTAACTGCACTGACCTGTATACCATAAGGATGTCTGAGGCAGTGAACCAACACTCTATAAAAGGACCTGCTAGGGGTTGAGTGTCCACAATGCACAAGGGCTCCCTTAGAGGAGCATTTAGGATTGGGATGGGTATGGGCAAAACCAGAATTTAATCTGCACTAAGAGCCAAAGGATACCTGAGCTCTGCGATATAGAAGTTGATATGATTTGGAGGAGGATTTTGAGTTAAAATCAGAGTGAATCCTGAATTGGGACTCTTAGGAGAGACTAAGAGTCCTGATTGTCCCACCCTCACACAGTGACTGACAACAGTCATTGTGCGGACCTTCTAGCATGTTGTACTCAGATGGGAGAAGTAACATCTTTCTGCAGCGTACTCACTTCACAATATGAGCAATCTTCGCACTATATATTACATTTTCACAATGCTGTGGGAAAACAAAGATTTGTCCTCCAGGTCACATGACCAACCGTGCTCTACTCCTGCTGTGCACACCGAGTACAGCAGAGTTGGTCACGTGACCAAGAGCCCAAGTATCAGCCCAAGTTCTTGCCATGTATGAGTATTATTGGTAGCTCTTTTGTGTCTTGTGTGATGCATCATAACAGCAAAAAATGTGCAAATACAGCAAAACTAGATACAGCAACAAAAAAGCTAAAACTTGAATTTAGAAAAAAAAAATGATAAAAAAAAGCGAACAATTAAAGTTTTAAGATTACACAATAAAAGGCAATTAATGGTGAAAGGTCAGAGGCAAAAAATGACCGCACATAAAACAAAGCAAAAGAAAGATGGCCGTAGCTCAGGATGAGAGTTACACTTGCTAGACACAAAAGGCAAAAACAATAAGAAGCCAAAATTAGAGAACATAAGAAAAGGCGTGACATGTCAAAGGTACTAACTGGACTCTCCTAAATTCATTTTCAAGTGGGTGCCTTTGGCTTATAAGTAGTGATACAACCTCCAAGTCTTAAGGAACAATTAAACAATACAGATTACATTTCTAGCATCTTGTGCTCAGGAACCAAAAGCTTGGCAAATTACTATACCCAGGATATAGACACATTTATATAACACCGAGACAATGCAGCAGAGCCAGAAGAGTCATTTGGTCATTGTGATGTATTACTAAATGCAGGAAAACTAAAATGTTAAAAGGAAACCAGTCAAGGTTTGAGACACTAAACTACCAGCATGTTTTTTTGCACCCCAGTGGTTTAGTGTCCCAAACATACCAACAAGTTCCCTTTAAGGCAGTGAAACTGATAGGCTGCGTTACACCAAGTGCAGGGGTCTGTGGTGGGTGAAGGAGGACACAAGGAATCTCAGAATTACCTATGCCATACTATTGCCCACCAATCCAGACATTACCAGTAGGGCCGTTTCCTTTAAAGTTGAGCTCTGCTATTATTTTCTTTTCACTCGTGTATAGGCTTATTAGATGTCTTTCACAACTACTTCTCCAAATGCAGTAATTCCTGCAAGCCTTCAACACCACTGACGTCACGTCTCAACCACTTCTGTTTTCAAGGGTTAAGGTGCAGTAAGTGGATGACCAAACGTTAACAGGAAGTTAGGAAATTTATAGGCCTAGAAAAATTTGCTGCTAAAACCGTGACCATTGCATCACTGGCTAATGGGGGTGCAAGGCTAACCCCACACACTTTATACTGAAAACCGGAAAGTTGTGGTTCTCCAGCTGTCAAACAGATGCAAAGCAAACTAAATCGCCCTAAACCACAGGTTTCCCAATTTGGTGTAGGGTCCGTACAGCTGACGGGACTCCAATCAGGGCAGAGTCTTTCGCTCCATTTGCCTGGAATCCTAATTGTTCATTATGCAGATGATGTGTGCACACAAGCTTCAGACTCCTGTGAATCTAGGTCATCTGCTAGAAACAACCCCGCTCTTGGGCCATATTAAAGGGGATGTCAAGAGTTTAAAGAATTTGTTCAATGTCATTTAAAATTCTGGGTCACTGAGCTGAGGTGCAATACCACACATGGCCTATGGACACGGGTGATGATGAGCCAGAACAGACTCTTTTCTATTATTTTGGAACCAAAATTCCTATTATGTCCATAATATGCAGGAAGTTTTTATAAATAAATAAAAACGTTAATGCTTCGGTAGTCCAGGTGGTGGAGTGAAACCGTACTGCATTCAGACATCTGAGTAGTGACCTTTACGTGAACACTGACTGGAGCGCTCACTAGCTGGACCGGCAGGCAAATTCTATTTTTTTTTTTCAAATATTTTTTACAGCTACTTCAAATTTTTCTTAGAATTTTGTCTTAGAAAGATCTTTAGTGGTTTATAATGGTAATAGAGGGGACCATCGACAACCCCGACAGCCTAGATCCTTCCCTCTACCTCACCGTAAAGGAGGACACTTTCTCTGGGGGTCTGATAGTTCAACTGCATTACACCAAAGTTACTTAATCCATTCACATGCACTAAGTAATATCTATGGATAATATAATATATGTAATGTATAATGTAATAATAAAATGTAATATCAGCTGAAACACAGGAAACTATTTTGCTGAGTATAATCCGAACTGGCTGATGAAATACTAGCAGACAGACTGGTCTTACTTTATACACCTCATTGAGCCCCTTTCAGAATTTTCCTTCCAATATAATTTAGTGGGTTGGGGCACAAAGCTTAACTGCAATACCACAAATGGCCTATGGACAAAGGGGACGCTGAACATAAGATCTAGAGTTTCCTGAAAACTTTACAAATAGGATATGGAAATAGCCCAACTTTAGAACAAATGTGAGGGAACTAAAGAGTGCAAAAGTGATGGTCGCAAGAAAGTGCATTGAACCTTATCACAAATTGTAGTACAGAAGTGAGAGGTACAGACTGTGGCTGCACACGGAGATATATGACCAGAAGGTTGAGGTGTCCATGCAATAGCCAAGCCCTCCTTACCTGTGTCAGTGCGGAACACTCCACGTATTTCACTGCCTTCAAGTCTCGGGCAAGCTTCTCCGCTGTCTCTGGAGTGATTGGCTTCTGTTTATTTTTTGCAAGTTTCTCGATTGTGGAGGGGTCATCTCGTAAGTCGATCTGTGTCCCGACAAGCAAGAATGGAGTCTTGGGACAATGGTGAGTGATTTCAGGTACCCACTGTAAAAAGATAAGGATCATAAAACTGTGATGAAAGGAAACTATCGCGCCAATGTGTCATATCCCAAACAGCCTAGCAGGGAAATAATGATCAGGATGCTCCTCTATTAATTGTATATGCTCCAATATAACACATGACATCTAAGACCATGGTTTAAGTAAAGGTAAAGTGCTGGGACAAGGGTTCCCCATCTGGAACAACAATTAAAATTTACACTACCCCATGAGTGAGCTGCCTGTTGGGGAAACTACAGAATCAGCTGTTTTTTTGCTAGTGAATACCATTTGGAGCAGCTTTTCCTCGCTAATGGGGACTTCACTCTTCCATATCAACCCACAAGTCCTAACAGGACATGGGTTATCCTCACGGGACAAAACCTTAAACTGGTTCTCCAGTATTTAGACTATGACCTATCCCAAGAATAGGCCATCAATGCCATGAGATTAATGGTGGGCTGTCAACCCCCATTGACTAATTACTTGAAGAGGCCTTGGTGCCAGTAATAACGCAATGTATGGAGTTGGAAGTACATGGATTCCTTACATCAAGCCAGGTCACTGCAGATCACATATATGGAAGCAGAGCTGTAGTAACCAAAGGCGGCCACGGGACAGAATATACTTACAGCTCTGTACATTACACTACACATGGCACCATAGCCCCTTCAACTGATCACATCCTAAGGATAAGCTTTCAATGCCTAAATCATAGCAAACCCCTCATTTGTATTACGTTACCTGGCACCAGGTATTACTATAATACTTCATACAATGCAACAAAACACATTAGGCCAAAAGCATGTTCAGCTTTTACTAAATAAAACTTTAACGTTACCTTTTCTTTCACATTTTCGAATGAAGATGGAGAAACCACGGAGAAGCAGACAAGGAAGACATCTGTCTGTGGATAGCTAAGTGGTCGTAATCTATCGTAATCTTCCTGCCCTGTAAGCAGAGTTCAGCATTCATTATTCACTGTAATTCCATATACAGTACATGGTCGGCAGTACAGGATGACCGGTATACAAGGATCAGCTCCTTTTATATTTACCATCTCTCTATGGTCTTTAGTGTCAGCCTTGGAAAGCCAAGTCACTCTCTGAATACATAATCTAGCACCATACACTACTAGATAAGAAAGGAATAAATCAGCAGGGATGAATGAGTGTTACACCGCGCCCTTTATCAATAGCTTGTGTACTGCGGCTTATTCATGGGTTATTAAAGGGAGAGCACAACGCAGACTATCAGAAGACTACCAGGATTGCTGTTTTATGGAGAATCCGGTTATTTAGTAATATGTAAGAGGTGATTGAGCAGTCCTCTAACATTGCGGCCAATGGCTGATGTATGCAACTGAATAAACTATACAGGTTATATGTGTATAGAGATTTGCACAGGCAATACTTTGGAATCCATTGCCCAAACCGTAAAAGTTATTTAGTACTACAGTCCTGAATGGGACCAAAAGTCATTGGATGGCCAGAGAGTTCTAGCTAAAAGTGTACATAAACTGACTTGTAAGCCCAGACAAACTTCTGTAAGAAATCCCAATAAATTTCAGATTACGAGAGTTAAGTGAGACTGGATTAAATTAGTCTACCTAATATACATTGATCTGAGGGTTACCTGCTGTGTCAAAAAGTCCTAGGGTGTAGGGTTCTCCACCGATCATAACTGTGACAGCATAGTTGTCAAATACCTGGGAACCAGATGAGAGTTATTACAGTACATTGAACAGTGCAGCACTACATCCACTACTGAGGCACATCCTGAAATAGAGACCTAGAGACTTGTGAATATCTTCGCCACTTTACATGTCATTGCACCATGAAGTATGACAAGTAATGTCTGGAAGTGTACAGCTGCAATCTGTGGGAAAACCCAACGACGCAAGGAGGCATTCAGACAGGAATGTGGAGCATATTTTGAAGTGGACTAATTCTGACCAGAATCTGCCTCTTATTGTTTTCAGTGGGAGACACTGACTGACCTTTCTCTTCAGAACAAGACCTTAGTGTGGCGTGCACAGCTCATTCAGCCTTAGAACCTGCGGCACAAGGCATAGAAATCTATCCCATAGCGGAAAGATCATAATATGCTTCTGTCTTCCACTGGGCTGGAATTTGGAGAGGGATCTGAGCTGGAATACAGTCTCAAATTTCTCTCCAAATGACACCATGTGAACAAAGCCTATGGACTGGTTAGAATCTGACCAAGGGCAACATCTACACCGAATTTGTATATTCCACCCATTTTTGTATAGGTACTCCAGTGTATGACAGCCACTAACTCCAGTACTTCACTACTACTGTGTTCGGAGTCCCTTTTGTGGGTAAAGTACATTAGAACTGTTTGCCATTGTGATACACAGATGTAGTGAAGCATCACCCAGCTTCTGTCTGTAGTACGGGGCAGGTTTTTCCCCGTGAGACCCTCTTTGTAATCAATCTTCTAATGTCCAGAGAAACCTCTCTATTAACTCAAAAATCCCTAATAGGGAAGATACAGCAGGGCTGACATGACACATTTTAAGTGATAATTTGCCTACTGGTTTATATTACATAATGCTGTATATTTAAATATGTAACAAATTATATATCTAAATTACTTTTATAAGAATTCAATCCATAGCCATTTATGAGAGTCTGAATCAGAGCAGGAATTGGACCGTTTGTGCTAACTGGCGGGAACTATTAAAGATTTCAGCATTGCTCTACTAAGCATTGGTAAGCCATTTTTGCAGACGTGACAACAGGAACAGAAAGTGTGACTAAATTTTTGGGGCGTTAAATTACATTGAACAGTTGTCATTTGGTCACCGTGTGTGATCAGATGGATGCAAATAACTTGGCTTCAACTTACTGTAGGTACATATTCCGATGGGAACTTGTTTGTTGTGTATGAAATTAAGAGACATGTTTTACCGACAGCACCATCCCCAACGACCACACACTTAATAGTCTGCATGGCTGCAATCTTGTGTTGTCAGTCTCCACACCGCTGGTTTAATGCAGACCTGGAAGGGACAAAAGGACATCATTAGGTAGAGAAACCCTCAAAGGCACCGCAATATTATACACAGAAGGGACCAAACATTGGCACAAGCCATCTGGACATCAGCATGTGAATCATTACATTGACCTTATGGACGCACCTTGTGACGTCAATTGTAAAAATATATAGCGAAGACTTGTGTCTCCTATGTGTACAAATATTTGCACTCTCCTGCTGCCAATAAATCTGTACAATGCACTGCCAAGGCTTTCTAGGTAATAACCCAGAACACAATGAAAGTTCAATAGCATTCCACAATGAGAAAGACTTTTAGAAAAAACGCACCTCTTGGGCTCTTCACCTTGGAATAAGATCACCCGCAAGTCTATCAGCCTATAAGTAGAACCTCCTATCAAACCATAAACAGGGATAACGCGTCAGATATATTTTTATACCCGAGATAGATTAGAAAACTCATGCAAGTTATCAGGAGCTATTTCTTTATTTCATCTCTGCCATGAAATGGCGCAGGGATTACCGCCAACTCCCAGCTACGGTTTTCTGTTGCAAGAACAGGTAATCCGGCAATCCGTATGCAGCACAGCCACATGTGGAAAGGAAACATTACACGGGCCAACTCAGAGGAGGACGAGCGGCACTAGACAACACACATCGAGGGTGCTGATTGCTATCGGCCTAACTGGTAATGGGACTTGTATTAACCATACAAGAGAGTGCTGTTATTGGTATACCAGGGAAGTCATTGCCCCCTGCTGGTGGGAAGAGCTTTGGGCAGGATGCTAGCCGCACAGTTTCTTTCTTTACACAAGTCATTTATCTCTACAAACTTTCTTTCCCAATAATATGGCCCTGTAATGGGGCCCATCTGACTACACTGTCAGGAGAAAGTCAGTCACTTGGTGGCCCCATCAACATTTAGAAAGTTAAAACCCAGTGAAATCAAGTATTCATCTGAGGAAGTCTTGCAACCCAGTACTAGACAGGCACGGAATAGCAGTAAACTACAGAATACGCGACGTAGAGCCTAATGTGTGCGGGCAGATATGTATCGCCATAGTAAAGGTCATGGATCATGGGGGAAATCGCGGAGCACTGGATTTTGCTTCTCGTTGGAAGTCTCCGATAAATGGATTGGCATCAGCTATTTGGTGGCGTGTTGGTTGTCAGAAAACCTGCAGAGGACAGTTTTTCTTTTTTGGCACCAATGCCAAGAATGGCTACCAAAGGAATGGTAAAGATAAAGGAAGTACTTACACTTCTGCTATTTTTTTTTCTTGTCAATGTGGCCTCAGCCTTGAAGGGGTTTTCCATGAACAAAGATATCTATCTATAATAGATTTTGCAGGGTTTTACAGATTCTTGGACCATCTTAGGCATGACTCACATCTGCGTTCGAGGATTTTGTTCCCCTCTCCACATGAAAAATGCAGATAGAATAATGCTGCAAGCAGTACTTTTCTCTCTGCATTTTGCATGCGGAAACTACATGGACCCCATTATAGTCTATGGGGTCAGCGGGTTGTCTAAGGTAACTGCTTTTTTTATGCAAATTAAATTTCTGTGGGGAAGGGGGGGGATGGGGGTCCTTAAGTAGCCCCCCACCACAACAACGGAAACCCGAACACAGATGTGAACCAAGCCTTAGTGGAGACAGTCTGTTGCCAATCAAAACTGCCATGACTGCAGAAACCTTCTATGGTCTGTCAGACGCTTGCCCATGCATGATTTCTTTACTGTGGGCTGGTTATCAGGCAGGGACACTACCTGTAGGAGAAGATAATCCCATCTGGTTTTAGGGTCTAGAAAGTCCCAGCATTCATGGCCATATCTATTACCTGTGACGCTGACTTTGCCGGCGTCACAGGTGCTTCCATTCATTTCTATGGGTGCGTGCTGTTCAGATCGGCTGATCCGAACAGTGTTCGCTCATCTCTATTCGCAACCAATTAAGACAAAACATTTTCACTAATAAGATTGTTAGATAAAATTTTCCATGCCATCTATTGAAGGCTTATTGTACCTATTAAAGAGGTCCTCATCAACATGCAGTATTATATTACATGTCGAAATTAACAGCGCCAGTATCTCCAGCACCAGGGCGCACACAGTCAGCTTTCCTGCAGTATATAATAGACATCAATCCTCTAACTCACCGGCAGTACTGAGGGCAGTATAGCTTTAAAGAGCACAGAGCCAGCCGCCTCCCTGTGTACCAAGTACATGGGGCCTACTCCCAGGTTACATACACTCCTGCCTGTGAACTTTGTGTGATCAAGCGTTTAGGTGTGACTTTCATTTTACAAGATTACTGACAAAAATGAGGAGGAGAATGGGCTAAAAGTCTAAGAGGTTGAAAGAATTGCCCGAGATCAATAAGGAAATGATAAAAGTCACACAGACATAAAAGAACTATAAATACTTACAAGACGTGTGATAGTGCCAAGGGAAAACATAAGACTGAGAAACACTAAAAACAGATAGGAAAGTGGCGCATGTGGTCAGATGTAGGAACGGTCAGTCCTAAGGCTGGATTCACATAGCCATGAAAGGCCAGAAAAACAGACCATTTATTGGGATAAACATTCACTGCATTCATCCCTACACATATATCCTACTGCTATACCTGACATAACTTGTATACAGGGCGTACTAATCTGGCTAGTTACAGAACAGGACTACGTTTAGTCTCTGCCGTTTGCACCAGGGCTGCTATACAATGAATGTATTACTAGGCTCTACTGGTGACATATACCACACACACACACACACACACACACACACACACACAGGGCTGTACATTGGGTACATCGCACAGATCCTAAGAGCGGTCCACACTCATTGCACGGATGTAACCATGGATGGAATAAGATTGGGAAAACCCTTGAAATTCAGACAAGTGTACTGCCCCCACATACAAACATCTGTATAGCGGATAAGTGAACCAATTTCACACAGCATCATAGAGCTCTATGGACTGAGCTGATGTAGTTCAGACCAGTATATCTGCGCTGGGGACAGTATGCTCATATTATATAGACACAAGACTCTTGTCTGGCAACATCCTTAGGCCGACATGACAAAGACAGGAGTGGATACCAGAGAGATGGTACCCACTGCAGGAGGCATAGTTGGGGGCCTGGTACAGATTTACAGATCATGGCAAGCAGAGAGGACAACTCATGTCTGCTCATCAGATCTGTTCAACAGCTGAAGGCATTCTGCGCTTCTCATGGACAACTTGGGCCCGGTTCACATCTGTGTTTGTGTTTCAATTCGGGGAGTACGCTTGGGACCCCCCACCCTTTCCTCACCCCACCGAACGGAAACCTATCTGCATAGACTATAATGGTGTCCATGTGGTTTCCAGAAGCACGCTGAGAGAAAAGTCCAGCAAGCATCACTTTCCTCTCCCCATTTTGTGCGGACACCACACAGACCCCATTATAGTCTACGGGGTCCGCAGGTTTCCTAAAGGTAACCGCTTTTTAATGTGTATAGGTTTCCGTGCGAGGGTTCCCTAAGCAGACTCCCCGAACGCAGATGTGAACCAGGCCTTATACTCACTGCCTTTCCAACAAACGCTGCATAAATGGATAGTACAGGAAATAAGATGATGTGTTATAGATCAGAAATGCCTGTTCTCATAAGGGGGTTTCCATCTTCCTACATCATACTCCCTCTACTAAAGTGACTTTCACTCCAAAAATCCCTGCTATATACATCTTGAGAGACTGCAGGTCACATGACACTACATATGTCTATGGGGGGATTAGCAGTAAACAAGACATGCAGGAGACCAGAGAAAACTGAGGCTTAGACTGATGTTGGGGCTAAATAGGAGATTTCTATCACAACCAAATTGTTTTATTCACATTTGTACAGGTGACTACTTCTCTATACATGTGGCACATGGTCCCGGGTCAGATTCTCCTTTGCTTCCTGTATGCGGTATATGGCAGCTAGTCTCCACCCACTGACTCAGAGAAGAAGCGCAAACTGCAGATATAGCATGCAAAATCTAAGACTATAGTGACCACATATACTGTTTAAACACACAACCTAAAACCTAACAGAGCTATTCCAAAAACAAGGTCTAGGCACAGCAATTGGAACACACACACACACAAACAAAAAAAAAACAGAGATCTGGTTTGAATGGAGTAATGGACAAACATGCACACTGTGTCTGTATTAGACTCTGGGAGACCACCAGGAATACACTGTACTTGGCTATATTAAGTAGCCCCCCCCCCCCCAGCCTTCCCAAATGTAATGGCTAAACACGGGTCTCTAAAATCCAGTTTGTTGTTTTTGTTTTTTTTTTTAAATTAAATTAAACTAGTTCAATGAATGAGGGGGGACTCCGGCTGCTTACAGGAACCAGAACCTCGCCCATTATACAGGAAATCCCATCATGTCAGAGGAATTTCCCATATTCATATATAAGGGGATGATCTTTTTGTAAATGGTTGAATAGCTGAAGTGTTAAGTGAATGGTACGTCCTCCATGAAGGCTGTAAAGGGGTTGTGCAGGGCTTCAAAAACATGGCTGCTTTCTTCTCAGCAAGTGACATGTCCATTGGTCACATGGCCATGCTATAGCTCAGTCTCATTTATTTTGATGGGGGTGGGGGGGGGGGGAGATTGTGGCATTGCTATGTGAGGTCACTTCCCGAGAAGGAGAGAACAGCCATGTTTTTGGGTCCTGCACAACCCCGGTAATAAAAGTATGAAAGCATTAAAAGGAATCCTCAGCTACAGCGTATTATTACTATACAGGTAGAGACTTGGTGGGTTACTGGACCCCGAAGGTCCCTTTTTTCTACAGTCAGCTACAAAGGTGTCATCCTCAAAGATGAAACTCAAATCTCACCACATCTGCTTATAAAAGTACCTGACAGACAAATCCCAATCTATAATGGAGAGTCGGAAGAGCTTGCAATAGGTCAGCATGAGAACTAAGAAAGCAGCATGACGCAGGCGGGAAGCAGATTGCACGGCCTGGCTCTGTTCTCCTACATGTGCACACCCTGCAGGCTTGTCACATTACAGTCACAGGTCAGCAGATGTGTCCGCTCAATGTGCCTTCACTTGCTGCGATTACCTAATAGAAATGAACAGTGACATGCGAGTCAGCTCACACGTGAGTCACCAAATGATGAGTCCTATCCGCCGCCTGCACAAAGCTCAGGCTGTCATCCCATGGGCTGAACCCACTCTCATAACGCCTCACTTCTAATTAGTACTGAAAGAGTTAATAGGAACACTATAAAGACGAAGGAGCGAGGCCTGACTGCATTACACTGCAGACAAAGATATGCACATCTGGCGTACATGGAGAGAGTGCATGAGATGTACAAGCAGAACACGTCCATAGAATTACATTACTCAGACAGAAACCAAAAGCGTTCCCTCATGGCCTCCGACAGACCTTACAGGTGACACGCTCTACTATGGAGTCCTCCTAAAGGGGCTGTCACTGGCAAAAGTTATTTTTAACCAATCACATCCTTGCATAGCCTTTAGAAAGGCTATTCCACACCTACCTTTTGTATGTAAATCACCTCAGTTTTTGAATGAGCCCATTTTTATCCATATGCTAATTAGCCTCTTGGTGCACCCCGGAAGTCTCATCGTGCACCCTCTGCTATTCTCTCCTGTGTGTACTACACAGGCTGCTGACAACATTTCCCTGCTCTAACACACATAGGACACGATAGCACAGATGAGTGCTGCTGACAACTTCCTGTGCTGGCTGGAAGCTCATTAGCATAGGTATAAAAACAAGCTCATTCAAAAACCATGAGGCGATTTACATACTAAAGGTAGGTGTGGAATAGCCTTTCTAAAGGCTTAGTTAAAAATGACTTTTTCCAATGACAGAGCCCCTTTAATGTAAATCATGGCATATACAACAAAAGGGCCAAGAATACAAGAAATACCCAATGAGGTTACACGCTGGTATTAAATTCTTTTTAGGAAAATTCTGCAATTGCTGCACCACTAAAGAGTTTACATATGAATAAGGCCCGATTCACATCTCTGCATGGGTTTCCATTCGGGAAGTCCGCTTGGTGACTCCCCTGAACGGAAACCTAATCCGCATTAAAAAAAAAAAAAAAAAAAAAAAAAGCAGTTAGCTAAGGAAACCCACAGACCCCATAGACTATAATGGTGCCCATGTGCTTGCAGGACACTTCTCTCTGCATATTTCACGTAGAGGGGGGAACAAAATGGCCTGAACGTAGTTGTAAACTGGGTCTTAGGGATGGGCGATGATCATTCCCAAAAAAAACACCATTAGTTGAACAATGTACCTCGATTATGATTAATGAACGATTATTTAAGAACGTTCCCCATTTATTTGTCAATCCACAGAATTTCGGGTTTGGTTATTCACATTACCAATCCTGATTGTATAGAGCACAGCGAGTGACATATCCTGTAATCAATGGCAGAATGAGACAGAATGGCGTGGATGCAAAATCAACATCAGCAAGTTCTCAACCATTTGGGGCTAGTTCACACAGAGTTTTTTTTCTTTGCAGGCTGATTTTGACATGGAATCCGCCTCAAAATCCACCTGCAACCGGCTCCCATTGACTTCAATGAAGGACAAATCGGTTTTTGTTTCCCCTCCCCTCTTCCCCCCGCTAGCTAGTAGTGGAAAAAGGAAGCGAGATGACCTATCATTCATTCCTAAAACAGGCGCGGTATGCCGCAACAGAATGCCAATGTACTGCACTGACATCCCGGCGCGGCTTGCCATGCGGAATGTTCACAACGCGGAAAAGGTTTCTGCAACCTTTTCCTCCATGTGAACATATCTTAACAGCAGACTTTCCATTTCAGGTACATTCCGATTAATTGCCCAGCCCTACTAAGAATACAACGAACCGCACATCCACTAAACAGGGAAAGCTGCAGAGCTACGCAATGTGTGTGGATCATCCTAACCCCATGATAACCTATACTGAACAAGGAGCACTATGAGAATGGAACAAGCATGAACAAAACTGAGCGCGACCACAGAGCACAAATACATTAAGGGGGTTATCTACGTAATGCAGGACAGGACCTCCAGAGTCACAGATGCTCTTTATAACCAGCCTCCACCATTTCCTTTACAGCTCACCCCACCTATTGGCTTTGATGCTTTACAGGGTACATGACGTGGGTTTTCTATTCTGTTTAAGCCACATTTCCCCTACATAAACCATACAATAAGAGCCTTTAGAACTGAAAGAATCAGTCACATGTTAAGACTACATATACAATTTAAAATTAAAAAGAGAAAAAATAAATAAATTATGAACTGATGAGCCAGGTCCAGACACAGTAATACATAGAAGGACATCACACCTTTATAATGAGAAGTGACAGCGGTTACATTAATAACTTCACACGGGACTAGATTGTAAGCTGGAATTCCACAAGATAAAGAAGTGATGACTCACTAGCCATGGTTCACTTCATGGGTCTTTTCCCAGAAATAACTTATGTATGGGGACAAGGAAGTAAATGAAAATGGTTGAAAAAACCGTACATGACTTGTTATGGCGGGGATGGACTGAATGAGTCTGATCTGGGAGCCAATATGACAGTATAAGTGGTCCAGGAAGAAGATGAAAATAACACAATGCAAAGTGCAAGGTACTAGTACATGTACTTGTTCTATCAATACTTGGCTCCTAAGGTTACTCTAGCCCTGTGCTAGCATTTATAGAGTGTAGCTTCAGATAAAGGGTTATTCCCACCTTGACAAAACGCTGCCAACATGGGGAATAATACAAGCACCAACCTATAACACAGAACTTCTGAGAACAACATAGAGCTGCACAGATCAGCTGTTCCCATAACGCCAATGAAGGAGAATGGGAGCTGTGGAAATAGCCAACACTGCTGAGCTATAGTGTTAGGGCGGGTTCACACCTGCGCCCCGTCTCCGCTTTGTGGGTTTCTGTCTTCTGCCCGAGAAACTGGACAGGAGCTGGAAACTCAGCAGTCAGTGACCGCCCGTGAGCAATTTCTGGTCTCCGCAGCAAAACCATTTTTTTTTTTTTTTTTTTTTTTTGGGGGGGGGGGGTCGGTTTGTGGGGGGTGGGGGGGAAATTAACCAGACACAAAGTCCTGCATTTCCGACTTTGTGTCCGGTTAAAAAAAAACTGTTTCGCCGTGGAGACCAGAAAATGCTCACAGGCAGTCACTTTTCAAACCCAGTGAATGGGTTTGAGAAGTGACTGCCGGTTTCCGTCTCCTGTCCAGTTTCTCAGGCAGAAGACGGAAACCTGCAAAGTGGAGACCGGGTGCAGGTGTGAACCCGACCTAACTGTACATACATAGTCAAAGAAACAGTATAACTAGATGTGCTATTCTGTTATCGTACCTCCCATCCTGCCCTATAGGAGGTGAGCGAACAACGTGCAGCTGTTACCATGAAGGTTGGGAGCCATTATTCCCATCTTTGCAGCTATCACCAAAGTTTACTCACATGCACTGTTGGCCTATTCAATCTCTAAGAGACTGAGTGCAATGCTCAGCCATCTTCGGCAGTCTCATAAACTTATGTAGCAGTAGTATGCATGCATTGAGATAGTCAGGACCTACAAGTACCTGGGTGTGCTCCTTAATAATAAACTAGACTGGGTTAATCACCTGGAGGCGCTGCACAGAAAGGGCCACAGCAGACTCTACCTGCTCAGGAGGCTAAGGGCCTTTGGAGTCCAGGGGCCACTTCTTAGGGCCTTTTACAATGCTGTGTTTGCTTCAGCCATCTTTTTCGGTGTAGCCTGCTGGGGGAGCAGTATTTCAACCAGGGACAGAAATAGACTTGACAGGATGATCAGAAGGGCCAGCTCTGTCCTGGGGAGCCCCCTGGACCCAGTACAGGTGGTGGGTAATAGAAGGATACTGTCTGTGGTGAGCTCCAGGAGAACAACTCTCATCCCATGTAGGAGACCGTGATGGCACTTGGCAGCACTGTAAGTGACCGTCTGCTTCACCCCAAGTGTGAGAAGGAGCTATCGCAAGTCCTTCCTTCCCACTGCGATCAGGCTACATAATCCACATCAGACTAAGCGAAGATCACTCCGCACAGAGAACTAATGATCCTGAAGTCTTCCTTCTTTTTTCTTCTGTCCCTTAGCTGCTATGGACTCCTAGTATATCTTCTCAGCATATGTGTGTCTACGTCTGTAATATATTACTGCGTATTATCCTGTATCTATATTACTATGCTGCTGTAAAATGCTGAAATTTCCCCACTGTGGGACTAGTAAAGGATTATCTTATCTTATGCAGGCAGAACCATCACTCCACAAGAACAGGAGTTCCATCTACATCTTATAACTGGGGGTACGCCCAGTGATCAGACTCCTGACTGTCTCCTGGAAAGGAGAAGTTGTGATTGTGGGAAAATCCTCTTAAGATGGATCATCCACCAAGTCACTAGGGGTCTCAGATTGGCATATATATCACAACACACACCTTACTTACCATTCCACTATCACTCTTCTGCTATTGCTGGTCTTGACACAAAAGGAATACCCCCTCAGCATAGCACTGTCTGATAGAGGTCTGGTCACCACAGCCCTCAGTCACTGCCTGAGTGGGTATTTCCTGTGTGTCACCAGGGACCACACAAGGCACAGAGCTGGCAGCGCCAGGAACCATCAGAACATGACATTAGCAGAACAGGGCATGACATTAAAGTCACTAAGGATTCCACCCTTTTTCCCATAAACTAGACCAGTTAAGAATCAGAGTTTCCCAACCTTTTCAGACTACGGGCACCCCTGGAAGAAAAAAAAATTCCTTAGGACACCCCCTACCAGATGGATTTTTTTTAAAATCAAAAGCCAGACACCATCCTAAGGACATAAATAAGGTTGTTTGAAGGCATGCAGTCTTCCTAGCTAGGGTGCCGCAGCCCCTTGGCAGGTTTCCAAGACACCCCCGAGTGCCTTGTCACTCCTATTGGGAATTGCCAAGTTAGACAAGCCAGTAAGAGCCATAAACTGTGTATCCTCTACAGACATTACCATCCATCACATGGAGAACCCCTCAGGAAATGCCTATAGGAACTCCTTATCTACCACTGGAAATCACATGAGCAGGTTTCACAATTCAGCTGCATGGAAAAGCTTTAAGAGCTGGATACCAATTTCTCATGCAGACAAATTCCAGTCCAAAGGCTTGGTGACGTCTTTATTTCTGTCACTACACGCTCAGTTATATTCTAGGAAGGGAGGAAACGCATGCAGGACATGGACACACAAGTCTGGCCCCACCCGTGCTGAGCTTACACATCGCTCATACAGATCAGCACAATGTGGATGGAAACGATTCAGGTCATTATCTGTCCCACCTAATAATTGGATATTCCTTCAATTGAGCACTACAAACACCACACATAAAATGGGGACTTTAAAAGGGCTTTCTCAACTTAGATAGTAATGACTGGCTGTCCCACCAATCCACTAAGCTCAGGGGCAGCACTGTGGTCCCTCACTGAATACCAAACACAGCCCCATACAGTGTGCAGCAGCTGGGCTTGGTTTTGCAGCTCAAACTGATTCAATTAAATAGGACTGAGATGCAAAAAAGGTCATGTCAGGCAATGTCCTCATCTGTGCCAGAGAATCAGAGGAGGAAAAACCTCTGGTCCATTCACACGGAGGAATTTAGTGTGGAATTTCAGCGCTGAAAAAAAAAAAAGAAAAAAGCCCAGGGTTCTGCTAAGTTTTAATTCTGCTAGCAGAAAAAGGAACCCATTGAAGTCAATGGGAGGTTTGTTGTTTTTATTAGGAACCCATTGAAGTCATTAAGAGGCTTTTTTTTTTCAGTGCTGAAATTCCACAAATCCCTCACCATTTTCCTCCGTGTGAATGGGCCCTAGGTCCAACTTTTTCCTCCACGGGTTTCAGTTTAAAAACAAAGGACACCTGGGGTAACGCGGTGGCTCAGTGGTTAGCACTGCATCCTTACAGCGCTGGAGTCCTGGGTTCGAATTCTGCCAAGGACAAAACATCTGCAAGGAGTTTTTATGTTCTCCTCGTGTTTGCATGGATTTCCTCCCATACGCCAAAGACATAGGGAAAAATGGACATTGTGAGCCCTATATGAGGCTCAATCTACATTTAAAAAAATTAAAACAAAGGACACCTGATGGTCCCCATTATAGTCAATGGGATTCACCAGGCTCTTTGTGCAACCACTGTTTTAGTTGTCCACCTTTGTGCTGTACAGGTTCATTGGAGGACAGCATTAGTGTGAACCTAACACGACATAATAGACCAGAGAACTGTGGTACCCTTAATCAGTCTATCAACAGGGTCCTGCGAGTTGGACCCACATCAATCAAAGACTGGATAGGTATGTTTTCAAAACCAGTAAAGTCCCTTTAAAATACTTGCTTAAGTGTGTAGAGTATGATAAGAATATGTTTCCATCCTTTGGAAGTTCACAAGGACAAGCAGAAAGAGCAGTGCACTCAGGACTGCCAGGTAGGGTGGGTCATGTCATAGCAGGAGGGGTGACACAGGTCTAAGCAGTAACAGTAGTGCTGCAAGGAGCTGAAGGCCCAACCCTGCCTCATCTGCAAAAGAATTCCCATTAAGGCTAGGTTCACACTAGAGTTCGAGTCTCCATGAGACTCCGTCCCACATTCCGCTTAAAAGTCGGCAGAGAGAAAAGTCTCGCTGTTTTCACCAGGACAGTTCTCTTCACCAATTGTAGGTGGAATCTGCGGTGGAGTCTCCAATGGAGACAGCAGGTTTCTGCGTGTAGGGTTTGTGTTTTTCGGGTCCCCATGCAGACCCAAAAGATGGAAACCCAAACACTAGTGTGAACCCAACGTAACCTGTGCAAAGGAAAGTGAAGCATATGTCCATAGCAGCCAACCAACGTGTAGCTTTGGTTTTTATTACATCTGCTATACTCTAATGTTACACCTTTTCGCGACATCATTTTTAATAAATTAAGACAGTTGCAGAAGTTTTGCTTATACATTGTAGCAGGAGCTCAATTACATTAAGGCTGTTGCTTAGCTCCCTGGATTGACTACATAGAATCTCCATGTTATGTTTCCTATGGTGAGCCTCCTAGTCATACAATTCTCCTTGCTAAAATGAAGCAACATAAAGAAATATTTATCTCAATGTGCAGACCAGCTTTTATGTAGCACACAGTTGTGTACCAAGCCAAGGGTAAAGCTCTATACACACTACTAGTTACACCGTGTAAATCTGGAGAGTCATCACATCGATCACAGTAACTGATGTTGGATGATAAATCTGCTGGATCTGGACACTGTCTAGTCCTAAGTTTATACCACCTTTTACTTGTCTCACCTTGTGACAGAATTTTACTACACAATGTGGGCACATGTAAGCCTCGCACCTTTTTCAGAGAACCCACATCTCGAAGTCTAGGAAATGTTTTAGGGTCAGTTCACACGTGAAAACCGCCTAGCTTATTTGTGCGAGGTAAAAAACCTCGGAGTTTTTTTGACGCTGTTTTTTGCATTCCACGCGGTTTTTGACGAGGTTTTTGACGCGGTTTTCGCTAGCGGTTTTCGCTAGGTTTTTTTTTTCCTATATGTGCTATAGAAACTGCAGGCGAAAACCGCGCGGTTTTTTGCAAAAAACCGCGCGGTTTTGTGTGCAAAAAACCGCGCGGTTTTTTACCGCGCGGTTTTCGCCTCCCATTCACTTCTATGCAATTCTTCAGGCGTTTTCCGCCTGAAGAAAGGTCATGTCGCTTCTTCAGGCGGAAAACGCTAGGAGGAAAAAAAAAGCTAGTGGTCTACATAGACCACCATGTTAAAGGAGAGGTTTTTGAAGCGAATTCCGCTGTCAAAAACCTCCCCTTTGCCCACGTGTGAACTAGCCCTTAGACCAAACAATGCCAACGATGCGGCAAGTTTTCGACAGTGTTCAGTTTCAATCCCAATGGTAAGTCTGAGCCGTGTGAAGAACACCTCAGATGTATGGCCATGTAGCGGCACATTAAGACGTTTCTATGTCAAACATATAACGCACAGTATGCAATATCGAGTTTTCGTGGGATACCTCTATGGAATAGAGCAGCAGGCTGCACCATCCCACATAATGGAATAGAAAGTACATAGACACATACTATACCCACTGTCTAGTGAGTCAGGCCTACCTTACAGCTCCTCATTTAGGTTATACCTCAGTCCATAATGTGTAGGACTTGTGCAGTCACCATACAAGGAACATCAGGATCTACAATTAGTTCTATGAGAATAACAGGAAAGGGGCCGCCAGTCTCCGCAGCCTCTGGGATTCATCAGTCATTAGTAGATGGGTTCATTGCACTAACAATATACAGAACACACAAGTCACTGCAGCTACATAACACAACCCCTCATTCTGTGACATATTCAGTACAGAGAAATGGCTGACCCTTCCCCGATGCAGCCTCTGTATACAGCTCATCGGCCCCGTGTGTTGGATTCCTGCCAATATCCAATTGATAAGACCCTATGATAGGTTATTAATAAAGCCTGGGAAGGCCATTTAAAGTCCAGAGATATTAAAAGGAGGAAATGAGGGGGGGGGGGGGGGGTATACACATAGGTTACAAGTAAGATTCAAAGGAATGGGGCTATGCTGCAATACCAGACAAGATGGTCACCATTTCTTGAGGACTGGAACCTGAAGGGGGTTGCAACCAACAAGTCACTCACAGATCAGACAATAGATGGATATAGTAGAGTTGACACTAGGCACTGGTTAGACCACTCCTCAAGCTCGTTTGACTTGTACTAAAGCCAGACAATGAAAAGTTTCTTAGGCAAAGTCACAGACTATGTTTCTGGTGCAGTATGACAATGAACTGTAGTGACTGTTTCCCTACTAGCTTACAATGGCTTCTATTGTGAGGGTACATTCACATGTCGCAGTAATGGTGTGGCATTGGTATCCAATTGCAGCAAGGATTGTGATAAACCAGATGACAGACTAGTCATAATAAGGACCCTGGGGGAGTCCTGACAAAGGTATAAGATAACCAGGAGTAATGCTCACCAATCCTCAGTCGCTTCCCTCATCCTCCAGTTTACTGGACTGCAGTAATAGTATATTGACACCAATATAGTAATAACTATAGTGGTCACACAACAGCACACCACCTCAGTGGGGGACTATAGACATCTGGATATACCTGTACCAGTGGAATGGTCGGATGACTGTCCCTTGTAAGGAGCAAAAGAAATAACATGGCAAGGAGTCAGACAGCTCCTTTATTACTACTGCTCAGATACAGTTAGGTGCATAAGCTAGGATAAGAAATTACAAGTTTGACAGTCTTAAACTGAAACCCCATCAAAAGTCTTATTAGTCACTGAAGGAAGTGAGAGAGCCGAGGAGTGACCTGAGACAACCAGAGAGAGGGACAGGACCAGCCCATTACACACAATAACTTATTTATAAGTCTGTAAACTGAACCCTTGTGTGTTCTAGACAAGAGAAATCCCCGCTGCTGGACCGATAAATCCTGCGTTCATACAGCAGTCACGGAATAAGAAGTGACATACACGACTTAAGAAAGGACATTCTTCTTATCTTACGGTCACTATGTCCTGCCCACTACTTTCAAAGGACGCCAGAGTTTATTCTATGAATAAGAACAGGAAGTAAAGATGGAACAAGCACACGCCATCAATACTGGACAACGGCCATGGACCAGCATGTAACCAGGGGACATTAAACCAAGAAGTGGGACACAGCTGCTGGTCCTGGGGCTGCTAAACTACAACTCCCAGCAGGCAAACAGGATGCTGTTACACTCTTGTGAGACTGGCCACAAATACCTCAGACACAAGCTGAATATTCACAGTCATGTCACCAACTTTACAACAAACTCTGCAAGAATCAAGAGAACAAGCAAATATAAGAAACTTTGTAATACGTCTCAGAGAAAAGGGCTTCGTAAATATTAGGCTCTTCTCTTCCAGCTGATAGTCTGACATTTACTCTGAAATCTCTGCTGAACCCATCTTGCTCCTAAATGACCTTGTGAAGTATTATATTAAATGTGCCCACAAAAGTCTATAGGGTTTTGCACAGCAGTTTGCATGGAGTGGCAGCACAGCAATGCATGTCCCTGTTCTCGTCATTTCTATGGTGAATGCCAGGTGCTGCTCTTCCGCCATCGCCAGAGGTGGCCATTACAACGAATGGAGCAGTGCTGCACATTTCCCACCTGCTTGTTAACATTGGCAGCCCCAGCCGTCAGACTACCACTGATGCTTTGGATAGAGGGTAACCTCTTGGTTCCAGAATCGTCCTTAAGGCTAAAGCCCTGCGTTGGGAAAATGCAGCGTTTTTGCAGGGCCAAAAAAAAAAACAAAAAAACCCACATTGCGTTTTATAGTACCTGCAAAATGAGTGAGAATCTGCGTAACCCAATACAAACATTGCAGAAAAAAAAAAATCTACTGCGGAAATGCTGCAAATTCAAAAACACCCGAGTCTCTGAAAATCGCAGCATGTCAATCATAAGGGAAGAAAATCTGCAGATAAAGACTCTGCAAAGATGCAATGAAAAACACTGCAATTTTGTTATGTGGGCCCCAAATCAAATGTTCATACTGATAAGCTATCCACAGGGGGTCCTACATCCAGACGCTGCACAGATCACCCGTTCTAGCAATCTGTGGGTGCCAGACGCTGCTTGTGGACGGACGGCATGTACAGCAGTTCTCATTCAAGTAATGCGTGGCGAGGCGGTGGTACCTGTGAACTATAGTGCCACTATTATTACACACATTGTCTGTCCACTAGCAGAATCCAGCACCCCAAAGCTGTTGGAAAAGATTACGGTATCTGTGCGCGGTCCACATCAGACACAATACACGTGACTGCAAAGGGGAAAACTGCTAATAAATGAAGAATACAAATCACAATAGCCATAAGCGTTATTCCTTACGTACAGACATGGCAGCTTAACAGTCACAGCGTGCCTAACCATTGACAGATAAGACGGTTTTCCAAATGTAACAGCACAAAAAAAAATAAAAAATGTTTTAGAACATTTACTGCTATAACTACTGAATAACCCTCCATCATAGGACTGCATGGGCAAAATGTTGTCAACACTATCCACAGTGTTATAACAGCTCAAACCAAACAGTACGTCAGCCATTGAAGCTATTCCCTAATAAGATACAATATTAAAAGGACCTTAGACAGCCATTCCATAATATCTCACAAGGTGTAAGGAAGCCGTAATATAAAAGTAAGAAGTCTAAGCCATTATAGGAGTCGTCCTTTCCTTAGGCCTGCACGCTAATACATCACTTAGCTTGTGATTCACACGTTTGGGAAGGAGATCTAGTCGTGTCATACAGGTTCCTCCATCTTTACTAAAAAGATTCAAGAACTGTAAAATCTTACCACTGAGGAAAAGAGGAGAGAAAATGAGAGGCATTCTATTAATTTGGGCGGTAAACAGCAAACCAGACAATACACCCCCCTTACCCTGATGCCCTTCCACAAGTCACCACTTCCGTTGCCCAACTGTGTTTGCTGGTGTGACGTCTGTAGTAATGACACGTGCAGTGGCCGCGATAGTGACATCACTACAGACAGAGTCAGTAAGAATACAATAAAGACAGTAATTTGCAGTTTGAGCCCAAAATCATACAGTCTATAAATGTTTCACATCTGATATCTACCTCAATATAGACACACACTGGGTGAGCACTAGTAGCGGGGACACACACAATGCATAGGGAACCATCTACATCACATTAGAGTGTATACCTCACAAATCATAAAGCTCTACACAGCAGACAACACATAAATGGCGCAGAAATGTAATGTCTGGATGTAATGCATCAGTAGCTGGATGCAGGGTGACATACAGCAGGCAGCTGCCCCTCCTTCCTTCCTCCCCCCCCCTCCCCACCAGCCTCCTCCCTGCTGCATTTCCGCCCAGCTCCCCATCCCCCTATAGTCTCCATCATCCTCTGCCTGATCTATCAGTAATCACTTCATTGCCAGTTATCAATAACATACCAAACACCCAGCAACATAGGAACAGTGCAGGCATTGTCCACCTCCCCCACACTGTACCCTGGAATCAGTCTGTACGAATAATCTGCCTTCAATCCTAACAAATACACCCTGAGGTCATACACCCCCAGATTCGGTAACTAGAGACACCTTGCACCATGATATCATCTGTCTTGAGATAATACACCCTAACATTCCACAGCTAGAGACACCCCGCCACGAGATCATCTGTCCAGAGGAAATACACCCCAATAGTCAACATCTTGCACCCCTACATCTGCCCAAAGCAAAACACACCAACACAACATAAACATCCTGAGAATCCACAGCTACAGACACCCTGTACCCCATAAATCTGTCCAGTCAATACACCCCAACATTTCACAGCTAGAGACACCTTGCACCCTTACTTACCCACCCAGAAACCCTAAACTCAAACATCAACAATATCTGCAGATTCTCTGATGGACATAGAGGGAACCCCACAGACACAACAATGCACCCCAAGTCTCTACCAACACAAAGAAGCCCCCCCCCCCCAGCACTTACTACCAGACCCCTTATCCCCCCTAGATCCCCTTCAACCAGACATAATCCTCAAGTTTAACTATAAATCCAGCATCTGTACCCCAAAAACATCCAGGCACACCAGCTGTACCCCAACATTCTCACCCAGGCTATATAAACCTGGAATATCTAATCCAGTTGTAGCACAACAAGCCGGAAATGAAGGCTGTGACTGGCTGTAGCGTTACAGCACCCCAATGTCCGGATGTGAGAGGGGGCGATGAGTAAACACCCCAAAACAGCAGCAGACACACCCCATCCGTCCAGCCCCATCAATCCCTATGGTAAGGCAGCCGCTGGAGATGGGGAGCACAATGGTGACATGTACCCGAGCCCCTGCACCACCCAGCACAAGAATTCCGGGTCACCGCACACCCGAGCCGGGCGCAGCCGCATCCCCCAGAACACAGCGCGCGGCCTAGGCACAGCACAAGCCCGGGAGCGGCTGACACCCTCCGGCGGAACAATACGACATTACCCTCTCTCTGGACGAAGCGGGAGGTCCCGGGTCACTGACACCCACAGCAGGGAGTCCTCTATGCGACGTGCCGAATCTCCGCCACCGGGAAGCCTCGCCTCACACACCGGACAGCTCCGGTATCCTCTGCCAGCAAACCCCTCACAAAAGACACCAGTCAGTCCCCCCGACTTTACCGGCCGGGTAACAGCGCCCACTTACCTCACTCTCTCCCCGTCTCACCACCGGGCGTTGGCAGCTCTACACAGGGTTTCCTAGGCTAATAGACAGGGGCAAGCCTAACGTCACTACGTCACCGCGTTCGAATGGGCTGAGACTGCAGTATGTTCAATGGAAAGGTCTCCTGGCCGCCATCTTTCGTGTGGGTCTAAATGACGGTTTTGAACGACGGCACGATTATTATGGCGCAGTACTTGTAACATTCGCCTATTATCGTCTTAATTTACGTAAAATATCATATTTATCTCAATGGTTGGAAATAAATCTATAAGAACAATAATGGGGGTGGGAGCGTTATGCCCATATCAAAGATGGCCGCCACCGTGTCATTTCCGGTCAGCTGAAAGTCGTTTCCTCTTTAGATATTTACATGTTGGTGATTGAAGTACAAGAGTTCTGGTGGTCACATGTACTGAGGTTGCCCGACATTGTCCTGAGGGAGCAGCAGTCATTGTTACAGTTGAATGGCACTGACATAGCAGGTAATGACTATGCACTCTATTGGGGAACTACAACTCCTAGCATGCCATCTTATTACAATGTAGTTGTTTGTTTTGTTTTGTTCAGGACCTGATTCTTCTGGTTTACTGATTTGGTCACCCCTTCAGCATCATGGCGGAGAGAAGTAACAGCAGCTGGATCAGAAATGTGGCGGCCTTTAGTTCCGATCCCAAATCCTTTTTACTGAACACGGCTGTGGAAGGATTTGTGGACGATCTCTTAAAAGACCTTCAAAATGAAAGTTTGAGTGAACAAACTAAGGTAGGACATGTGACGGTATTAAAGGGGTATTCCACAATTGTACATTGATGGGCTGTACCCCCACAATCACAAGAACAGGGGTCCTCGGACATCGGGCAATCACTTTGCTACCTTTTGGCACTGCTGAAAAGAGGTCAGTTATAATGCTTGCCTATCTCCAGCCGCTCCATGAAACTGAATGGAGCAGTAGCACATATGAGTGTGGGCACAAGGGACCCTTACTGATACAACACATCACCTCTTTTGTGGATAAAGTGTATACCTTCGGATAAAATGGCACTGATTTTTCCCCTAGGAACTAGTATTTTGAAAAAGGGTGGCTTAGAACTATGTCACTGTTCAATGGTAGATCGGTACCAGCATAGGAGATAGTCGGCTCCCGTCCCTACTCTCCAGTATCCAATAGATTGCACATAGCCTTTGTGTTTGTACCATGCAAAGTAAAAATGGCAACCCTGAACTGATGAATCCAAATCCCACTTCCCTCCTTTATTAGCTTAGAATCTGAAGTAGGGTTTTCCCAGGGTACCAAACAAATCATAGAGACAGGTGCAACTAACAGCCACCTATAACTCAGCTGTCTTATAATCAATCCCTCCAACATCTGCTGAGATCCTGGTGGGCTTGTGCAAGAAATAAATGAAGTTTGTGAGCAGCTGTGTCCACCTCCTCAGTACTGCTGACTGTATGGAGGATGGGGAGGGGAGTGTAAACATACCTCGGGTGATGGTCAGGCTGCTGGACTGAGAAATCCACATTTGAATGTCCCCTAGAGTCACAAACACAAATGTTGCTTCATAAGCAGAAAATGCTTCCTTGTCCCTCCCCTCTGCACTGAGTTACATCTCTAGTACCTGCCTGATGTCACTCGGAGCAGAGGAGCTTTGGATCATTCAGTGCTCCTGGGCACCTCCGATCACAGAGCTGGGAGCATTAGAATGCAGATTTCTTGGTCATGTAAAGTGCATGATCCTTACTGATTGTATTTACAGTGCTCTTCTCATGCTATATGTATACCATTGTGAGTGTAAGTGTACTCTGATATTGTATACCAGGGATAGGGAACCTTCAGCTCTCCAGCTGTTGCAAAACTACAACTCCCAGCATGCATACTTGCTCTGCTGTGCTTGGAATTCCCATGGAAGTGAATGGAACATGTTGGGAGTTGTAGTTTCACAGCAGCTGGAGAGCCGAAGGTTCCCTACCCCTGTTGTATACTATATCTAGAATCGGTATGCCCAATTTAATGGGTGCAGTGACCTAGTATCATGTGCATTTCTCTAATAAATCTACTGTTCACGTTTCAGGTTACAATGCTAAATTTGTTCTTAGAATTCCCAACTCTTCTATGCCCAGACAAGACATCAGGAGAGGTAACCACAGAGATCCTGATGAATATTTTACGACAGATGTCACCTTCTTTTAAGGATATAACCTTAAGATGCCACCTCCTGTTAGCAATCGAGACTCTGCTGATTACCACTGATAACTTCAATTGGAATTGCAAAACCGCACAAGAATTTGCCTCGCTGCTAATGCACATCATATCAGATGTCAATGACAAGAAGCAGGGGGCAACCAGCAGGCCCCTGCGTGTCATGGCCTGCGAATGCCTGCGAGAATTGGAAAATTGCTACCCAGGGCTCCTTTCTCAGAGAATGGAACAGTTATACACCCTGCAGCAGCAAGAGGTTACTAGTGCACATCAGTCATACACAATATTGTACAGCATAGCCTTGAAGAATGCCATACAGCTCTTGGCGCAGAAAGATGGGCCGTCTACTGGAGCCATCAAAAAAATGTTGATGAGCAATGACGGCTTCTTATGGAATGTTACAAAAGACATGAAGGAATTACGATCTGCGTCAGGTGACCAACTGTGCCTGCTCCTCTCCAACAATGAGACGAAAGAACTAAAATCCATCCTGGCTCTGATATTAGAGGACTCCTATCTCCTTACATCTGTGAGCCAAAATGCCCTGTTCTGGCAAATCATACAGGTGGTGGCTATGGTTAGGACCATATCGCCAGCCATCTTTAAATCGCAGCTTGTACGGTTATTTGGGACAAAGGATATATCGTGTTTCCATAGTATCTTGCAGATGAAAGCTGTGTTTACAGACAGCCTGTTCACCTCGGAGGATGAGCACTTCATCCTTCAAAGACTGGTGAGCATGACCCTGCACCCGCTGCTCTCAACACCAGTCAAGTTGTTCTATCTAGATTGTCTATTGCATTTTCCAGAGAACAGACCTCTTAGTTCTAACCCTGGTGAGAACCTGCCTGTTCTGCTCACTGTCCAAATGACCTCATCCCTGTTCCCCACCATCTTCAATGATTGCCGCACAATGCTCTGCAGACAGAACTTGTTAAGCATGGTATATCTTGAGAATGAAGGGTTTCATGCTGAGAGAGGTATAGAATACTTATTTGAACATCTCATGTACCTGTATAGCATGGTGGACACAGACGCTAACAGGACAACCACTGCCACCTTTTTCCGTGCAGCCTACTTGTTTGTGCGATACTTTCATTTTTGTGACAAACATATGGAGAATCTGACCAGAAGCCTCTTAGACCTATATAAAAATAATAATACTTTGTCCCCTTATTTTATTAATTTGATCAATCAGACGCAGAGCCTGTTAGAATTTCAGTCTTGGCCAATCAATCTGTCCAAAGCTTTACAAAGACAAATAGTGGAGCTTCCTGTGAATCGGTTGACCCTGAAGAACCTCTCATGGCATCTTAAGGTTCTTTCAAGAGTAGCCCAAGAGAATACAGTTCCACAGACACGTACAGTGATGTTTCTGAGGAGAGTGGTCGCTAACTCTGATCTATGTCTTAAAGGAGAATGGGGACTGGGTAATGCTCTGTTGTCTGTTTGCAAGCATATCCTCCGCCATGAACATCTTGACAAGGTGTTCATGTCTTTGGCAGATCTGTTACAATACCTAATGCATAATTTCGCAGACATTGACATCCAAGACAGATCGCGCTTGTATTACATTCTCCTTACCAATGTCTCCAGTGACAAACTTGGAAAAATTCTCAACATGTCTCCTACTAGTGGTCAAACTAAAGCAAGAACCTTGTCTTCCATTATGACAGAAAGTGAGAACTTCTCAACCTTACTTACTATTCATAATAAAGAGAAGACAATCCTCCAGTTGTGTCCTGTTTTTGGTGATGCAAAGGTTTTACCAACTCATCCAGACATATCTAGCGAAGAGATGAAAGAGGCTGAATACACCATCGAAGAACATTACCAAAATCTTGCTGATCTTCAAACTTCTTTGCTTACCTTAAAGTATCACATAGCTTTCAAAGGTGATGTTGAGGAAAAGTACCAGCAATTATTCTGTATAACTCTCAAATTTGAGCTAACAGATGGTTTTTATGAACCAATAGGTGATATCAATGTTCCTTGCCTTTACATTGGGCGAAAGGCTCCTGTGGTCACGGTCAACTTAGTCCCAAAGCACCCCCGTCCATCCTGCTTAATTGTAAATGCTACATTTAGCACTAAGGATGGATTAACTCATCAAACCCTACTTGATCCAGTGCCCATCACGTTCCCAGAACTATTTGTCCCGTTCCCTTGCCATCAAGATGTCCGGTGCCACTTGTTTGACAAACTTTGGGATGACTTAAGATCAGATGACCAAAAAGACGATGAAGAAAGCATATTTTGCCACAAGATGTCGGAATCATCTCTTCACGACATTGTGCTGTCTCATTTCTCCAAATTTGTTGTGTCCTATCCTGGTCAAAGATACAAGATCGGTCTGGTACTTCCCCCGCGGTACCACATATTAATGTGTGCCCAAATTCAGGATGACACTGCACAGTTCCACATTAGGACTGATAACTGGAAACTATTGCCGTACATGAATGCTCACCTTCTGGATGTGTCAGCTAAGATCTGATCAAAGCAATCAAAGATTGTTTATATTAAAGGGGATGTCTGGGATCAGGATACGGATGGTCTAAGGATATAGATCTCTTATTGGAAGGGGCCATGGTGCATGTGGATGTGAAGCCCTCGCCCCTCCAAGCAGATTATCAGGGGGAGGGTAGCAATATCCTGATCCTGGAAAACCCAAGTAATGACATTGACTACTGCATCTCCCTCAGAGCTGTCTACTTCTATAATAGATTTTCTAAAGTGTTTTATTTCATATACTTATATAAAAAGAAATCTGTAAATTGTATATTTTGGGTAAAATGTGGTCTCTTCACTAGATTTTAAACATGAGATTCCTGAAGTAATGAATATATAAAGGTTTCCTGCTATATTCCTTTTATTTTATTATTCACTTTCAGAAGACTACGAGTTTATGAGGTTGTGCCCTATTAAGGGTATCATAGGAGTAAACCCAGCTCCGGACTCCTGTCTAGTAGTAGAGAGCGACCACTTTCTGGTGGACGTGGCATAACCATTTAGTACAAGGATGCCTAATCACATATATATAAGTAACACATCGGAGGTGTTCAGATGGCACAACCAAACCAATACTGCACAGCACATGAAGATGAGCTATATGTCAGGGTTAGTATTCTTATACGCCATTCTTCCTCTATAACAGTACCACTCTGTGTGCGCAGTATTATACCTCACATGTGTTCTTTGTGGGTGGACATACTGTACACAACCTTTTTTCTGACCCTGCAAACACTCTATGTCCAAGAGACTGCTGGTGATCATAGTGGTCCCCTCCAAGTCACAGCTAAACATAGGGACGTGTAAATTATCTCTAGTATGAGGCTACTCCATATATTTTGCAGCGTTACATAGTGATGGGATATGGGGGATTGTCATCTTGCATGTTTAAGGTTTGTATTTTGCCCTGTAAAAATAGTCCCACTAAGTGCAAGGCTGTAGACCATACAGGACTTAGGTCCCTATAAGAACTACGGTTTGTGACCACAACAGTTGTGTATGTGAGTCTACCATCCTATTGGGGAATCCCACCATTGAGACGTATTTGCCAGCTTCACCTCATCCTGAGCTGATATTTGGCCCATCTCTGCTCCCAGCAGTTTATAAGGAGGCAGAGGCAACTTCGTGATGTCACTACATTGGGGGTGGCATTATACTGTTTGGGGACCACATTAAGGGGGACATTAAACTGTGGGAGCTGCATTGACAAGACATTTACTGTGTCACAGCCATTAAAAGGGCTTTGTATACTGAGGAACATGGTTGGGAATGAGGGAGGGGGCAAAGTAAGCATGGGTGGGACTACAGCCATGGCCTACAAGTAAATTCACCCTTTTTCAGTCTTTTGATAGTTGGGAACTGTACTTGTAGAAATTTCTACCACAGATCGGCTATGTGTGAATTCACCCTTACATGGTATATTGTGATATTAGTGAACTTGAGATGAAACTAAAACTCTTAGTTATACAATTGTCCTATAGCAGTGGTTCTTAACCAGGGTTCGATCGAACCCTAGGCCATATGCACGGTTCATTTTGTGTACCAGTAAAAAAACATATACTTATGTCTTGAATTTGGAACAAAATCATATTTGATTTATCACTAAAGAAGGGTTCGGTGAATGTGCATATGAAACCGGTGGGTTTGGTACCTCAAACAAGGTTAAGAACCACTGTCCTATAGAGATGAGCAAGGAAGTTGTGTTTCCTTAGTTTTCCATAGGATGGTTAAAATACCAAAACCCTAATTTATATAATTTGCATATATTTAGGTGGTCCTGGCACCCATCTGCTCTAATAGTATGGGCATGAACCATAAGCTGTGGTGCACTACATGTAAAGGTATCACTGAGACCTTATATCCAGAAAAACATGCACGAGATTTCAGTAACAGGTTTTCTGTTGATAGAACCGCAAAGGGACTCTGTCAGCACCAAAACCAGCGCCAGTACCTCATAGCGCTCAGAGCATTGTGCACAATGCTTTTTGTTTGTAGAATGGCCATTACATTTATTCCTAGGCAATGGCTGGGATGGCTGAGAATCACAGCAAGATCTTCCTTTTGCTCGGGGGAAGGTGGAGGAGCACTCAGACTTCATCAGTATTGCTGCGAGGTGTATTGAGTGAGAAGAAGACCCTCCTGTGATGGTCAGTGGCCCCAGAATACATCCCCGATGCACTTTTAGCTCATTTACATAGGGCTATTAAAAAAAAAAAAAAAAAAAAAAGCAATTTTATGTCAAATTTAAGCAGCCAGCTCGAAGCACTATAAGGGATTAGGGTTGGCTTAATAACATTTATGATGCTGACAGACTCCTTTTAAAGGGATTCTATTACATGGGCTGATACAGGGGAGGACATAGAGTGCTGATATAACATGTAGAGCAGCACTTGTTCACATTGGCCTTTTTTATTATTTTTTAAACACCTATATAAGCTCCATGGGAGTGGTTGGTTTTATAGTCATTTTTAGAGAACGGTCACTGCAAAATTGACAAATTCCTAAAGAAATAGAAGGCCTTCCTATACATTTCCCATTCTTTTCGAAGCCGCTGTGTGTGTGTGTGTGTGTGTGTGTGTGTGTGTAATCCCTCTTATACGGTCTTATACAAATTATACGGTCGTGTGTGCAGGCTGACAATACGGGCCGCAAAATATAGAACAGGTCCTATTCCTGTCCTATTTTGTGGTGCTGTGTCCGTGGCTCCTATTCTTTTAATGCAAGAGGTCGCAGAAGCGCGGGCAGCGTCACACAGGTGACATCCGCATGCCCCCTGTGCCTTTATTTCACGCCTGGCTGGAAGCGAGCGGTCATGTGCAACCGACCTCAGACTGAGGCTGCAGAAATGCAGCAGTAAAACATTGCATTACAGTCGCAGCAAAGTGAATGAGATCTCATTTAATCTCCTGCCCACATTGCGAAAAAAACATTCTGTAGGCACAGGAAAATCTGCTTCCTAACTTTCTCCATCACTCAGAGGTAGCAGGATCATAGAGAACAATATAGAGAAGTTCTGACTTCTATCAGTTTGAATAAAGCATTGGGGGCGAGATAGAAAATTCTTATTTAGCCCCCGCAGTCTATGACTGTGCCAATGTCTCTCCTCGCTTACTCAGTTTCTGCTATCACCTTATATATAAAGGTACGTTCACACAGAGTTTTTTGGTCAGGGTTTTGAAGCCGTGTCCGCCTCAAAACCCTGACCATAAAGACGGCTCCCATTGAAATCAATGGGAGCCGCTCAGGTTTTTTTTCCAGGAGCCGTTTCTTCCAGCTCCCGGAAAAAAGCAGCAAGATGTTCATTCTTCAGGTGGAGTCGCCTCACAATTCGGCCTGAAGAAACTCCTATTCATTGGGCCTAATCTGGAGCAGAGTGCGCGGCTGGATGCCGGTGCAGTGCACCGGCTTTGTCACGGCTACCCGGTTTTTGGATCGGAACCTGAGGCGGCCTCCGGAGCCTGATAAGTATAGAAAGAAGAATTATTATCTCTGATTAAATATCACAAAGTTTATTATATTGACTTGTGCAACTGATTTCAGCAAAGTTTATTAAAAAGTTACGTATAAATCTGTCTGTTCTACCCAAGCCATGCTTTATGATTTTAATTGATTAATTATAAAGATGTGCAGTCTCATGTCCAGTAGAGGGCACCAAAAATGGACATGATGAAAACCATTGCCAAATATTTTATGACTGTGACATATCTGTCATTATATCCAAACTTCTAGAAATATTGTATAAATTGTACATAGTACAGCGGTGTTCACACATGGCCTTGTCTGTACCATTCTTTTAAAAAGTCTCCATGTAGTAGCCATCCCAGACGATAAGAGTGACTGTAGACATTTATTTAGTCCTAATTTATTTATTGCATTTGACATTTATTTCTGCCTAGACATGAGGTGACATCACATCGGTTACATTTGTCCTAAATTATTTTAGATTACATCAGCAGCTCTAAGCACTTTGGTCAGACTCAGATGGCCCCATCAGTAGAAGCCGGGCTGGGCGAGTAGGCTATATCCAGGGCAGATAAATGTCCAATTCATAGCCACAAAAATGCCATCAAACTAAGAATGTTATGAATAGGTTGGTGTAATGGGGGAACGTATTCCATGCGTAAGTCAACCTTACAAAATACATAATCTAGCGGCAACACGGTGGCTCAGTGGTTAGCACTGCAGCCTTGCAGCGCTGGAGCCCTGGTTTCGAATCCTGCCAAGGACAACATCTGCAAGGAGTTTGTATGTTCTCCCCGTGTTTGCGTGGATTTCCTCCCATATTCCAAAGACATACGGTTAGGGAAAAAATGTAACTTGCAAGCCCTATATGGGGCTCACAATCGACATTAAAAAAAAAAAAAACGTAATCTGTGCACCCTCTAAACCGTAATATAAAATGAAGGGGCATGTGGGTGCTGTGAAAGGATTATATTGTAATATCAGGAGTAGAAACAGGACGACCCTCCACCATCTTGGCACACAGACATTTTTATACCCATTTATATGGGTAAACAGGCATGTGAGATTAATATACAAACAATATATTGGGGTATTTTATGTGTTATTTTTTGGGTTTGAAATCAAATGAAATACATAAAAACTAATAATAATGTCCTTGGCAGACATGCCATTCTGTAAAAATAAAATCATTTGACTTGGCAGAAATCAGATTTCTCTAGTCTCTGTGAACATTGCCATATGGTACAGAGTCTTGTATAAAGCGGCGCACTAGATTTCCTTGCAGGTAAGGGATGATATCCATGGGGCAGGGTAATAGATAAGGCCTTGGTGTGGTACATAGGCCATGTCTGCTCCCCAGGTACACAGGCTTGGAGACATACATATGAAGAGGCTGGTTAATTCGTCAGTCCCCTAAAGTTGGGCTCTGCACTTGAAGGAAGAGCAATCTGCTCATTCAGTAATTTATCAATAATGTTAATTTCAGCGTCTCGCTTCTCAATGTTCTCGAAGGGAGTCCAGGACATGTCATGTTGCAATTTGTATGCGCCAAGGAATTCATGAGGACAGCTTGGACCCCAATCCTATAGGGGACAGAAAATCAAAAATGACTGTCCTGCATTATATCACTCCTGTAACATTAGAAATGGCTTAGTCGCACATTGCAAAAAATTTGTTTTGTTTCTTGTTTTTACAGATTTTGCTGATTTGTTGATCCAAAACAAGAATGACTTTACCAAAAGACAGGGGTAGAGGGTCTGACTTTACCAACAGGAACAGTGGGATAGAGGGCCTTGTCGCAAAGGCTCAGGGCGGGTTCAGACCTGTGCCCGGTCTCCGCATTGCAGGTTTCCGTCTTCTGCCCAAGAAAATGGACAGGAGACTGAAACCAGCAGTCAGTTTTTAAACCCATTTGAATGGGCTTGCAAAGTGTCCGCCCATGAGTGTCTTCTGCCTCTCCGCGGCGAAACTGTTTTGTTTTTTTTCTAACCGGACACAAAGTTGGACATGCAGGACTTTGTGTCCGGTTAAAAAAAAACGGTTTCGCCGCGGAGAAGCAGAAGACGCTCCCGGGCAGTCACTGGTTTCCGGGTTTCCGTCACCTGTCCAGTTTCTTGGGCAGAAGACAGAAACCCACAAAGTGGAGACCGGGCGCAGGTGTGAACCCGCCCTTACTATCTATGAATTTTTGCATGCAGAACGGAATGAAAAATTTAAAGCAAGGACTTCTACTTCTCCATTCTGCTTCAAGTCGCTCCTCAATTTGGCTCAAAAAAAAAAAAAAAAAAAAATACACACAGCAAAATCTGAACCAACAAAAACTCAATGCGTCTCCAGAGTTAAATCTAGCATGAAAAATCCACTGCATTTCCACAGCATCTATACAGGGTAAGTAACTAGAGATGAGCGAGCAGTATTCGAATAGCACACACCCATAGGAATGAATGGGAGCGGCTGTTGCGCAACGGGTTAAGCAGCCAAACACTGGCGCCAGCTGCGTCCATTCATTCCTATGGAGCGAGGTATTCGAAACGGCCGTTTCGAATACTACTCGCTCATCTCTATAGGTAACATTTTACATGTCATAGTGAACATCTGAAGTTATGATCAGTGGGGATCTGGGTTTGGAGAACCCAGAAAGCAGAAAAGCTTTTAGTGAAGTGCTATGCCTTATTGTCTATGATCTGCTTTGCTTCCTCTCCTTGGAAACGTGTGCAGGATAGTGTATGGATCTATAGAACGTTAATGAGCCACCAAGGAAAGCAGATCACAGCCAAAGGAGCACAGCACTCCCCTAAGCGCTTCGTCCCTTCATTTTAGCTATCAGGTCCCCACTGACAAAAACTTTTATTAGGCTTTAAATGCCTGAAATGCTAGTTGGAAAGTTAAAGGGACTGTCCAGTTTCAAGCAAATAATGAGAAACAAATGTTATTGTGTGTATAATAAAAAGTTAAACAATTTTCCAATATACTTTCTGTATCAATTCCTCACAGTTTTCTAGATCTCTGCTTGCTGTCATTCATTATGCTTTCTCCTAGTGGATAAAAGTCTGACCATGGTCATGTGATGGACACACGTGCACAGCTCGTTAAAATCACAGCACAGTAATCAAACATCTGCCTGGTAACAAGCTGTGTGTTCATCACATGACCATGGACTGTAGATCACATGACCATGGACAGATTTTTGCCACTGGAAGTAACAGAATGAATGACATCAAGCAGAGATCTAGAAAACCGTGAGGAATTGATGCCGAAAGTATATTGGAAAATTATATATCTTTTTATTCTCCAAAAAGCAACATTTGTTTCTAAATATCTGGACAATCCCTTTAACTTTCCAACCAACATTTCAGACAATCCTTTAGTACCTCATGCGTGTCTAAGGGTCCAATGATTGGGATGGACGTTCCTAGGAAAGTTTGTCCCTGAGCATTGCTATCTTTCCATGGAGCGCTCACCATTACTGTATGGGATTGAACTGATCATTTATCCCCATACACTTTGCGTCTGTCAGCAGCATATGTCCAGTTTACATGGGGTGACGTGGTGCCAATAAACAGTGATTTTAGGGTTTAGATGTAACCACCTAAAAAAGTACCGATCACTGGTACCTTTACACAGGGAGGTTATCAGAAACAATTGATCCTAGGAACAGTGATAACCGGCCGTGTAAATGAGCCTTTAGAATGAGATTGTGAGTCCCGATGGCTATGAAGGTATATTCCGCATATACAAATAACCTGAAGTAACTTGCTTTATAAAACAGTGCACAGAATAGGTTCATGGAAGTGACAGGACCCTAAAAGCATTACCTTAGGGGACAGAATAGAGAAATATCTCTGCCCACTTTCCCTTTGATAAAGGTAATAAATATTCCCCGGTTTCTTCACCACATTACAGGCCGCATGGTGCAGATCAGCATCTCTCTTGGCGTCTTCCAATACCTGCAGAAGATACAAGTCATTGTTAGTAGAACGTCCAAAGGTTCTCTGCCGTAAATACACATTAGATATCATTTTGTAGAATGCTATCTTGGGGAGATATTAGTGAAGGAAACAGGGTGGCCTGCTGTATCCTTGTCATAGTACCTACAGAAAAAGACATATATAGGAGACAATCCACATGTGAGGGATAGTCGCATAGTGTATGTTACAGCATATGACTAGGATGTGTCATAATCCTATGATCAGTGGGGCCCAACCTCAGTGACACATTTTAGCGGTATAGCATGGCCTTCCATTACCAACTATAAAGCAAGTTGACCCCTTCATTGAATGCCAACTATTACAGCTCAGTCTCAGAGAACTTGTCAGGGAAGGATGTTATACATCAAATATTAAACACCTACCATAAGCATAGGTTATTAATATTAATGGGGTTTTCGCCCTAGATTGAATTTTCACACCAATGACCAAATCATAGGATAGGTCATCAGTATGTGACCTGTGAGGGTCTGACACCAATACCCCACAAGGATCGTATGCTTCATCAGCCTCCAAGTGTTGGGAGCTGCTAATGGACAGGTGATACATACAATACTCCCAGTATGACGAGAGATGCTGCAGTTCACTACAACCATCGCTATGCAGTGGACGGACTACTTCCATCCCCAGCGCCTGTGTTCAGGTGTCGGAACCCAACAGATGGCATACTCATGACCTATCCTGTGTGTATCAGTATGAAAATTCAATCTGGGGCCAGAAAACCACGTCAAAATCAAAAGATATTTTAACTAGTGCTGCAGCCCCATTGGGTGCCCCAACCAGTAATACGTCATCATTTCCTATGGTGGGAAAGTCAAAGGTCTCGTTCACACTTACCTTCCTTGCTTGCTCCTGCAACAACCTGATCTGCTCTGCTATAACAGTTAACCTGTTACAGGCATTGGCCCGTATAAAGTCGTCAGCCTTTAGGAAGAAGGACAAAGAACATTGTGGTCAGATAGTGTTTTGTGTATAATACATACTGTACATTCACTGTACGTTCCACCAATCCCATGCCATGTATCAGCCTTTATCGGGAGAGGTCTACTATAGAATCAGCAGAATTGGCTGAAATCAAGTTGAGATTTTGGTGCAGATTTTACTGTGTTTTTGAGCCAAAGTGAAGCGGATAAAGAAAACGGAATGGCAAGTATACAGGAAGGCCTTTAAGGTCCATAAGAACTGGCATCAGTATTGAGATTGCATCTTCCATTTGCCCATATACCAAGGAGACCCACAGATTCCCCAAACCACACTAAGGTGGATTAAACTCCTTACCACACGTAACCATCACTATCAAGAATTCGCTATAGGGGGCCCTGAACAAAAGATTGCATCGGGGCCCACAAGATTTTCTTACACCACTACCCCAATGTGTGTCTGCAGCCTTAAGGCTACAGACACTCTAGTGTTTCATGATCATTCGGGGACTCTGTCCCCCACTCTGCTTAAAATATGCAAAAGCAGGACTTTTCTCTCTGCAGATTTCAGGGGTAAACCTGGTGGACCAATTATAATCTATGGGGTCCATGAGTAACCGCTTTTTAAGCGGATAGAGTTTCCATTCCTCTGGTCCCCAAGCGGACCCGAAGAACAGAAACGCAAACGCTAGTGTAAACCTAGCAGAACTCTCACTATTCAAGACTATTCAGAAGAAATCCCAGTCTTCATTGCCAGGCAAGCAGGATGGATGCCAGGACTCAGTGCTGTGTTATTGATTATAGGGGGGCTTATTAGAGCACTTGTCCAGGATTAAGGGGGAAACAGCGCCACCCTCGCCAGCGAGCTTTGAAGAGGAGGGGAGGGGGGTTTATTGCAGCACAACCATATGAACTGCATTACCAGACACAGGATTTGGGCACGTGTTACAATGTATCTGATAGAAGCAGACCTTTTTTCATTCCCCTACTAGCCCTGTAGCAGCTAGCAGCTATGGTACCTCATACATGATAGATCAGTCTATGGGCTCACTTTTTGTCTGTGCAGCTGAGTCTACCAACTAGAAGAACACAACGCTCTGTGCAGACAGACCCGGGACGTCCAGTCACTCCGCTAGTACATTATTAAGCATGACTTAGTATAATACTGTGCCATTACAAACAATTATTTCAACAAAGTAGTATTTGTGTGATAAAGGGAATATCTCACCAGAAAATTGCATATTTTTTAATCATATTTTAAGTTAAACTTTTTTTTACCATTTGGTGTGGTTTGCAAAAAGTTTCCATTAACTATGTCTTAAAAGACTCTTAAAAATCCTGCAGTTCTGACTGTAACCACTAAGCCAAATAATATACTGAGACTTCCTGTTTTCTGTAGGAGATTTCTTTACAGCAGTCACCTGACTTATCAGCATACTGATGATCACAACTATCATGTATATAGATGTAGCAGAGTTAGGCTGGGTACACATCAGCATTTGTCTCGCCACATGAAATCAGTTTTTGTACCGTCTAAAAATTCTCAAAAACTGATTCCAAACAGATCATTATAAAACCCATTAATTTCAATAAGTTTTAAAAACCATCCTCAGGTGTACCATTTCCGTCGTGTATCTGCTCTTTTGGATGGAGACAAAACTCAGACTTGCAGTACTTTTGCGCAGTCCAAAAAATAAAGATACATAACAGTAAGGTCTATGGAAGGCGGACATAAAAGGATGTTCAACGGATAGTACGGTAATCTGTTTGTGTCCATTTTGCATTCCCCCTCCCCCCTCTGTGCATGCAAAACAGACACAAACTGAAAGTTTTTTTAGACGGACACCCATTGACTAATCCATCATAAAAAGACAGACTATGGTATATGCTGTGTAACCATTTGTAACCATGTTTTGACCAATCCATGACCAATCCAGGCGCAGCCTTAGGGTTCACACAATTTTTTGCAGGAGGATTTTGAAGTGGAATCCACCTCAAAAATTGTCTCCCAACGTAGTTGTGAACCTAGCCTAAGGTATACAGAAGTAAAGTAAGATTCCATACATTTATATGAATGCCTTAGAGACTGTACAGAGTCCATTTACAGCCTTGTAAATGAACCTTCAAGAGCAATGACCCATCAAGAATGCTGGAAGCTAGGCCGTGTTCACACACTGTAGTTGTATTGAAGTTTCAAAAAAAAAAAAAGGGTTGTGTTTTTGCTTTAATTTTGTAAAAATCATAGCAAAAATTGGAGTGCATCCACATTGTGTGAACATAGTCGTTTGCATCTTCTATCCGAGTTTGTATCTGTTTTAGATACAGTCTCTAGCTGCATAACCTGCAGTGTATATTTGGAAATAGTACCTAATCCAGATAAAAAGGACATGTACAAAAATTTATGGAACAAAATTTACACGTGTGACTACACCTTTTCTATTTGACAATGTAATAATATTTTTGCCAAAAACACTGACCTTTTGCACCTGTTGGGCAAGTTCCACAAGGTTAGAGGGATCACCGATGCGATTGGTTTGATAGGTGCTGACAAGCTGGACCCCTGCTGGCCTTGAGCTGCTTTCCACGAGTCTCACTTGAAAAAAAACCAAAAAAACTTTTTTACAATTGAAGGGGATTCCGAGCCTGGATATCGATGGCCTACTCTTAGGTAATCAATATGAGATTGGTGCAAGTCTGACACACTGGTACCTCCGCCCTTCAGCTGTTCTCAGCACAGTGCAGAAAACCAAAGAAAGAAAACTCTGTACACTGTGTAGCAGCCAAAATGCAGCTCAGCATCCATTCAAGTGAGTGACTACACTTTATACTGAGCCATCTGCTTCCAGCTCTGTACACTGTGCTCCGAGCAGCAGCACGATGGTGGTGCTGAGTGTCAGACCCCCACTGATCTGATACCGATGGCCTGTCTAGGATAAACCATCAATATACTGACTTTATAACAAAACCAATAAAAAAAATAGTACACCGTAAGTCCCAACACATATTAGCGCCTAACATACTGTACATCATAGCCATGTTCTAATATACACATACAGGGTTTCTATATAGATGGTATTTAATATTAGTGGAAATCCAGGTTCTTGCACTGGGTTGTAAAAGATCTGCCTCACTATTATGGAAGTGAGAACGACTCATCTGTGATGCCCCCTGTTCAGCTGCTCACTGATTATACAACTATCCCACGGTAAGTTATACAACATAAGTTACACAAGCAGATACATATATGCTACTATTATACAATCTCAATTACTATATCTGCTACTCTGCATATTTCACAGCCATAAATTTTATACAGTTTTGCAACTGACTTTGACCTAACCCTGCCCTGGTCTCCCTGCGGTGGGCCGTACGGTAGAGCCCCCGTCTCCCTGCGGTGGGCCGTACGCTAGAGCCCCCGTCTCCCTGCGGTGGGCCATACGCTAGAGCCCCCGTCTCCCTGCGGTGGGCCGTACGCTAGAGCCCCCGTCTCCCTGCGGTGGGCCGTACGGTAGAGCCCCCGTCTCCCTGCGGTGGGCCATACGCTAGAGCCCTGATCTCCCTGCGGTGGGCCGTATGGTAGAGAATGATGTATGCATTGATCTCTATTTGCTCAGCTCACTTCTATATACAACCCATATACTATGATTTATATACAGTGCTAAACACTGCTTGCCCATAGTGTACAGCACACAGAAGTTCACACAAACCTCATAAACTCCCCTCAGTAAATGCATAAATAACATTATACAGAAAATTAGTATATAAAGTCATGATGATTTACACAGTAACACTCATTAGAATATTAGTGAGGAAGTAGATGGCTAACTATGTAAAACACACATCTAAAATCTTAAAAACGTAACATGAGGCTGTCAGGCTGGTGTTACCCCCTGTACACACAGCACCATTTTTTCAGTAACATTATGTACCTGTAGTTACGTGCTGATTGTGGCCGCTCGCCATGTTCCCAGTCCTACAGCCGCTCCTCTGTACCGATCAGTAAGACACGAGCATGTTACCAAACAGCTGAACTACGAACTGCTGGTAGCGCTGAAGCCTCGACGGCCATCTTTGATTAGGGCGACAGTTCATAGGTTGGTTGACTCTAAATCTTCCAATAAGATATTTTCTCCAAAGAGTAACATTATATCTCCTGCTCTTAGTGTAAACTCTTCGCAGAAAGCTTAACAACTTGCGATAGACGTGTTATGCTAGTTTGTTAGGCTTGCCAGTACTTAAAATGGATACCTTGACGTCACATAAGAGAAATGGTGTGGGCGATCACGTGACAACGGAATGAGTCTATGTGTTATGTGTTGCTGCCCTGTAGAGGGGGCGGGTCTTCGGATATGGGGGTTTAAACTTTGGATAGGAACTTACATAAGGTAGTTAGGGAACATAGCCTAAAGCAGCAAAGAACCAATCAGAATACAGCTCTCGTGCCCAAAGCAAGTTAAAAAATGAAAGCCTTGATCTGATTGGTTGTTTTGGCAATTTTTCTAGGATTTTGCTGGGATTAGCACAGCAGGTTTCTATACAATTACAGACTATGTCCATTTCAGCCTATGTTTACACAGATTTAGGCAACATGCATATGACTGTGTGAGTAGTGGGGCCATGATTAAAATGCACCCTGTGTCTCCATGGCCCCAGTCATTGAGGCAAAACGAACAGGAATAAGACCTGTTCTGAACTTCGCTCACGACCCCATACACCAGATTGTGAAATTACATGGTCATGTGTGTGAGGCTGCTGAAATCATACCTTCCAACTTTCAAAGAACAGAAAGAGGGACAAAATGTGCAGAGCGCGCTGTAGCCCCACCCGCTTTTATGTTGACTCCGCCCATTCTCATTCATTTTTCATGTGCTCCCACACAGTATAATCCTTCTACAGTCACCCGTTAATTATATGTCCCCCCTCCGTCTCTTCCCCCAGTTTCATATACCCCCTTCATCTGCCCCCAGTTTCATATCCCTCCTCCATCTCTGCCCCGTTTCATGTCCTCCCCTCCATCTCTACCCCCAGTTTCATGTCCGCCCCCCCTCCATCTCTGCCCCGTTTCATGTCCTCCCCTCCATCTCTGACCCTAGTTTCATGTCCTCCCTCCATCTCTGTCCCTAGTTTCATGCCCCCCCTCCATCTCTGCCCCCAGTTTCATGTTCCCCCCCCCTTCATTTCTGCCCCCAGTTTCATGTCCCTCGCAGAGGTAAAGCAGGGGCTGAGCTGTGACAGCTCCTGCTGTACTCGCCTGTGTATTCAACTCATCTGCGTCCTCCGGACACAGATGAGTTGAAACTGGGACATACCTCCCGCCGACCGGGACTGCGGGACAGGACCCATAATCCAGGAGTGTCCTGCAGAGTCCGGGACTGTTGGGAGGTATGTAGAAATGAATGTGTCAGCGTGCTAGCCATGAAAAACTTTGGCTAGCACACTGACTGTACACACGGTTGTATTCATGAGACCTTAGTGTCAACAACATACATACATTTCCTGGTATTTCTGCCATAATCTCTTCTATCATAGAAAGGTAACCCCTGAAAATAAGACAATAATATTGTCTGTGTTAAAAAAAAAAAAAAAGTCTTTGACATACTACAGTCAGGCTTCAGACCCCAGACTCCACTGAAACTGCGTAACAAAAGTCACCAATGACCTTCTAACTGCCAAAGCCAAGCGCCATTACTCTGTCCTCTTCCTCCTTGACCCTTCCTCTGCCTTTGACATAGTTGACCACTCCCTCCTGTTAGAAATTCTCTCATACCTTGGTATCTCAGACCTGGCCCTTTCCTGGACCTCCTCATACCTCACTGACCGCACATTCAGCGTCTCCCACTCGCACACCACCTCCTCACCTCGCCCTCTCTCTGTAGGTGTCCCCCAAGGCTCTGTCCTAGGACCCCTCCTGTTCTCCATCTACACCCTCGGCCTGGGCCAACTCATAGAATCTCATGGTTTCCAGTACCACTGCTATGCCGATGACACCCAAATATACATCTCTGGACCAGACATTACCTCTCTACTGGCCAGACTTCCAGATTGCTTAGCGGCCGTAGCCTCCTTCCTCTCCTCCCGCTTTCTCAAACTTAACATGGAGAAAACAGAGTTCATCATCTTCACCCCACCCCGTATGGCCCCTCCACCTGACCCATCTATCAAAGTTAACGGAACCCCACTTTCCCCTGTCTCACAGGCCCGATGCCTTGGGGTAACCCTGGACTCCGACCTATCCTTCAAGTCACACGTTCAAACCCTCAACACTTCCTGCCGCCTCCAACTCAAAAACATCCACTGAATCCGCTCCTTCCTCACCCCTGAAACTACCAAGATGCTCGTCCAAGCCCTCATAATCTCCCGTTTAGACTACTGCAACACCCTTCTCCATGGACTCCCAGCAAACACCCTCGCCCTCTCCAGTCCACCTTAAACTGCGCTGCTCGCTTAATCCACCTCACCCCCCGATCCTTATCGGCTGCTCCCCTCTGCCAGTCCCTCCACTGGCTACCTATAGCCCAGCGAATTGAGTTCAAGCTACTAACGTTAACATACAAAGCCATCCACAACCTATCCCCTCCATATATCTCTGAACTAATCTCCCGCTACCTGCCCACATGTAACCTCAGATCCTCCAATGACCTCCTACTCCGCTCTCATCCGCTCCTCACACAACCGCCTCCAAGATTTCTCCCATGTATCCCCCATACTCTGGAACTCCTTACCAAGACACATAAGACTGATCCCCACAATCACAGGATTCAAGAAGGCCCTGAAGACTCACCTATTCAGGAAGGCCTACAACCTCCAATAACACTATCACCACACCGCCATCTGTACAGTCTCCCCCTCTCCTTCTGTCTCTACCCCCTTCCCTCATAGATTGTAAGCCCTCGCGGGCAGGGCCCTCTACCCCACTGTGCCAGTCGGTCACTGTTAGTTTTACATCTACCTGTATATTCTGTGTACTGTATGTAACCCCCAAATGTAAAGCACCATGGAATTAATGGTGCTATATAAATAAACAATAATAATAACTACTACAATGTCCCATCCTCCCAAAAACACCACAAAACGTAAAGGAAGCCTAAATGAGGTTTCCTTATTAGTAAATGATGGTATCATTAGCATATGTCACCATTCATCAGGCTAAGGCTACATGGTGACTTTGGCCGCAACCTAAGGCTGAAGTCACACTAGCGTTCGGGGACTTTGTTCCCCATTCCATTTAAAATATGTGGAGAAAAAAGTCTTGCTTGCTTTCTCTTCGACGATTTGGGGTGGAAACCTGGTGGACCCCATTATAGTCTATGGGGTCTGCGAGTAACTGCTTTTTAAGCTGACAGGTTTACGTTGTTTGGGTCCCTAAGCGGACCTGAAGAGCGGAAATCCGAACGTTAGTGTAAACTTAGTGTAAGATTACTGTGTTATACTGCGCCTCACTAATAAGTGAATGTGATCAGACTGTGACCCCCGGGCATGCTGCAACTGTGACTTCTAGTCGCAAAAAGATGGAGCATTCTTTTTTTTAGGACTAGGTCTCACAGGAACAGCATCTATTCACTTACATCAGTGAAGGAGTCACAGTGCAACACAGTGGTTTTTGGTTGTGGAACTGGAGTTGTTTATGACCAAAGTCGCCATGTAGTGACTTCAAGGGGTTAATAACAATAAAAGTGCAGTTGGTCTCAGTGGTGTAACTTTAAGCTCCTGTGCTGTACTGCAAAATCTATAATGGGGCACCCAGTTACCGTGTGCTATATATAATATCAGTGTCTTCTTATACTGTAGAGTATTTTGGGTCTATGAGGCTCCAGGGCCTGTAGCAATTGCTATCTCTGCTTCCCATATAGTTACATTCCTGGCTGGCCCCTTCCCAGATTTTTCTTGAACAGCAAAACTCACAACCATTACAGTACTACAGATCTGTGTTGTATTTTCTTGCTCAACAGGTTGGCCATACACATTTTGTGGGGGTCTCCCAACCCCTCCTCCAACATCTTCTTTCAGCATCTTCCTCACAGATAAGCTACACTGGCTTTTTTTTTTTTTGCATTTCCCGATATAGAATACCTGCAAGCTTGGCTGATGAATATGTGTATGATGGGGATCTGTTTGAGAAGCAGTCAGCCAAAAATGTAAGGCTACATTCACACAGAAGAATGTGGAGTTGGTTTTGAGTCTTGAATTTTACTCAGTCTTGCCATGGAATCCACAGCCGTAAACCAGTGGAACAAAGGCAAAGCTCTGCTTCGACTTTCCAGCACAGGATGCACAAGGCAAAAACTTGGGCAGGAATCTGGGGTAGAAGACCACCATACTGAAAACTCCCTTTCACCTTCATTCCTTTTTACCTGCCCAAACTGAGACTGAGATTTCTTCATTCTTATGATCAGTGGGGTCACAGGGGTTAGACCACCACTAAGCATAATGTTATGGTATATCCTGGTGATGTTCCACAATATTATAACATGATTTAAAGAGGTTTTCCCATCTCCCTGTACCAGAAGGTTTGGCTACTGTCTCTTCTTCTCACTTCCTGTATTCTTCAGCAAGCTTGTGGGCTGCTTAGACTGTTGATGAACAGGACACTATGAAGTATCACAATAGATACAGACATTGTCTTTACCATGAGTCCTGCCCGCAGAGCTGTATATAACAGTTAGGCTGAGTTCACAGTTTTTTGGTCAGAATTTGGTCAGGAATCCGCCTCAAAATGAGCCTCCAAAAAAGCCTCCCAACAGAACTCTGTTGGGAGGCTTTTTTTGGAGGCTGGTTTTGTAGCCTTAGGGTAAGTTCACACGGGGTTTTTTGGACCGGAATTTGGCACAGAGGCCGCCTCAGGTTCCGGTCCAAAATACGGGTAGCCGCGACTGAATATCATTCAAGAAGGCTTATTCACTAGTTCCTGAGTTGTTGGTTGTAGCATTTTATGCTATTTATACATCCAACACCAAACTATCGTTCAATAGGACATATATTGTTTTTATTATAGTGTGGCTAGTTAGTGCCCAACCTGGTGATCCTGGCCCTATATAGTAGATGATGAGATACTGAGAATATATAGGTGATGTATTAGTTCATGTAGTCATGTACACATTCTAGTCTATGGCTGACTCAACATTTTTGTAGAGAGGAGTTATGTGGGAAAGACAGGACAAAGCTTGCAAGAGAAGCGGGAGCCTGACAAGATTATTGCTCTGTAGTATAGCAATGTCACATTTTACAGCAGTGTAGTAATTATCAGGAGATTTCAGCTATGATTCCCCGGGCTGAATAGAGCCATTCATAACGGCAATTAGTGAAATACATAGAGATTAATGAAGCTGCCATTAATTAAGCAGATTTTCCAGGCAGGGGGCATTTTTCATACTGATAACCTATCCTCAGGATAGCTCATTGGCGTACCAGATCAGTGGGGGTCTGAGCTCCGTACAGATCAGTAGTTCTATGCAGCCTTCAGTCCTGGAATTCAGCGCACTATCGGCTTTCCCGATCGTAGCTCTTTACAGTTAGAAGGGCGTTCCTGACAGTCAGTCAGGTACGTCCTTCTTCACAGCAGCGCCTATCGCGCTGTGCTGTGTGAGCGGGGAGGAACGCCCCCTACCTCTACTCACAGTACTCGTCCATAGATGATTATTATCAGGAGGGGAGGGGGCGTTCCTCCCCGATCACACAGCACAGCGCGATAGGCGCTGCTGTGACGAAGGACGTACCTGACTGACTGTCAGGAACGCCCTTCTGACTGTAAAGAGCTATGGTACCAGGGCCACTAGATCTTTACCCGGGGCACAGATCAGGAAAGCCGACAGTGCGCTGAATTCAGTGCACTGTTAGCTTTCCAGCAATATATAGAACTGCCTGTGCCCAAATCGGTGAAAGGTCCTCTTTAATGGTCTGCATAGACATGATATCTATTACTATATGGTAACCTTATAGTATTAATATTGATCTTGTTTGCCCCCCATCTGCTGAATCCCTAGCTACGCCTCTGGACTTTTTGGAGATGGTGAAAGGTCCTCTTTAAGTGTGTAGATGTGAGTTCAGACTTTCCCAATCTTGCGCTATTCTTCTCTGCCTCCTCCATCTTAGGTAGATTAAGTTTGTGTTGGAGTCTCCGCTGCAGATTCTGCAGAAATTTGGCAGAGAAAAAAAGTCCTGCACAGAGAACTTTTCTCTCCGCTGGTTTCAGTATAAAAACCTGATGGACACCCAGCAGACCCCATTATAGCCTAATGGTATAGCCTGAGGGATCTGCGGGTAACTGCTGTTTTAGTGGATGGGCTCTCCGTTGGGAGACCTGAACAACAGGTATCCCAGCGCTAGTGTGAACCTAGCCTTAATCTACATTTGCGAGTTATCTTTTTAACTATTAGATACTTAACACAAAACATTTCAGACATAAAGTACATCCAGAAATATGTTCTGTGTGAATTACCCCTTGTCCATGATTTTTTAAAAAATTATTTATGATGTATGCTGTAGAAAGACCTAACATAGAACCACCCCTACATATATGGACCACACTCATTTTTCAACAGAACTCTAACCACAAAATTTGTGGTCACAGGAAAAATTACCCAATGGTTGCACGAAACACCCCATATCACATCTATAGGGGGTATCAATGGAACAATAAAACAGTCACCAATTGTAACAGGATGCTGCTGAGATGTAAAGGCTCCTATGCATATATCAGTGCCCAGTGCTAGACGTACTGTGAGTTATATCAGTGTTATAATATCACATGATACAGCATACATTATACAAGATCTTCAATAACATCACTATATAACTCAAGGGCTTACTACCACATACTTCCATCGGTACTAGAAAATAGTCTCAATGTGTGTATAACTGCTGCCATAGTAATACCAAGGTCCCAAAGATTCGGACTTAATGTTGAGGTACCACCTCAATGTGTTTCGCCGCAAGTCTTCATCGGAAAGTGTAAAATTTAAATTCAGAGGGACAATATATAGGGAACTTAACCAAAATAAGGAGACCCATACTAAACTATACTGTGTGGAGGCCACTGTAGAGCATACTATTCTGTATGGGAGACACTGTAGAACACTATACTGTGTGGAGGCCACTGTAGAGCATACTATACCTTGTGGAGGCCACTGTAGAGCATACTGTACTGTGTGGAGGCCATTGTAGAGCATACTATACTGTATGGGAGACACTGTAGAGTATACTATACTGTGTGGAGGCTACTGTAGAGCATACTGTATTGTATGGGAGACACTGTAGATTATACTATACTGTGTGGAGGCCACTGTAGAGCATACTATACTGTATGGGAGACACTGTAGAGCATACTATACTGTGTGGAGGCCACTGTAGAGCATACTATACTGTATGGGAGACACTGTAGAGCATACTATACTGTGTGGGGGCCACTGTAGAGCATACTATACTGTGTGGAGGCCACTGTAGAGCATACTATACTGTGTGGGGGCCACTGTAGAGCATACTGTATTGTATGGGAGACACTGTAGATTATACTATACTGTGTGGGGGCCACTGTAGAGTATACTATACTGTGTGGGGGCCACTGTAGAGCATACTATACTGTGGAAGTCTGCTAGGTTTCCACCCAGTTTTATACTGAAACCAGTGGAAAGAAAAGTCCTCCTTGCAGGACTTTCCTCTCCATCAGTTTTAGATGGAATCTGCGGCAGAGTCTCTTACGCAGGTGTGAATATAGCTTTAGAATCCCAGAATCATTTATGCCAGAAAAAACTGATGGGGCCAGTAAAGTGGTGTGACTTTTTTTTGGGCTTGTTCACCAATAGTGGTGAGGGGGCCCTAGAATCAATTACACTGGTGAGCTCTAGACACCCCAGTCTGACACTGCATCCAGTAACACTACATGGTGCACCATTGGCCATCTTCTGGACATTCACAAGTCCCTGCTATTTCAGGAGAGTTGACAAGTATGGTGTAAATTATATCCCAAACCTATGATCACTCATGAATTGTCTAGACTGGAGTTGCTGAGGGTAGACCTGCCATGATACCAGCGGCTTCCTCAGTGGTGACTGCCTAGTTTGGAGGTGCTGCAGTGATGACCCCAGGGAGCAGATACACAACACACAATCTACGTGGTGCACTCTCTGAGACACAGACAGCAGCAATCGTTTTGGTATTTAAAGGGCGTGGCAATAGGCAGTGGGCGTGTCCCAAATTTCAGATTGACAGACTGCTCGCCACTGAAGTTAGGTGTGAATGGGCGTGATCAGTGCGGTGGGCGTGATTACTATTACTGTATGGGCGGGGCTAAGCATCCCCAAAAGAATGCAGAGTGGGTGTGCGCAGGTAGTGGGCGTGGCTGTGGAGGAGGCCCCTGCAGCTGGCAGCTTGCTGAGCCCAGTAGTCGCAGGCAGTCATGGCGCCCTCCTTGCTCCTCTCTGGGGGTCTCTTCCTACTGATGGTCGCCCAGCTTCTGGCTGCCGGTATGGAGCCCTATGACTTCCTCTACAACAATGGCGTGCAGGCTTATTACCGGGAGGACTGGCAGTCCGTCATCCTCTCTATGGAGAAGGCGCTGCGCAACCGGGAGCTCCTGCGACGTACTCGCATCACTTGTCGCATGCAGTGCGCTGAAGTAAGCGACTTCTCCTCTCAGCCCCCGGGCTGGGGACCGGTGCAGGACCTGAGCTTCTTCCAGAAGGTGCTGGAGAGGGCGGACTGTGTGAAGAAGTGCGAGAAGGAGAACTTGGGAGCCTCGGCCGATTACTTTGTGTCTAGTGAGGAGCTGGAGCTGGAGTTCAGCAAGAGAACCCCCTACAACTACCTGCAAGTCGCCTACTTCAAGGTATAAGACTCCCATCAGGCAGCTGAGTCCTCCCATTAGGTGTAGTAGTATATGAAGTGCAAGTCCCACAACTCCTAATAACACATGATGGGCACCACAAGTCCCAGCAGGCACTAGCAAGGATACATGATGATCTGGATCTAGTAGTGCCAGGTGCAGTCTATAACCCCCATCAACCCTGCCTGTGCATCATCTTCCCAGTGCACTCACCCTGACTCTGTATATATTATACATGTAGTACTACAAGTCCCAGCAGGCACTAGCAAGGATACATGACAATCCAGGTCTAGTAGTGCCAGCCGCAATGTATAACCTCCACCATCAGTGCACTCACCCTGACACAATCTACATGATACATGTAGTACTACAAGCCCCAGCAGGCACTAGCAACGACACATGATGATCTGGGTCTAGTAGTGCCAGGTGCAGTCTATAACTCCCATCATACCTGCCTGTACATCATCTTCCCAGTGCACTCACTAACCCAGACACTATATATACATTATATGTGTAGTACAACATGTCCCAGTAGACCTCTAGCTGGTTCTGGTAGTTCTACTGTTACATCTAGGCCTGCAGCAGTAGAAATAGTAGCACCAGCAGCTCCAGTCTTGCAGATCTCCTGTGTGGTAGTGCATGCCCTTTAATCTCAGCGATGTGCCAGCTGATTTGCTGCAGTGCCAGTCTGTGTTGCAGGGCACATACTGCAGACAGGACTACACGGGAAGCTGCTGTGACTCTGACACATGGCACAGACTCTGGAATATTGAAGTTTCCTCTGCATCTTGAGAAACTTCCCTCCCCCATTCAAAGCACTGCCACGTATTGAGGTGGGGAAAGCCTCCATCGTCCGCCTGTGTGCAGCCCACACTTTAGGAGGAATGTCAGGAGCACTCCAGGCTCCTCAGCAGTGTTGCTCCTCACCCAGCTCGCCCACAACCCTCATGTCCCCTGTAGTCCTGGGCTATTAGTCCTGTGTGCGGCAGTGCAGAGCTGCCAAGTATACAAAGTGTCGTCATATACTTCCAGAGCCTTTACTACTGCTCCCTGTTATCAGCCGCCCCATAGTGGCAAGAATCTGATTGTAGTATACTGTAACCCATTAAGGACACAACCAATATTGCTTTTTCGTTTTTAATTTTTTTCATCCCACCTTCCATAAGGCTTTTTTTTTTATTCTTCAGTCAAAATAGCCATATGAGGGTTTGTTTTGGGGCCAAGTTGTATATTTTATAAATTTTGTCTTATGAAACAGTAAAAGAATATATTTGTGGGGTGGAATGTGAAAAAAACGCAATTACAAAATCTTTTCATTTCACTGTGTGTACTGTACGGTATAAATGACATGTCAGTGTTCCTCTGGGGGTCAGTACAATACCGTATTTCTATTGTTTATTTGATATTTTACTACTTTATGCAAAATAAGAAAACTTTGTTTTTTGTCACCCATAACTTAAAGGGGTTGTGCAGGACTTAGAAAATATGGCCACTTTCTTCTTCTTTTTAGGAAGTGGCTTCAACATCCATTGGTCACATGGCAGTGCCACATCTCCGTCTCATTAAAATGAATGGGACTGAGCTGCAGCATAGATGTATGACCAATGGACATGATGTCACGTCAGGAGCAGCCATGTTTTTGGAGTCCTCCACAACCCCTTAACCTGCCATGACAACCAATCCAAATGCATCACAAGGTGGGAAAAGGGCGATTGGGCGACATAACAAGCCCTCTAACCTCTCAGGTGCTGCGGTTGCTGTTGAACACAGCATCTCAGAGGTTAAACTTGCGAGAATGTGTCATGTCCGATCATGGAAGCTGCAGGCAGATGTTAGTATGTCATGTATGTCATGGACTTATCTACTCAACCTGCGTGGCATTGTCACTGAATAATTCTGCCATACATATACAAAGTAATGTATTAAGGGTTAATGGGATTTCTGACAGTCCCAAAAACTCCATTATACGGCACATATGTCCGGTTCTCAAAGCCTCCATCAACGTTTCACAAGCCATGGAAATAAGGTCGTCCTCAATCATGCTTGGGCGTCCTCTTGGACTACCGGGCAACTTTGGTCACAGAACAAGTCGTATACATGCTGCACATTCATGTCTGGAAAACAGACGTATAAGGTCATTTTTAATTCACGTAAAAACAGACCATCTGGGTGATGACCATTAAAAATAGACCCAGTGGGGCAAATGCATCAATCCCTCCATGCCAGAAAACTTTCTTGCGTCAAACGTGTGCTTCATGTTCCAATCTAGTTCTCCCCCGCCACCATGCGTCAGTCTTAATACGCCCAGTGTGACCATCAAGAAAGACAAATATAGGGCATACCTGTTTTATATGGAAACACTTACAAAATAATGGAACATATGATAGCTGTTCATAAAATAGGTTTGACATGACTGGTTTTCACAGTTGGTAAAAATCTGTAGCGCATATCGACTCCCTGCAGATTGAAGATCCGTATCATGGGTTGAATTACACCCCGGTTCAGCATGGTTGAGGTTTGGATTTACAATGGAGTTTCCACATGCAAAAACAGAATAAAAATAATGCAGTGTATTTGCCTCGTGCAGAAAGTATCCCCATAGACCTGTCACAAGTCAGTCATGCTAGATTCACACTAGTGTTTGGGCCCGGATGGGAACCCAGAAGACGGAGACCCTGTCCACTTAAAAAGTGCTTGCATGTGGAAACCCACAGATGCCATAGACTATAATAGGGTTCATCCGGTTTTATACTGAAACCAGTGGAGAGAAAAGCCCTTCTTGCAGGACTTTTCTCTCCACCTATTTTAAGTGGATTTTGTCGCACAAGTGTGAATTCAGCCTTATAGACACACGTGACCTGCTTTGAAGTCTATGAAGAAAAACTCACCTGTGACCAACAAAAGTCACCAGCTGTCACCTGCTGAAAAAATGACCTGTGACCAACATTTTAGCCTGTTGGAATTTTTTGCAATTGTTGCAGGTATGGATTATTATGTAATGTGTTGTTACAAGAAGACCCTCAGTATCATTACCTGCACTGTCTAAGGCCCAGTTCACATCTGCGTTTGGGCCATTCCATTCCATTTCCCTATCCACACGAAATATGCGGAGAGAAAAGCCCTGTAAGCAGCACTATTCTTTCTGCATGTTTTTGGTCAGAAACCGAGTGGAAACCACACAGACCCTATTACAATCTATGGGGTCCACAGGTTTCCTTAGGTAACCGCTTTTTTATGTAGATAGGTTTCTGTTCAGGGAATCCCCAAGCAGACTCCAAGAATGGAAACCTGAACACAGATGTGATCCAGGCCTAAGGCATCCTGTAGGTAAACATTACTGTTTGATGTCCTTTCCTTCACCATTTGTTCACACTGCCATGTTAGTGCCATCATAGCACTACTAGTAGTCTGGCTGGAGAAGTGTATCTATCTATCTATCTATCTATCTATCTCCTATCTATCTATCTATCTATCTATCTATCTATCTATCTATCTATCTCCTATCTATCTATTTATCTCCTATCTATCTATCTATCTATCTATCTGTCTGTCTGTCTGTCTGTCTGTCTGTCTATCTATCTATCTAACTATTACCTACTGTATTAGGGTGCATTCACACGGAGTAAATGCGGTGCGCAATACGCTGCATTTACGGGACGTTTGCACCGCGTTTTTGACGGTGCATGTTTGCGGTCGCGTTAACGCGACGTTAACTCGACCGCAAACATGCACCGTCAAAAACGTGGCGCAAACGTCCCGTTATCGCGGCGCATTGTGCGCCGCGTTTACTCTGTGTGAATGCACCCTAACATTGACATTTTGTTCCTTTGCCCACACTCACAGCTATTCTTACTTTTCTTGCTTTTTCAGATCCACAAACTGGATAAAGCCGTAGCAGCCGCTCATACTTTTTACGTGGGGAACCCCGACCACTTGGAGATGCGGCAGAACTTGGAGTATTACAAGATGATGGCTGGCGTGTCTGATTCAGACTTCAGAGATTTGGAAGCCAAGCCCCATATGGTGAGTGTCGGAGCCTGTACATCTGTACATCTCGGTGGAATGTGGAGGTGGGATTACTAATGTTTGCACCTCAGTAAGCACCTCGGTTTGGTTGGTCGTTCTGTACCCCGGCCGAATAGAACATAAAAACAGTTTGTTTCCGTGTCACTTGCTGCATTATATATCTGATCTCTGAAGACACGCTCTGTAGTCAGTGACCCTATCTCCTGTATAGAGTAGTCGCTGTAATCCTCTGGTTTACAGACCCTTCGCCTATAGTATTCAGGAATTGTTCTATAAGCAGTTTTCTGATATAATCATATAGGGATTGCTTTCTTGAAAACTTCCTATAACTTGTAGCACTTTTTACAATAGCCTGTCATTTGTAGATAGACCCATGATGGGCTCATTCAGTGTACAACAACCTACCTGTGAGCAGTCTGTTTGCAGAGTACAGGTTGCCATAAATGGTGCCATCCTGATGAAGAATTTTAATGCCTTTTGATAGCTGTCAGACAAGGGCCAGTTCAGCCAAAAGCTGTTTCCCCCATTAAGCCGCCTTTACACTACATATCCATTTTGTGGACTATAAAAAAAAGTACATTATACAACCTAGTTTATGACTGCATTTTCAATGTAACAGGTTCCCTTAAAAAGTGGGTGTAAGGAAGGTGTGTAAAATGCTTCAAGGGCTTGTCTTGTTATAACAAATGATTCCCTATCCACTGGGTAACTAATAACTTGCCAACTTGGCAAGGAACTCATTGGTCAGACTCCTGATAGCTTATAATTTATTATTACCAGAATTACACTAAATTGTAAAAAAAAAAAATGCCACCTGCACGATTTTGATACACTGCTGCAATTTGCAACATTTTTGCTGTTTTGTGAATTTGTGCATCTTATAACAATACAACATAGACCTTATTAGAGATATATAAAAAGCTTCAGCTGGTGGTCAGTGACTACGGGCTCTATGACCCTGGAGGATGATAGGGGCAGTAGTAGTTGTTGACTCTTTTGGCAGTACATGTAGAGATTTCTTATCTGGATTCTTACAAAAAAAAATCCTAAATGTTCCCTGAGGCTTTTCCTGTGTAACCGTCTGCTCTGTTCGGCCTGTCCTGTCCTGCAGCCCCTTCAAGGGTTTGTTCATTTGTCATTACACATCAGATCTCCCTTCCACTCTCAGTCCTGCTTTATCATATAAAGTGTTTCCTATACGGCTTGTATATAATAGAGTAGGAAATCAAATGATTCATCAAATCCTCACATAAGTTTAATATACTGTATTGTCACTTTTATATTGGGACATGTCATCAATGCACTGTGTAGAGTGTCATAGACCATACAGTGGGGCAAAAAAGTATTTAGTCAGTCAGCAATAGTGCAAGTTCCACCTCTTAAAAAGATGAGAGGCGTCTGTAATTTACATCATAGGTAGACCTCAACTATGAGAGACAAAATGAGAAAACAAATCCAGAAAATCACGTTGTCTGATTTTGTAAGAATTTATTTGCAAATTATGGTGGAAAATAAGTATTTGGTCACCTACAAACAATCAAGATTTCTGGCTCTCACAGACCTGTAACTTCTTCTTTAAGAGTCTCCTCTTTTCTCCACTCATTACCTGTAGTAATGGCACCTGTTTAAACTTGTTATCAGTATAAAAAGACACCTGTGCACACCCTCAAACAGTCAGACTCCAAACTCTACTATGGTAAAGACCAAAGAGCTGTCAAAGGACACCAGAAACAAAATTGTAGCCCTGCACCAGGCTGGGAAGACTGAATCTGCAATAGGCAACCAGTTTGGATTGAAGAAATCAACTGTGGGAGCAATAATTAGAAAATGGAAGACATACAAGACCACTGATAATTTCCCTCGATCTGGGGCTCCACGCAAAATCTCACCCCGTGGGGTCAAAATGATCACAAGAACGGTGAGCAAAAATCCCAGAACCACGCGGGGGGACCTAGTGAATGAACTGCAGAGAGCTGGGACCAATGTTACAAAGCCTACCATCAGTAACACACTACGCCGCCAGGGACTCAGATCCTGCAGTGCCAGACGTGTCCCACTGCTTAAGCCAGTACATGTCCGGGCCTGTCTGAAGTTTGCTAGAGAGCATTTGGATGATCCAGAAGAGTATTGGGAGAATGTCCTATTGTCTGATGAAACCAAACTGGAACTCTTTGGTAGAAACACAACTTTTTGTGTTTGGAGGAAAAAGAATACTGAGTTGCATCCATCAAACACCATACCTACTGTAAAGCATGGGGGTGGAAACATCATGCTTTGGGGCTGTTTCTCTGCAAAGGGGCCAGGACGACTGATCCGGGTACATGAAAGAATGAATGGGGCCATGTATCGTGAGATTTTGAGTGCAAACCTCCTTCCATCAGCAAGGGCATTGAAGATGAAACGTGGCTGGGTCTTTCAACATGACCATGATCCAAAGCACACCGCCAGGGCAACGAAGGAGTGGCTTTGTAAGAAGCATTTCAAGGTCCTGGAGTGGCCTAGCCAGTCTCCAGATCTCAACCCTATAGAAAACCTTTGGAGGGAGTTGAAAGTCCGTGTTGCCAAGCGACAGCCCCAAAACATCACTGCTCTAGAGGAGATCTGCATGGAGGAATGGGCCAACATACCAACAACAGTGTGTGCCAACCTTGTGAAGACTTACAGAAAACATTTGACCTCTGTCATTGCCAACAAAGGATATATAACAAAGTATTGAGATGAAATTTTGTTACTGACCAAATACTTATTTTCCACCATAATTTGCAAATAAATTCTTACAAAATCAGACAATGTGATTTTCTGGATTTGTTTTCTCATTTTGTCTATCATAGTTGAGGTCTACCTATGATGTAAATTACAGACGCCGCTCATCTTTTTAAGTGGTGGAACTTGCACTATTGGTGACTGACTAAATACTTTTTTTCCCCACTGTATATGATCTATGAGAAAGTATCCTGCTTTGTGCTGATGAGGGGAAATAATCCCAAAATAGCCATTTTCTATTCCTTTTAAAAGAGATGTTCTGGTTTGGCTGTAATCAATTTTACAGGTGTATAATGGTGGTAAAATAATAAAAATCACTGTGTTATTTGGACCTAAAAAAAAGTACAGTATAAGGCCTGGTTCACATCTGCATTCAGTATTCCGTTCAGGGAGTCCACTTGGGGACCCCCGAATGGAATATTGAAAACATTCAAAAAGCGGTGTGCAGTGAAAGCACACGGACCCCATACACTACAATGGGGTCCATGTGTTTTCCGCGTGGTGTCTGCATGAATCATGCGGACAGGAAAGTAGTTCTTGCAGTACTTTTTTCTCCGCAGGACTCATGCGGAAGACACACGGACCCCATTATAGTCTATGGGGTCCATGCGCTTTCATTGCTTTTTGAATGCATTCAGTATTTTGTTCGGGGGATCCCCAAGCAGACACCCTGAACGGAATATGGAACGCAGATGTGAACCGGGCCTAACTCAGTCACCACACTGTCAAGGGCAAAGAATCAGTCCATGGAGTAGGGAACAACCTGCATAAATCTTACTATATATGGCAAAGCAAGTTCTGATCCTGAAGCGCGTCACTTTAGAATACATTTCAGTGGTCCCTTCCAGTGTGTCAGCAAGACAAAAGACCAGGTTGAATTTCTCATTTTTTTGTGAGTCATCAGAGACCATAAAATAGTTGTTAGAGTTTTTAACACAACTTAGGTCTCTTTGCAAAAAAATAGAAAGCAAAGCTGTGACTCTGATTGAAAACTACCTGTCCTATAAGTCATTGTCCGACCCTGTAATAGACCTTGCAACATGACTAGTGTATAAGCCAAACCAGACACTCCTCTGCAGACAGCTGTTTCGGGGTGCTTTCCCCTCAATGGTGCAGAGCAGTATATTGACTGGTGACAGACAAGCACCGAGTACATTACCCCGTCATTTACACCAGATTTATGGCATAAATTATGGCATATCTGCATGCCTCTGCCATGTGCCCTTTTCGGGAAAGCGATGAGGACAGTGCAGAAATTTAAAAGTCACAATTTTTTGTGCAAAAACACCAATTTGTGCTAAAAATTGTGACTTTTTATGTCTTGTTTATTGTAGTCAAGTGGCAAAGCTTATTATGTAATATGGCAATTTTCTCAAGAAACAGTGCTACATCTGACTAAAGCTTGTGACTGGCATTACAGCTAGGCTTCATTGAAATGACTGGGCCTACACTACAATAGTGCTCACAAGCTATGGACAGGGATGGAGAAACAGTCTTATTTTTCTAACACTGAACATGAAAGCAGCCATTTTTCTGATCTTGTAAAATCCTCTTACACATTGTTTTTGTAACCTTATTACAATCTTCTGTTTTCTGTGCAGCAAGAGTTTCGTCTGGGCGTGAACCTTTACGCGGATGAGGAGTTTGGCGCTTCCATTGCCTATTTTGAGAAAGCCTTAAAGGAATATTTCATTGCAGACCTTGAATGCCGCAGTCTTTGTGAAGGACCGTATGATTATGATGGCTACAATTACATGGATTACAATGCAGATTTATTTCAGAGTATTACAGGTGAATGGGCTATAATCCAGTTTTCCTAATCCAGATTGGCTAATCTCCTCAGCTATATGCTGATACATCCCAGATCTCATATCACCACATAACTGGGCATATTTACTGCTGAAAAGTCTAGGAAAATGAAATGTCTCCATAAGCTGTAATGTTGCCAAATGTATTATCACTCAGCTGTCCTAAATTCAGTTCTTATTATAAAAATCATTAAGGCCGGGGCCCCATTGCAGTTTTGGAAATCGCAGCATGTCACTTATACCTATGGAAACGCTGGCGGTTTCCTTATAGGTATGATTGAACAGAAACTCCACAGAGGAAACCTGTGCGGATTTTCTGTGGAAAACGCTGCAGGAAAAACGTGATGTGTTCCCGCCACAGAGTTTCCCACTGCGCTTTTTTTTTTTTTTTTAATTCAAAAGTTTATTGAGCAAAACATCCAAAAACAAAGACAGCTGAATTGACATTACAGCAAAAGGTCAAAATTAATTAACCCATCTGTCATAAAGCAAAACAACTTAACATGACTGATCAAACAATGTGAAGATCATAAGAAAATAGGCATGTATAACACTATCTTTATGTATTGGGGTGTAGGGGTAGGAAAGGTGAAATCAAGGGAGGAAGAAAGGGAGAAACATACAAGCAGAAAAAAGGCGGGGGGGAACCAAGACGCTAAGGTAGGGGAAAGGGGTGAAGCACAGGTATGAGAGAAGAAAGGCAGAAAAAGAACCAGAGAATGAGAAAGACGCTAAGAGAAAGAAGAAGCAGTGTGAAAGTCTAAGAGGAAAAAGAAAAGTATTAAAGTCACACGTCACCAATGGAGCCATTCCACTAAGCAAACTAAGAATTCCTAAGAAAATCACGAAGTAGCCATGGTGACCACACACGGCGGTAGGCATCTGTAGACCTAAGGGAACAAGCAAGAAGCTCCTCGAAGCGTGCAATCTGGGAGACTTTCTCTTCCCAAACTGTAGGAGGGGGAGTAACTTTTTGTAGCCAGAAAAGCGGTATAACCATCCTTGCGGCAGAAAGAAGAAGATTGACTAATTTATCTTTCTTGGGCTTGTATCCCAGTGAAGGCATGTTCAGGAAGATCATTTGAGGAACAATAGTAAAAGATGCGCTGTAGATAATCCTAATCGTAGATTGAACATGTTCCCAGAATGGTCTGATTAGGGGACAATTCCACCAAATGTGCATATAGCTGCCCTGCCCCGTGGAACATCTCCAACAGTTAGCCGAAGTTGTCAATCGTCTATTAAAGAGCTATTCCGGGGTGCGATACCACCTTGAAATCAATTTATACTGGTTCTCCTGAATGCGTACACACTGCGATATGCCATGAGAATTAGTTAAAATAAAGTCTACATCTTCCGTCGATAATTTTATACCCAATTCCAATTCCCATGAGGATAAGTAAGCGGGTTTATAATGAGTTGGTGGAGAAACATGTGAATGCAGCATGTGCGATATCTTTCTGAGCATCTTTGTGGGGGATGACAAGAGTTTTTCAAATGGCGTAAGGTCAGAGCGTATGTGAAACTTTTCAGTGAATTTTTTGAAGACAAAAAGCATATGTCGTTTGTGTAGAAAGGAAAGGGACAGGTCGGGAAATTTCTGAAGAATGTCATCTAAGGCAATTAAAGTTCCCTCTCGAGAAACATCCCTTATTGTGAGACAATTAAGCGCGTCCCATATGGGTCTGTATGCATCAGCAGCAATTCCCATCAAATCCGGGACTAAGCCCAGAGGTAGCAAAGGAGACAGAGTTGGAGCCAATCGATCCTGTAAGAGTGACCATATGGATGGGGCACCATCAAGTAATTGGTCAGATAAAGACCGTCCTAAAGGAGCCTTTCTAGTCAACCACAATGTACGCAAATATGAGGAGCCGTACATCGTAGCTAAAAGTTGTGAGGGCACTAAGGAGTGTACTGGAGCCGTCAATTCGGACCACCAGCTCAGTAATGAGGATTTATAATAGTTATATAAATTTGGCAGACCCACCCCTCCCTCCGACTTCCGACGGGACAGTAGTGACCAGGCTAACCTAGCGGTTTTATTGCGCCAAATGAATTTGGAGAAGATCGATTTCAGAGAATTAAAAAAAGCTTTAGGGACTAGTACAGGTAGCATTGCTAATTTATATAAGATCTTTGGAAGTATATATGTCTGTATAATACTTTTGCGCCCAAACCAAGAGACCGGGAGTGTAGCATAAGACAATAATAGGCGCTTTAAATCATCTAGCAAGGGGGGGAAGTTACGAGCATATAGAGATGATGGATCAGATGTTAACCTAATTCCCAGGTATTTAATCTCCGAATCCGCCCAAGAGAAAGGGGGTACGGATTCTGAGTTTATTGACCATAGATTTGGAAAGAGCGATATTCAAAACCTCTGACTTTGTGAGGTTGGATTTGTAGCCAGAGATCTTACCGAAGTCAGACAATCTATCTACCAGAGCGGGTAAGCCGTCCTCCGGATTGGAAATCAAGAACAATAGATCATCTGCAAACGTAGTAGCTTGTAGTTCCCCATGTCCAGTAGTCACACCTCTAATTCTAGAATCTTGGCGTATCGCCTGAAGGAGAGTCTCAATAAACAAAATAAACAGGGTGGGGGACAGGGGGCATCCCTGACGTGTACCATTTGCTATTTGGAATCTGTCTGAAAGTATACCATTTACTCGAAGGCGAGCTGACGGATGATCGTAGAGTGAGAATATGGCAGTAATAAATCTTTCGGGGAACCCGAACTTGGTAAGGGTTGATCTCAAAAAGGACCACTTCACCCTGTCAAATGCCTTCTCAGCGTCTACGCTGAGAAGGATCAAGGGCTGTCTAGAGGAACGAGCAACATGAACAGCCGGTAGCAATTTCATCATGTTATGCCGGCCCTCCCTTCCCAATACAAAACCGGCCTGTTCCTCACAAACCAGGTTGGGGATAAAAGGCTGTAACCGACGAACACTGCGCTTTTTTGTTACTGTATTTCACAGATAGCACACTGACCCATTCTTTTCTATGGGTCCATACACACGACCGTGATTTTCACGGTACTGTGTGCAGGCCGACAGTCCATGCCGCATCTGATAGAACAGGTTGTATTCCATGGCTCCTATACATTTAATGAAAGGAGCCATGGAAGCACGGCCCGTGCACGGGCGCCACACGGGGAACATCCCAGTGTGCAGCCCGTGCTTTTAATTCATGGCAGGCTGGTTGCAGCATGGTTATCTGCAACCGGCTTTAAGGATGAGGCCCCACTTTGCAGAAGCGTAGCTTTTTTCTGTTTCATATTTTGCTGAGCTGAAGCCAGTAGTGGAGTGAGCATAAGAGAGAAGTATAAGAGTTTCCGATATATTTCCCAGTCCTTCTGTAGCCTTTGGCTTAAAAGACCGCAGCAAAATCGGCCACAAAAAAAATGCAATTCCGCAATGTGGGGCTTCAGCCTAAAGAGATTTTGCAGAACTTAAAGAGGACCTTTCACGTCCTCTTATTTGTTCGGTCTCCTGTACTACTGAATTCAGCTCACTTTCGGCTTTCCCAGTATGCATCATGGTGCTGGGAAATCTCCAGCACCGGGGGCTTACCGAGAAAGCCAACAGTGCGCTGAATTCAGAACACTGTCGGCTTTCTAGGAGTCTATAATACTACACATCTATGATATTGTGAAAGGTCCTCTTTAAATATTGATCTGTCCTTAGCAATATTAGATTGGTGCAGGTCTGACACCAGGTACCCCAGTCGTTCATTCAGCATATTGTACAAAGCTGTGGTCACCGAAAGTACAAACTAGGTTGTTGATAAATAATCCCCAGAGAACTCTATAAAGCATCTAATTTCACAGTATTTTTCTCTATAACATATAGCACCGCACAGTTGCCCATTATCGCTATACTATTAACCTATTGCATTAGAACAGTAAAAAACTAAAATCTTTTCTAATTGAGAATAGCATGAAGTGCTATGTGATTGTGTGATGTTGTCGCCTCTTACCATAGTGCCTTGTGTCTCCTAGACCATTATGTACAGGTGATGAGCTGCAGGCAAAGCTGTGTCTCTGAACTGGCCACACAACCTGGCAAACACAAGCCTGTAGAGGACTTCCTGGCGTCACATTTCAATTACCTGCAGTTTGCATATTACAGCAGTAAGTCACATTATTATTGGTATGTTATCGAGCATTTCCATAGCTAGTACTGCCCCCTAGGTCCAAGGATAAAAAGGATTTTAGGTTAACCTTAAAGGGGTGGTCTGGTATAAAGTCATATTTATAAACTAGGCTAAACACCCTCCCCCTTCTAACTTCCTCACTCTACTAAAAATGTATATTGAACTATATCAATGGGGCGGTCATGCAACCACCCCAGGCACGTTTTCAGATTTTCCAGATAGGGAACGTCACTAATACTAACCCCACCCCCACCCCATCATACTTACCTATCTACCTGTCTGGATCTTCTAGGTACGGAACATCACTTACTTTCTGAAGGGCCGGTTCCTCCTCTTCTTGATTTCTGCTGGCCTCCAACATCTGCGCAATAGAGCTGGAGTGACGGCCACTCTGGCTTTATTGTGCAGGCAACGGCAAGAGATGGAGGAGCCGGCTACGCAGAAAGACATGATCTCCCATGCCCAGAAGATCCACACAGGAAGACAGGTGAGTATGATGGGTTAAGCTTAGTTAGTTAGAAAGAGCTAGTAGTGGACAGGTTAGCTAGGGAAACAGGTAGGGGGTGTGAGGAGAGAGGGAGGGAGTGAGAGTGGGAGGTAGTGTGAGTGAAGAGCAATGCATCATGGTAGTTGTAGTATAAATAATAAAAAAAAAAAATTGCCTGGAAAACCCCTTTAATACCTGAGCTAACCTTACCATGTTGCATAACCGTCATTGCAAAAAGTAAACACCTTCATGTTGCAAGTTGTCGCAACACAAATAATCCAATAATCCCAAATTGCCGTTTTAACAATTTGAGAATCACAATGTAACAGCGTTTAATGCCAATACTATGATTCTTGTGTCACTGTGTAGCCCAAGGCTCAGAATTACTAATAGACAATGTAAATTTAGATTAGACAGTCTGAAAATGCTCCAGATTAATAACAGTGACTGATTCTGGATGATAAATCTGCTTTTGGACTGTCTATTCTAAATTTGTACTATCCCATGAGTTGGCTTAGTTTGGGCTAGAATTTTTCACCAAAAGTTTGGCACATTTTGTGTTATTTAAGCCACACCCATTTTCTGCCAAGCCACACCCACATATCTAGTAAGTTAGGAACATTTTAGCCCAAATGAGACGTGCTGATATGTGGCACATTTACACCAGAGTCCAGCCGTAACCACATTAGTAAGTTTGCTATGTTCAGTTTGGTCTGTGGTCTACATTCTTCTGCACCTCCATGTACATATAAAAAGGTAGAATGGTGCATGCCTTTTCGGAAGGTGGTTGAAATGACACTCCATGGCCAAATGCTGAAGGTCTTTATCCAGATGCGGGTTGGACTCTATTGTGACTCTGTGTATTGGATTGTTACCCCCTTTACCATGACACCTCTGCTATTTTCCAGCTGAGAACTACACAAAAGCGATTGAATGTACCAAAACCTACCTACTATTCCACCCTAAGGATGAGGTCATGAACCAGAATTTAGCCTATTATGCCGCTGTCCTGGGGGAGTCGAGCGCCGCTCTAATTCAGCCAAGAGAGGTGAGTGTGGAAGAAACTGGGTACAGTTTAAAGTGAATGTATCGCCAATTTCTATTACGATAATAAATCAGATAGTGAAATATATTACTATATTTTTCGGATTATAAGACACACTGGACTATAAGACTCACGTAGGTTTTAGAGGAAGAAAACAGGGAAAAAAAATTTGAAGCAAAAAAATGGAAAAATATTTAATATTTGGGAGTTGTAGTTTTGCAACAGCTGCAAACCGGCATTGACAGGTGACCCTGCAGCTGTATAGGGATGCATAGGGCGCTTTTTTTGCAGGGTCAGGTGCACTTTTTAGTTATACAATTTTGGGGAATGTGTATTGCTGTGATCACCTTTTATTTAATTCAGAGGCGAAGCAGTAAAAAAAAAACGCTTGCTTGGCACTTTTGATTTTGATGTTCACCGTATAGGAAAAATATTTTATAAGTAGCCCGGGCATTTTCGGACACAGGAATACCTAATGTGACCGGCCCCAGGGGCTATTTTTACACTTTGGGAATGGGGGGGGGGGGGTCTTTGAGGTAGTAATGCCCAAGATCAAAGTGGACTCTGATCACGGGCATTAGCTCTGGGCCTCCAATGTACATTACAGCGGAGACCCAGTTGCTATAGCGACTGCTCTGCAGCAGAGTGGCCGCCATCATCTTTACGCACTCGGCATCTGCTGTAATAACACAACGTCTTATAGTCTGAAACATACAGTACTTTTTTCTAATCTGTTTTTATTCATTTATTTTTTTTTATTCTTTCTTCTGTACATGATTATGGAAGCAAGTGAATCCCTCAGTGGGCCCCTTTCTCAGAGAGTCTAATGGGCCCCTAGACCCCAATCCCTGCAAGAGTACACTCATTGCACTACGTACAGATATGCAGCATACATCATCTCACACAGCCTATGCTACCATATATCAAACTGGGTAGAATATGTAAGAAATTATTCAGTTTATTATACAGTACTAACCTCTGCCCGCGACTTCGTCTGCGTGTTGTTGGCATTGATAATCTGCCTATATTCAGCAAATTGCTGCCGTCGTTGGTTTGCCTGCTCCGGCGTTTCGGCAGCTGTTAAGCTGGTTTGCCGCTGAACTCATTCCTCGCGCTGTGCCTGTGATTGTTCCGGCATCTCAGCAGCTCATTGGGACGCCATATAATAAGCGTGTTGTTGGCGTTGATAATCTTCCTGCTCCGGCGTTTCGGCAGCTGCTAAAAGTAGCCTACGTTTTTTTCAAGGTTACAATATATCTATGTGCCACATTTTATTCAAATCCGTTCAGCTGTTTTTGTATGATTGACTCACAAACATCCAAGCACACAAACATCCAAACACAAAAACTTAGTAGGATATAGATGTATTGGATGGCGGAGGTAATATCTAAGCATAGAAGCAGGTTGACCAGCATTGTCCCTCCTTGGACCCATCTCTTTTCTGTCTCTGCGGGGTCCCCATCACTGATCTTACTAACAGAGCTCAGAGTGTCCTAGTCCAAAGCAAGATACAGAGAGGGCTACAAGACAGAAATAGTCCAATGTGGTCACTAGGTAGCAGGGTATTACTGAAAAATAATATGCGTCAGTGCAATTTTAGGAATTTGTGAATGGGAGGCAAGCAATAAATGTATTTTGAAGTATAGTGGGTCCATAGAAGGAATTGCACTAGTGCGCCTTAGACACCTCAGTCCAACACTGGCTGTGACGTCATCTAATGACAGTTATGGGTGCTTGTTAAGCATTCTGTACCGCCTGTATATACAGTATGTCCTGTACCGCCTGTATATATACTATATACGTCCGGGCAGTCCACTCTTCCCCCTGCAAGGAAGTAACCTTGAAGAAGCAAGGAACCAGCTGTTACTACAGCCAGAGCTCCTATAGGGAAGGCTTATTACCGTCCCTGCCTTCCCAATTGCTGTCTACACAACACTACACAATGAGTGCTATACAGCTATGGGAGCTGCCATATGACATGACTTCTGGGGCTGGGAACTGCTGGAGTACAGCATGGGAGGCTGCATTCCTCCTGGCAATGGATCAGCACACAAAAAAAAAAAAAAGAAAAATGCTCCCCTACCACCACTACTACACCCATGTCACAGGTTCTCACCCTGCCCCCGGTGACACAACAGTCTCCTGCTTCCTGCTCCATTCTCTGTGTATCAGCTCCTGAGAATAGCAGATCAATGTTTGTGACAGATGTCAAGACCGACTTAGATCTGATATTAGTGACCTATAATTAGGAGAGCTTCTCAATATTTTTATCCTGGAAAATCCTGTTAATGATATTTATTCCACCGGTTTCTATACAATATAACTTAGACGATCCTCCTTCCTCTTTTAGGATGTCCTGAATTACATTAAGAGAAGTCTACTGGAGAAGGAGTTGCTCTTTTTCGCTTATGATGTCTTTGGAATAGCCTTTGTGGACCCCGTAAGTAACTTTGAAGATTGGCTTTTTCAATGAGCCATTTTCTGAATTGCCCAAATGCATTATGGAATTATTTTTGCATTAGAGTAATGAAAGATGGCTTCTGATTGGACATTTTGGGCAACAAGGCCACCTTCACGGCTTGGCATATATGATATGACTTTGAGTTTCTTGGTGTAACCCATAATGAGTCCTGAGAATATAAAGTAATATTATGTTTGCTCTTCGCAGGACACATGGACGCCTGAGAATGTCATACCTAAAAGACTAAGAGAAAAGCAAAAGTAAGATCATGAACATTAACTGGTTTCCACTCTAAACAGGGGTTCACATACTATAGAGGGCGGCAGTGTGGGTGTCATAAGAGAGAGTGCACTTTTTTTAGAGACTGTTCTGAAGGCAAAAAGTACACACAAAAAAAATTGACATCTATTTTTGCTGTGGAGCCACCAGTAGAAATCTGAAGCTGGGCCTTGGGTATCTGCAACGGTTTCGGCCTTCTGCAAATCTGCTTGTGAATACCCAATTTCAGCTCTGTTGCCAATGCTAAAATAGGGACAAGTGAGGGCAGGAAGCTTCTGTATTTTAGTGGTTGGCTTGTTTAAGGAATTTTCCATGCAGCTTCTGTGGAGAAATCATCATGAAAAAAACTCCATGTGATCTTAACCCTATGTTAGTCTTTTCCACTTACTATTGAGTCTGGAGCGTCTTAATAATTTTGGTGCATCTCATGCCAGTGGAGGAATTTATTACTGTAGTAGGAAACACCAATGTTAATAAATTCCCTTTTTGCATTTTTAGTTTTTCTTGAAGTGTTTTTTAACAAACTTTGTATAATTTGATGTTCTAAGCAAATTGTAACGTATGTTAGAGAAAAAAGCTTCTTCCCTTATCAGTCTGTTACACTGTTCCCCCTTTGTCTGCTAAACTGACTTTCCATCGGAAAATCCCTACTATATACGTCTCCAGAGAGACTACGGGTCAATTGACCCGGATGTAGCAGTATATGGAGGTCAGCTGGGGAGGGGAAGCAGCAGCGATACATGTTTGTTATGATATTGGAGCTGTCAGTACTTCCCTATATATGTCCTTCTTGGTCCTTGGGCTGGTTCTCATTAACAGAGAGAGAGTTATGGAGCAGAATCTCCTCTACTTACTGTGTGCAGTGTATGGCAGCTAGTCTCCACCCAGCAGCTCAGAGAAATACTGAAAACTACAGAGCCTGCAGAGGGAAAAGTCAGTTCTAAAAATCATATAATTCCAAGCAAAAAATAGTATAATTCCCCTTATACACACACTGTACTGCAACAATTGTATTTGGATGTTTCTTCGGTGTATTTATTAGTGGAAAGTTGGGTGACAACCAATAGATGTCAGATCTTCTTAGTGATGCAGTGGTATGGCAGTGGGGTGCATTGATGTATAACTGGGCAGATTAGCATTTGGGACTATGAATAAGGCAGTGTCGATAGCCTTATAGAAACCATATTGGTTGTCAACCAACTTTCCACAGTCAAATGCAATTGAGAAATAGCTGAATTTTTACTGATGTTAAAGAAGTTTTTTTTGCTGAATAGGCTTTATATCAAATCGGGGGGAAATGTAGGTGATAAATGTATGTATCTCTGCGAGCACTACTGATGAGAAACCCACTGATATCTAATACAAAGATCTTGTATTCCTGTTCTTGGGTCTTGAAAGGAGCAGTGGTCTGTGGGAATGAGAGATAGTGGGCTATGAACCTCCATCAGTTCCATTGAGATTGAAAGGGGTGACAGTAAGCAGGCATGACCAACGTGCCATTCAAACTCCTTCTCATGGCATGATGGGGGGTTCGTGGAGGTCCCAGTGGTGGGCACTGTAGTGAACATACATTAATCGTTTATCACCTACCATTCTTCTTTTAGAGTGGAGCGAGAAACTGCAGCCAGGATATCTGAGGAGATTGGTAACTTGATGAAAGAAATTGAGAATCTGGTGGAAGAGAAGACTAAAGAGACATTTGACTTATCAAGAAGTGTACGAGAAGGTAAGACACCTAGAATGTCTCCCCAGATCACCAATCCCAGATCACCAATACCTGGCAAAACTGCAATTTATTGCTGCAATTTTTGAAACTTGCTGCAAAAGCTACAACCATGACAGGCTATGCCCACACAGAGCAGACAGTGGATGACCGTAAACCAGGCCGACATATTGTTGTGTAGCCATTACCAGTCAATTTGAGAATGGCAGTAAAATGGCGTGCCTTTGTGCCCACCACGTGGCTGCTCCATGTGGCCGTGCCCTGACATTCACCACTTCAGCTCTGTGTCAGGGCCATCCATGACCTCGATTCTCGATCTGCAGGCGGCCCAGTTTTATTTGATGAAGTCAGCGTAGTGATGAACTCAAAGACCCTCAATGGATCACAGCGAGTAGTGACTGATGGAGTCATCTCTGAAGACGAATGTCGGGAACTGTTACGTCTTACTAATGTGAGTGCTATATTGCATTGCAAAGTACCAAGAATGAACCTTGTAAAGTATAGAAAGTAAAACTCATCTATACCTGTCTTATGTCATAGGCTGCAGCCTCGGCAGGTGATGGATATAGGGGCACTATTTCACCTCATACCCCGAATGAGAAGTTTACTGGAGTGACTGTATATAAAGCCTTGAAGGTAAAGCATGCATTAAGTGCTTTCTACCTGTAAGACAGTTGCCCCTGGTGGTAGCCACGGGGTATTTGCTACTCCTGCCTTTTGCCATACAAGGCGAGGCAACTTTACTGTTGTTCATATGAACTATTTTATTGCTGTAGAGAGTCTACGTCGATGATTGTTTTCTTAATTTATTGCATATGTAAATTGCTTTTAGCTGGGACAAGAAGGAAAAGTCCCACTGAGGAGCGCTTACCTCTACTACAACGTCACCGAAAAAGTAAGGCGTGTGGTAGAGTCCTATTTCCGTCTGGATTCACCCTTGTACTTTTCGTTCTCTCACCTGGTTTGCCGTACCGCCATTGAAGGTAAGGTCACTTTATGGGTGATTGTATGAATGATAATGATGCATTCAAGTACATATGTAATATTCTTGAGCCTCTTGTGTTATTGTCAGTGCCGCACCTCCCATGAGGCGACCTGAAGCGACTGCTTCAGGCAGCGCTATGCCAGGGCAACGGGGAGGGCGGCATTTTTGTCCTGGACTGGCTTAGGGTCACCGTCACTGAGCGGTGGATTGGGGAGGCCGCTGAAGCAGCGCTGCTCCAGCGGCCGCCCCTCACACTGAGGCAGAGAGCAGGTCCTCTCCCTGCCTGCTCTCTGCCTGCTAAAGACAATCGCTCCGCTCGGCCCCACCCCCTCCACTCGGCCCGCCCCCTCCGCTCCACCCCGCTTCAGGCGGCACAAAGCCATGGTTCACCCCTGGTTATTGTACCTGGAATATAACATTTACACTAGGCTCACACTTGTGCAGTTGTTTCATTCTTTTGGTCCATCGGAGGATCAAAGAATGGGAAAATCATTCTATAATGGACACAAATGGAGCCTATTTATTAAATTTCATCTGGGATTTTGGACGGATCTGCACCAGAGATTCTGAACAGAGACTGACACAGATGTGAACCCAGCCATAACTGGAGTAGCCTGTAGAACCTCGCTAAAATGTAAAGACAGATTTGTCTAATGGCAAACACTAAAGGATCCCAAGGTACCCCATTGACTATGATGGCTCCTTTTGGTATCCGCTATGTTCTGTTGTCATTTCACCAGACAAAAAATTGTGAGCAGGATTTTTTAGTCCATGATTTTGGACGGACTCTATGATGGTGGCTTCGGACCGAGCCTCCAATGCAGACGTGAGCCTTACAGACTTCTCCATATGAGTTGCATAATAGATATAAAAAAACAGTGTTTGCATGCTCTATTAAGAATGATCTAGTAAAGAGTTATAACATATCCTTGCAGAACATGGTTCCAACCGCTGTGCAAAGTATATACAGCAATGTGCCTGTCCACCTAAGGAGCTAAGTGCTGGAGGACACACATGCTCAGTCACATCTCTACATAGAGATCCTTTCTTTCTGCAGCCAATAGAAATCTCTTTCAGCTAGGACCAGAGCAGAAAAGTAATCTCTAATCAATATACATTACATTTCTAGAAAAACAAGCTGATCGGAGCGATTTGAGCCACCCAGTACACGCCGATAACTGCATTCTGAATGCAGAAGCATTAATGTGTATAAAAGAAAACCCTGCATATACATTCCGTGATTACAGGTAAATCTCATTCCAGTTTTATTCATTTCCTGCTTTCCCAGTTTATTTAGGGCTAACGTATTCCAAATGGTCACCATTTAGTTTATTTCCAGTTGCAAATTGGGCTTACAATCTAATGTCCTTGGACAGAGTAGGGCAGTCTACCCATCAGTGTGCTTTCTGTTTGTGGGGTGGAGTGAAATAAGGATATCTTTAGGAAAACCATCGCCCATCTGGGGAACGTGTAAACTCCATTCAGATGAAGCCAGGACCCCTAGTGCTGCAGGGCAACAGTGCTAACCACCAAGTCACTTGGGATGTATCAGGTCACTGGTATCTATATCTTCTTCTATTGTGTATGTTTCATGGTCAAAACGATTTGTCAGCTAACAATTGCTTAGCGGACTGCTATCTCTTCTGATCCCCGATACATATGCACACCCTGTGCTATTGAACGGTGCATATGTAATGAATAGGACCGAGAAGGGTCAGGCATTTGAAATCCAAGCTGGATTCTTATCTTCTCTGGCATTTGCTGTCCAGGAAAGGTAGGAGGTTCCCATACACATTACAGGGTCAGTGAGTTCAGTCGAGGATCATATAATGGTGTGGCCAGCTTTGGTTAAGGCCTCTTGCAGGCGACTGTGGATGAGATCAGTGTGCTATCCGTGTTTTTCCCCAGGTAGCTTGCTGACCCATTCATTTCCCACATGGACACGACCATGTTTTCCACTGATCAGTGTGCGGGGCTGAGAGTCCGAGCTGCAAAATATAGAGCAGATCCTATTCTGTTCAGTGGTTGCAGAACGGACTTGCCCATAGAAGCCTATGGGAGACTAAAAACCTAGGGCGACACACTGATGTCCTTAGTGTGCCATCAGTGTGCTGTCTGTTTTTACGAGTTTACGTTTGGGTTTTACGTTCGGAGGGTCCACTTGGGGATCCCCCTGAATGGAAACCTAATCCGCTTAAAAAATCTGTTACCCATGGACCCCAAAGACTATAATGGAGTTTGCCGGGTGTCTGTCCGAAAAGGGCGAAAAATGTGGAGAGAATAGCGCTGCTTGCCGTGCTTTTCTCTCCATGTTTTTTTTAAACGGGTTCGGGGAGGGAAACCCCAAACGAGATTCAAGCACTGGTGTGAACCCAACCTTAATCATCTTTACCCCTGTTTGTGAATACTGGAATTTTTCAGACCTTTCATGCTTGTCTTGGCTTTTTGGCCTGTATACTAGTAGCTGCATGTCTGTGGAGAGATAATAAAAAGCAGATCAAAGGTATATATTGTATTTTACAGACAGTGTAAAGATGTTCCTAGGGTTAAATTGACATGTAGAGACAAACTTCAGCTGACATGTGGCCTACACTATTAACAAATGCAGCAGTCATACCGAGCAGATAACAGGGGGCCAAGAACAGTACCGCCATACACCGGCCACTGAATGAGCCAGAAGATGTCAATCACAGCTGAAGGGGCGGCATTGGGTGGCAATTGAGTCTGAGAACTGAAACACTGGCTGATTTTTTTCTGCAATCCCCTAGTGGTTTTGGGCCACCAAAGTATGTTTCTTCTCTTATTGGTTAGGTAGTCATCTTCTCTATGACAGATGCCCTATAAATTTATTAGCCCCACCTATTATTAACACCTACTAGCAGCTTTGTAGGTGTAGGGTCGAGGAAGGGGCAGCATTGTCTGCGCTTTTGGCTCATAACATAACTGTGATGAGAACCTTTCTACTTCTAGCTGAAGCAACTAAGTGACAGCTGCCATTTTAACAACTAGAGAGCTGTCATTTTGTCACAGAGTCCCTCTGGCTTTATAGAAATGCATAGCCTCTGCTCTCTCCTCCAATTTTCTTTCGCTTGGGCTCTTAAAAATTAGTGAGGACATTGTGGCGTGGAATTGTATGTGGTGTTTTTGGGGTAGTTAATAGTAAATTAGATGAAGTATTGACCCTCTCTCTGATTTATTATTTTTTTCAGTGCCATATTGTACTTAAATGGAGACTTTGAAGGAGGACATTTTTACTTCACAGAATTGGATGCAAAAACGATCACTGTAAGTACTTGTGTGCTGCGTAGGTGATGGTACACTCAGGGACCTTTCATTTTAGGATACAAATATACAGGGAGACCTTTGTCACTCTCCCTTTTCTTCTCTATCCGGCCCAGTCCACCATGAAGGCTTCTTCCTTCCATGACTCATCCCTGCACACAAACTACGTTATACTGCTAGCCCCAATGCCCCTATTATGGCCACCCATGTGCCCTACAAAGTATCCTCATAATTACCCTACATTAATAATACCCACTTTGTATCCCCTTTCAAAGTTGCAATGTGGATGGATGTATATACAAGGTTGTAACTAATACTACTGTTACCCTGCTTTCTATAGGCTGAGGTAAAGCCACAGTGTGGATGGATGTATATACAAGGTTGTAACTAATACTACTGTTACCCTGCTTTCTATAGGCTGAGGTAAAGCCGCAGTGTGGATGGATGTATATACAAGGTTGTAACTAATACTACTGTTACCCTGCTTTCTATAGGCTGAGGTAAAGCCGCAGTGCTGCAGGATGTATATACAAGGTTGTAACTAATACTACTGTTACCCTGCTTTCTATAGGCTGAGGTAAAGCCGCAGTGTGGATGGATGTATATACAAGGTTGTAACTAATACTACTGTTACCCTGCTTTCTATAGGCTGAGGTAAAGCCGCAGTGTGGATGGATGTATATACAAGGTTGTAACTAATACTACTGTTACCCTGCTTTCTGTAGGCTGAGGTAAAGCCGCAGTGCTGCAGGATGTATATACAAGGTTGTAACTAATACTACTGTTACCCTGCTTTCTATAGGCTGAGGTAAAGCCGCAGTGTGGATGGATGTATATACAAGGTTGTAACTAATACTACTGTTACCCTGCTTTCTATAGGCTGAGGTAAAGCCACAGTGTGGACGGATGTATATACAAGGTTGTAACTAATACTACTGTTACCCTGCTTTCTATAGGCTGAGGTAAAGCCGCAGTGTGGATGGATGTATATACAAGGTTGTAACTAATACTACTGTTACCCTGCTTTCTGTAGGCTGAGGTAAAGCCACAGTGTGGACGGATGTATATACAAGGTTGTAACTAATACTACTGTTACCCTGCTTTCTATAGGCTGAGGTAAAGCCGCAGTGCTGCAGGATGTATATACAAGGTTGTAACTAATACTACTGTTACCCTGCTTTCTGTAGGCTGAGGTAAAGCCGCAGTGTGGATGGATGTATATACAAGGTTGTAACTAATACTACTGTTACCCTGCTTTTTATAGGCTGAGGTAAAGCCGCAGTGTGGATGGATGTATATACAAGGTTGTAACTAATACTACTGTTACCCTGCTTTCTGTAGGCTGAGGTAAAGCCGCAGTGCTGCAGGATGTATATACAAGGTTGTAACTAATACTACTGTTACCCTGCTTTCTGTAGGCTGAGGTAAAGCCGCAGTGCTGCAGGATGTATATACAAGGTTGTAACTAATACTACTGTTACCCTGCTTTTTATAGGCTGAGGTAAAGCCGCAGTGTGGACGGATGGTGGGATTCTCATCAGGTGCTGAAAATCCTCATGGCGTGAAAGCTGTAACTAAAGGCCAGAGATGTGCGGTGGCGCTGTGGTTTACCCTGGATCCCAGGCACAACGAGAGAGTAAGTAACATGGATCTCTATATGATCTAGTGCTTCTTGTAAAGTCTCCTTGGGAGACATGCATCTTGGAGATACGTTTGAAGGATTCTAGTAATAGATTCTCTGATTTTCATCTCTGTACGTCTTTGTACGTCTTTGTTCTATGAGAGCCACTACATACTGTAAGGCCTATTTGAAGAATTCACAGGACAGTATCTCCCCCCACTCTCCTTTCTTACTGCCTGGTAATTGTAGTGACCTTCTGGTTTGGTTCTTTATAGGAGCGAGTTCAAGCAGACGACTTGATCAAGATGCTCTTCAGTCCAGAAGAAACAAATATATTCCCCAGCAGTGAATCAGAGAAGAAAACCGACACAGGAGCTTCAGAAAAGCCAAGCGCTGACATCCCACCAGAACCTGCCAAAGGCCCAGATGCTGACGCCCCTAGAGAAGGCGTACTCGGCCCCCCTTTAGACTCAAAAACGGAATTATAACACTAATTCAGACCTTGTCCTTCGGACTGCTGCCTTACACAATCTGTGAATCAGGGACATACATTTCCACAGAGCCAGCGGAACCACAACCTGCGGCCATTAAGGTTTCCGTAGAGAATTTTCCATGATGTTTTTGTTTTATTCTTTTTTTTTCTTTTTCTTATTTTTAATGACGTTGTTTTTAGCTGTTGTCGAGGTACAGAACATGCCCACGTATCAGAATGAACATCTCCAAAATTGACGTTGTTTGAAGAGAAGCAAATTATTTTTATGTGTTTTTTGTCCCTTTTTTTTTTTTTTTTTTTTTTTTTTTTTTTTTTTTTACACAAAATATTTCAGTTGTCAAAAAAAAAAAAAGAAACAATACCGGTGCTAATTATTATTACATTATGACTGTGCAATATTCATTCTGGGAGACAAATCTAGGACTTGGCTGATTTGTTGGAGGATTAAGATTTAGGTTGGATTCATTCGGGCTTATATTAGACTCTGGGACTTGATGTTATCAGAGGAAGAGAAGACGACGTGAGGTTGGATGGACTGATCACAATGGACAGAGTGGATGGATTAATTGGATGGACTGATCACAACATGCCTCCCCTCCCCCATGTCCATGTGAGAGGTGAAAGCTGTAAGCTATTGAATGGTTCTCATGAGAAATGCAGCTTTTTGTGCATTGACTTAGAGCTTATTCACATGGCAGGTTTTTGTTTTTTTATCATCCTTGGTGTCTCCACAAACCAGGGACCTTGGTTCATGTCTGTGTGTGTGTTCAGTGTTAATAATATGTCCAAAATTGTTATTGTGTGTGGCTCCACACTAGATTTAGGCAGCACACAAACCCACTGCCAGTGGGTCCAAGTGTTGTCGAAATCCAGTCCGTGTAGACAGAAAGTGGACCTTATACAGTGCTTGCATTGACTTCCTATGTGCAAAAGCTGGGTAGTTTGTATATTTCTGATGAAATACATTTTGCACTTTACAGTCTCATCTAAAAGGGATTGTCCAGTCTTAAAATCTGCTACTGTCTTGTATGCTTTGTATTTCAGTTCCTTGCCACTTTCTTGTAGCAATACTACCAAACCCTCAGCCATAAGAAGTATGTACAAAGTTTCAGACTGAATGCTAAAGGGGTTCTTCAGGGAGTCCTTGCTTCCCCTGGGATTTTTAGGCAATGAACCAGCACCTGGCCCCCAAGTCCAGGCCCTCCTCTTCCATGATCACCATTACCCGTGCTATGGGGGCTGTTTTTACTATTATTAAGATGTATTCAGCCAGCCCCCATAGTACAGGTGACTAGGCCTCAGTCATGTGACCCGGGGTCAGAACCAGCACAGAAGGCCTCAGTTTGTTACCAACAAATCACAGAGGAAGTATTCACAGACTCCCTGGAGAACCCCTTTAAGAAAAGTAATATTGTTTCCACTCATTGAAAGTGACCAGACCTCTAGAAAACTTAGATTGTAATAAATTATATTAGAAAGTTGCAGAATGTTTCATTATGTGATAACTTTCTCTCCACATCTGATGTCAGATCGAGTGTTAGAATGGCAATTTAGGGACACTTTAAGTAGGTTTTCCAAATAACCTCAGACATGTTTTATATTGATGACCTATCCACAGGACAAGTCATCGGTATGTGGAAATAAATCACCCTGACCCCACGCCGATCAGCTGATGTGGCTGCCTCCAGGTACCAGAAGCTATAGATCTGAGGACCTCACGTCATTTGGTATTGGCAACTTCTCTTTTAAGCTCCATCCCCATGTAAGTTGTTCTCAGTCTGTCTCACAGAATGTGGACTATGTTAGATTTGGCACATCTTGCAGCCGCCTGGCCTCAGTGTACACTGTCTATTACACAGTGTTAGTAAAAGTGGGTCATTGTCTCTATTTCACAGGGACGTCCGAGATCTTTATTCCTTGCAATGTATAATTTTCCTGTTAATGTTACAGTTTACCAAACTCGATACCAACCCAGTGTACACGGGGATGCCAAGTCTGGAATTGTATCTGTTAAATGACTTGTCTGTGCCAAACGCCCTCCATGTTATTTAAGTGCCTTAATTCATGACCACACCCAATAAATGTTTCTTTTCTAAATCTTGCTGCTTGGCTTATATTTGCACTTGGCGTGTCATTGGATTTTAACTAATGATGTCACTTACAAAAAGTTATTTTTAAAGTGACCTTACGTGATCGAGGCGCTGCACTGGTTTCACCACTTGGGTTGGATATATGTGCCTGTCATTTTACCAGTGTCCATTAGAGGGCAGCAGACCTCCAATGATTGTGGACTGCTGCAAAGTGATGTCACAATCTGCTCAGCCTTGTATGTGCGGGGAGCTTGTGGGATGACAATGGGATGTGTTTTTTTAGCATATGTATGGCCACAATATGGCGGAATATATGGATTAAAAAGAGCAGATTACTAAACTTTTCAAACGATTGCAGACAAAGAAGAATGCGTGTGCTTAGAAATTCTGATGACCGCATTTCCCGTTCTGATTTCTGTCCGGTGCGGTGTTGTCATGGAGACCTTGCACGATCCAAATTACCACAATAACAATATCTACATCTTACCTGGGAGATATTTACTGGTCTAGCTCTTCTCGAGTGAATCTATCAGTAGTGCAGCCTCAGGCTTTAGGCCTGGAATGTCAAGTGACCATGTTTCTATCACTATCTCAGTCCATCAAGTCATATGATGGTCACTCGGACAGGAAATTCGGGTGGTTTCTAAGCAAAATGTAGCTGGAAGAACGAAAGAGATGTAATAACTTTGTGTATATAGGCAATACCCCACACATAGGAAACAATAGGGTTAGTTTGTCAAACCTGACACCAAGGAAATATGAAGCAGTTGTCCCTATAACAGTTATACAAGTCCTAGACATTGATTGCTATGGCCAACTGTACCAGGGTTGTCAGTCTCCGCCATTAGCAGGTTAGTGTATATGGCAGTCATAGTAAATGTAGGGTGATTCCTCAGCGTCTTCCTAAAATGTTACTTCATTACATTTGCTTTTGTTTGATCATCTCCCCCTCAGATAGGCGTTTCTTTTCTTTCCATAGAAAGGTGCAAAGCAATGCCCTGCCTCCAGATGGCACCTTGTTGCCCCGATGTTAACATGTTCACACTAGGTGTGGTGGATCTATTAAGCCATTGGGCAATATCTCTAGCTAAAAAGGTTATCCACCATTACAAAACTTAAGAATAGGCCATCAATTTTACATTGGTGGGATCTGAATGTCAGGTCCCCTACAGATCAGCTTTTTTCTGAAGCGCACAGCTACTTGCATTGTCTCTTTATGCCGGGTGCTGCCCTTCTCACTCATTGTACTTGTAGTATTAGCAGTTATTAGTACTGCAGTGTCGTCCCATAGACAAGAATGGGACATTTCTGCAGTACCCATAACCGCCACTACCGTGTGATCCAGTAAACAGCTGATCTGCAGGGGCCTGACAATCGTTTCCCTGAAAAACCTAAAATCAATGGCTTATCTTACGTTGTACTGAGTCTGTGCAAAATGACTATTGGTCAACCAATGTTGGCTGATCATGTCAAATCCTTTTATTATTAACTGACCAATGGATAAAAATTGTCAGCACGTCGGATATTTTGTTTTCCTGTTGCCCGTTGTGATCGGTCATTTAGGGTTGTCAAAACTCAGCCTTTTCAGCCAGCTAAAGTGTAATCGCCTCGCAGGACAACACTTGTATAACCCTGGCAAGTGACATCACTAGTGGGTAAGATATGGCACCCTAAGGCTCAGTGGTGTGCCTAGAGGGTGGTGTATCGCAATGGATCCAAACATCTAGGCTCTTATGTATTTCACACATAGGTACACTATAAGAAGATATCAAGTAATGTACATAAAAATATGAGATTGACCTTAGTATATTAAGTGCCCCTGCGGGCTTCATATTACACTGTTTTTGTAAGATGAAGGAAACCAGATTTCTTAGCTTCAGGCCGGCTGAAGGTGCGGGAGTAAATGTCTCCGTAATTAAAGGTAAACATTTCTCTTTCTCTATTCCCGTCTCTTCCTCCCTTCCCTTTTTATGTTTGTCTTAACTATATGCTTTGCAGAATGCTAAAAGTGAGGAGTCTCCATAGTCACTAGATAGCCGTAGCTATCATACTTGGTCTTTTTATGTTATGTCTTTGCATAGGGGATAGGAAATGAGGAAGAAATCACTCAGATTATAAAGATCAGCGCTCCAAATGACTTATATAGACCTGTGCTTTATTCAAGATGCTTCTTATGTCAATGGTGGTGCCTGGTATTGCAGCTTGGTCATGTACACTTGAGTAGGACTACAGTGCAATACCTGGAACAGCCACAGTGAGTGCCCTTCAGTCAACTGATCAGCAGCGCCGTACCTCCCATGAGGCGACCTGAAGCGACCGCTTCAGGTGGCGCTATGCCGGGGCCCCGGGGGAGAGCGGCATTTTTGCTGACCTAAGTCACTCCAGGACAAGCTGTCCAGGACTGGCTTAGCATCACTGTCTCGGCAGCCCGGCACGGGAAGCGAGCGGTGGATTGGGGCGGCCCTGTGGACGCAGCGCTGCTCCAGTGGCCGCCCCTCACGCTTAGCAGAGAGCAAGTCCTCTCCCTGCCTGCTAATGATGCTCACTCCGACCCCTCCAATCGGCCCTGCCCCTTCCTCGGGGGGGGGGGGGGGCTTTCTGACGTCCGCGTCAGGCGGCACAAACCCTAAGTTCACCCCTGTCAACAAGATTCCAGCCAGGAGTCATATGTCTACTTAAGGATAGGCTCCCTCTAGTGGAGGCGGAAGATAGGCAGAATTTTATTTAGTCAGGATTTTGGACCTAAGTCAGGACCTTTAGTCAGGATTTTGGACCTAAGAACAATACAAAAATTATGCAGCAGCAAGTTACAGTCCTCTTGTCCATCACACAGCTATATTAAAATCCATTCATTTCAATTGAGCTATTCCCATGACCATTTTTTTTTTTACCACATCGTCATCTGAATAGAGCTTAAGGAACCACACACATGACAGTGAAAAATGGACATGTAATAGACATGGTTTTTTTTATAACTTCTATTAGAACAGTGGGAGTTTATAGGTACATACACATTTTTTTTATATAGTCCTATTTTTGTATTTTTGCCATTTTCCCGGCCTGAAGGACACAGTACAATTCTATTGGGTCGGTTTTTAATGTAATTTTTTGGGGATGATAGGGCAACAATAGCCAAATAGTGGATTCCAGTCCCTCCTTCCTTCCCCATACACTGTACATAAGTGACATCTTCCCCTGGCGACTGTCACTATATACTGAAGAGCTACCATTGTACAGAACAGGGGGTGATGACAGTGTTGTCTTCATAAGAGTATGGAGAGCTAGGGTAGTCACCGATGGCTGCGTGGTGCTTGTTGCTAGGTAAGAGTTGCGTGTTTTAGAATCTGATTTATGCCAATGATTCATTTGGATGACCAATTTGTTAGTCCAAAGTATCCACTGCTAAAAAGTGTAGATGGAGAAATCCTCGAAGTGAAGAGCCCTATTATCCCAGTGTTACAGTGTAGTTCCATCCCGATTATACAGGATACATAACATCAGCTAATAGTGAGCACATTGTTTCCAGAGGAGCTTGTGTAAATATTCTGGCACGTCGTCGCACTCTCTCAATCCTCCCACATACACTGCGTTGGAGAGTGAAAATTTCCATTTAATGTGACCATTGTTAGCGGAGATTTGCATGAAGGACAACACTAAGAACGGCGGCTGTGTTCATTTTGTTGGAGTTTACATAGGAATGTTAAGAATTCTTGTCAGCTACATGTATGTCCTTGTTTACAAGCACTATAAGTATCTGCTGTCCATAGTCAATATAATGTATACTCAGATAAAGGCCATGGCCTGTAAGATGGTGTTCAGTCTAAAGAGTTATAATGGTGCTTCATCATAGTTCATGTATCCTGTAATCTCAGGTGGGCAATGGAGGAAGAGTTTAGGGGGAAGGAAGGATAAAAAAATAATATACACAATAATTCCAGTGTGGTCTGTGCACAAGATAATATAAAATAATCCTTTATTAGTCCCACCATGGGGAAATTCGGTGTGATACAGCAGCATACATAATACAATAATACAAAAGCTGCACAGTAGAGGCATTGCAGACACAGTAGGTAGAGATAAAAAGGTATTAAAAGGGACATCACAACTTAAGGATCTTTCAGTTCTCTGTATGCAGTGATCTCCGCTTAGCTCGGTGTTGGTTATACAGCCTAACCGCAGCGGGGAAGAAAGACCTGCGATAGCGCTCCTTCTCACACTTGGGGTGAAGCAGTCGGTCGCTGACAGTATTGCCCAGTGCTATCACGGTCTTATCCATGGGGTGGGAGTTGCTCTCCAGCATGGAGCTCACCATGAACAGTATCCTTCTATCACCCACCACCTGTACTGGGTCCGGGGGGCTCCTCAGGACAGTTGGCCCTTCTAACTATTCTGTCAAGTCTATTTTCGTCCCTTGTTGATATACTGCTCCCCCAGCAGGCTACACCGAAAAAGATGGCTGATGCCACTACAGAGTTGAAAAAGGCCCTAAGAAGTGACCCCTGGACTCCAAAGGCCCTCAGCCTCCTGAGCAGGTAGAGCCTGCTGTGACCCTTTCTCTGCAGCGCCTCCAGGTGATCAGCCCAGTCCAGCTTATTATTATGGAGCACACCCAGGTACTTATAGGTCTTGACTATTTAGGTGCCCACTGGTTTTGGAGGATATCTGCGCTTCGGAAAGTCCACCACCATCTCCTTGGTCTTCCCAGCATTAATCCTAAAGTGGTTCCACTGGCACCAATCCACAAATTCCCAGTTCAATTCTTCATATACAACAATGACATTGTCTATGAAGATGGCATGGGGATTTCAAAAAGCTGTCATTTTTTAGTACATGATACTGTAGGTTTTATAGAGTTCTAATTTCTTTTATGACTAATGGCCTGTCAATCTAAAATCAATGGGGACTCTTCATGTAGTATGGTGTTCCCACATATCAGATCACCTCCGTCAATGTGACTTTTATGGTATGTCTAATTATTATTATTATTTATTTATATAGCACCATTAATTCCATGGTGCTTTACATTTGGGGGTTACATACAGTACACAGAATATACAGGTAGATATAATACAATGACCGACTGGCACAGTGGAGTAGAGGGCCCTGCCCGCAAGGGCTTACAATCTATGAGGGAAGGGGGTAAAGACAGAAGGAGAGGGGAGAGACTTACAGATGGCAGTGCGGTGATAGTGTTATTGAAGGTTGTAGGCCTTCTTGAATAGGTGAGTCTTCAGGGTCTTCTTGAATCTTGTGATTGTGGGGGTCAGTCTTATGTGTCGTGGTAAGGAGTTCCAGAGTATGGGGGATGCATGAGAGAAATCTTGGAGACGGTTGTGTGAGGAGCGGATGAGAGCAGAGCGGAGTAGGAGGTCATTGGAGGATCTGAGGTTACGTGTGGGCAGGTAGCAGGAGATTAGGTCAGAGATATATGGAGGGGACAGGTTGTGGATGGCTTTGTATGTTAGCGTTAGTAGCTTGAACTCAATTCGCTGGGCTATAGGTAGCCAGTGGAGGGACTGGCAGAGGGGAGCAGCCGATGAAGATCGGGGGGTGAGGTGAATTAAACGAGCAGCGCAGTTTAAGGTGGACTGGAGGGGGGCGAGGGTGTTAGCTGGGAGTCCATGGAGAAGGGTGTTGCAGTATTCTAGGCGGGAGATTATGAGGGCATGGACGAGCATCTTGGTAGTTTCTGGGGTGAGGAAGGGGCGAATTCGGTGGATGTTCTTGAGCTGGAGGCGGCAGGAGGTGTTGAGGGCTTGAATATGTGGCTTGAAAGATAGGTCAGAGTCCAGGGTTACCCCAAGGCATCGGGCCCAGGGGTAATTGTGGTTCCATTAACTTTGATAGATGGGTCAGGTGGAGGGGCCATACAGGATGGGCTGAAAATGATAAACTCTGTTTTCTCCATGTTGAGTTTGAGAAAGCGGGAGGAGAGGAAGGAGGCTATGGCCGCTAAATAATCTGGAACTCTGGCCAGCAGGGAGGTAATGTCTGGTCCAGAGATGTATATTTGGGTGTCATCGGCATAGCAGTGGTACTGAAAGCCGTGAGATTCTATGAGTTGGCCCAGGCCAAGGGTGTAGATGGAGAACAGGAGGGGTCCTAGGACGGAGCCTTGGGGGGACACCTACAGAGAGAGGGCGAGGTGAGGAGGTGGTGTGCGAGTGGGAGACGCTGAATGTGTGGTCGGTGAGGTATGAGGAGATCCAGGAATGGGCCAGGTCTGAGATACCAAGGGATGAGAGAATTTCTAACAGGAGAGAGTGGTCAACTGTGTCAAAGGCAGAGGAGAGGTCAAGGAGGAGGAGGAGGACAGAGTATCAGGGTATCAGTATCAGGGTGAGGGACAGCTGCCACAGCAGTTTATGGCAGTCTTAGGGCTTCAAGTAAGCAATATTAGAGAACACTAGAGGTTAAGGCATTAAAGGGGAAACAACGCGTTTCGGAACATATGTTCCTTAGTCGTAGCCTGATGTTAGACTGTGTGTGAACACTCTTTAAAGGCATGTTGTGAACACCTTAACACCTGCAGCAATTTGAGGAGATTGGGTAATTAACCCCAAGCTGCCCAAATAGAGATGCCATGGACACAAAACAACAACAAACATATAGAAAAGATATATCACAAAAAGATAAATATATACAACATATAAAGATTAGTGTTAAAAACAAAAGTACACTCCACAAGAAAATTTGTCTAAAGAGTATGTAAGTGAATGTAAAAAGTTATTCATCTGTATATGTAAATCACAAGGAAAAGGATCGCAGTAACAAACAATTCCAATGAAATGTATGAAACATAGACCATATCAAATGAGTCATGCATGAAATGACAGGTAAACATTAGTAAAAAAAAAAAAAAAAAAGGGGGGGATCAAGATGACAAACAGAGTATACAGGGATAAATAAGTAACAATGTTCACACTGGAAACTATTAATATCGATATCCCAAGGCATTTTCACTGTTGAATAAACAAGATTATCACTGTATGGAATTATCAATAAATATATGACAAATCATTTCTCTTGTTGAGGCCTTTGGGCTGTCCTGTGTCTAGCTTGAAAATCCACTGTGCCTCTTTGATTCTTAGATTGTGTAAACGGTTTCCCCCTCTGATGGGTCTTCGAATTTGCTCAATAGCCTTGAAAGAAAAGTGAGAAGTATCACTGTTGTGACAATGAATAAAATGCTGGGATGCTCCTGTAGTTTTAACAGCATTCCTATTATTGATACTACTGAGGTGTTCAGCAATCCTCACTTTAAGGGGGCGTATAGTTGAACCAATATGTTAATATGCAAATTAGCCTATTGGAGCAATGAAGGTGTTGCCACATGGAGCAATGACAATGCCCGTGTTACTTCACAGAGCTCATTATTGTAGAATATACCTGTACTCTCCAGCTGCAGGCTGTCAGGGCATGCTGGGAGTTGTAGTTTTGCTATAGATCTAACACCCTTTCCCTTATCCAGTATTGTTATGTTTACCCCAATAGAGGCCATTATACCACATTAGTAACTAGAGTATACTGTAGGTATACAGTTTTAGCATAATCCATAGAGCACTGTATATATCACTGTATTCCAACCACTAAATCTCCTGGCATGTCCCTGTCATGTTTTATAATATGGGCACAGTCAGTCTACCTCCCATGTGCATTGTTCAGAAAATGTCGCCAATAATTACTTACAAACACGTACGCCTTGATAACCGCAAGTATTTTATGATCTGTCATGGCTTTATTTGAAGTCTCCAGACTGAGATACATTAAATGGCATCGCCAGCTTGTCTGTCACTTTTTAAATGGATTCTGGTTATCCGTCTTGTTTTTATGTACACAGTGTTACTCAGTGTCACTATAAATGACTCTACTAGGAGGATGAATGCAGCCCAGGGAATCTTGTCCTTCTCCAGTCTGATAATTCCCCATGTCGGTATAAAGGCCAGCATTGTACCATTCAGACATGGCTGTGAAACGAAAACATTCTTATTATGGATGAGTTAGGAGATCTGGCACCTTGAATTTCCCCTTGAGCTCCTTCTACAAGAGGGTCTTCATTTACGTCTGGTCACTTTGAGTGGCATACAACCAAGACATGCTGTGAGACACAAAATGGATTATTCCAGCTTACCTACAGAGTAAAGGACCACCCTGTCCCATGTCACAGTGGCATAACTAAGAATGGTGGGGCCCCATGGCAAACTTTTGACATGCCCCCCCCCAACCAACACTGTAGATCCCGACCAACGCCGAAGACCCCAACTGACCTCCCCCCCCCCCAGCATTCCTTCACACACTATTATGCCCAATAGTGGCCCCTGCACACAGTATTATGCCCCATAGTGGCCCCTGCACACAGTGGTATTTCCCCTAGTGGCCTCTGCACATAGTATTATGCCCCATTGTGGACACCCATGAACAATTATTATACTCGGGGGTCTTTTCAGACCCCCGAGTATAATAAATGAAGACCCAGGGGAGAGTGCAAACATAAAAACACTTTTACTTACCTATTCCTGGCTCCGATGTGGTCCCTGCTGATGTCGGCCATCTTCAATGACATACGGGACGTTACTTGACCCAGGCCTGCGTCGCAACACATAAGGACGCAGGCCCCAGCCATGTGATGTCACGGACATCACAAAAGTTGGCCTGAAGCCTGCCCGGAGCCAGGAGAGGTAAGTAATTAGGGCCTGTTACCAGCTGGAGTTACTCCAGTCCATTCAGGCAAAAAGGATTTTAAGACAGCAACATGTTGGAAACATGTCACATGTGTGAAAAACTGCCACTAAAGGCTTTTAACAGGCTACAAAACAGGAGGAAGATCATTTTTGCCTGAATGGCAACTTTTATTATACATGAACTACATCAGCATACACGGTTTGACATTTAATATCTGCTACTGTACATATCTACACTTTTATAAATGAGGAGTGAATTTTCCAACATGTATTGTTATCCTATTGTATTTTATCATTCTCTATTGCTGGTTCAGTTATATTGTTTCCCCTGATATTTCATATATGTGTATTTATTGATTGTCCTTGTATATTTCAATAACATTTACCTTTTAGATTCATATGGTGGTAGTTTGCCTTTTTGGCAGTGTGTTTGTATGATTACCAAGCTATCATAGACTCTTTGCCCTATTTTTTGCTGTGTTGGTTACTATAATATCTTACATTTCCATAATATACATTTTAGCTGGTTGGAGCAATGTCCTCTCCTCATTATTCAGTAATTACGTTTTTATCACTTGTTAATTATTGCTTTTGGTTATTTTATACGTATTAGGGGTCAGTCACATTATTTGGCTCTTACTAGACAAGGTTCATGTTGGTGTCTATATCCTTTGTAGGTGGAACACATGAACATTGTTCCAGCACGTTGTTGTATGTGAGGTGACTGCTAAATGAGGACCTCTGAGGTTAAACATTCCCAGGTCACACCTCACTTCATATACTTTAATATTTGATGATTTAGCGTAACATGGCAGCATTAAGGCTGATAGAATTCACTGCATGGCCCCCTCATGGCCTCATATCCTCTTAGCTGGGCTCCCTTTTTGCTCTGTTTGGATTTTAGATACCCCCTTTTTAGTCTATGTGTTTGGGGACCTCCCCCTCATTTGCTGTACTGGTCTCACCTTTACTGTTATGTGGTGTCTCCCTACCGTTCCCCTTCCCCTTTCGGGCTGCTTATTGAAGCGCTCTCCCACCTTCCTTGTTTTTCCGTAATTTATGGTATTACATTGTTTGAGTGTTTCTACTGTGTCTCATTCCATGGTTTCTTTTATATTACTGGTTCCTCAATTTTACTATGCAACTCGCAGCTGGAGGTCGGTGTTATACAAGAAGTAATTTTGGGGAAATCAGACTGGGAGTCCGATGCTGGGTTTACCACTCCTGATCCTAGTTGTGGAGTTTTTGGTTATAAGTTTTCTGCTCTTTCAAAGAGTAATCCTTGCCCAACGAAAGAGCATGGACTTGACTAAATAAATAACATATGTCAGCTCACCCACAGATCTTCTGATTTAAAAAGAAAAAAATGTCCATTACCTTATGGAGAAAGGAAGGTGCTCGGAAAATTCGGCCTCTCAGCCCAAGGTGTAAGTACAAGCGTCCATGAATTGAAAAAATCCAGCATCTATTCCTTTATATAAAACGTAACTTTTATTATGAAAAAGTTTTCCGGAGCATAAGCCGCTCCATAAAATCAAATACAAGTATGCATGATGGCAGAGATGAAATGACGTCTGACTGACGCGTTTCGGGGCGTTATTGTAGCCCCTTAATCATAGCCTGGCTATGATTAAGGGGCTACAATAACGCCCCGAAACGCGTCAGTCAGACGTCATTTCATCTCTGCCATCATGCATACTTGTATTTGATTTTATGGAGCGGCTTATGCTCCGGAAAACTTTTTCATAATAAAAGTTACGTCTTATATAAAGGAATAGATGCTGGATTTTTTCAATTCATGGACGCTTCAACGAAAGAGCATGTTCCATATCCTGTGGTTATTCCAACCAATACTTGTGTCCTGGGTGCAAGGAATAACATACTATTCGTGTGAGGTGACCAGAACTATCTACTGGACCCTAGGGTGCCACAGTAATCTAGGTTGACAACCTGAAGGTATGGTAGACAGAGATCCCAATGTAACCCAAACTTAGGATTTATCTGTAGCTGACCCTGGAGGAGGCATTATATTTATCGACTATGGATCTACCGCCATACCACCCAACCTGGCCCACTACTCCCGGCTTTTTGTCAATAGGCTGTTACCTGATGGATTATTCTGTTATTCCATACATTGTGGCTTGAAGGGATTTCCATTATTGTAAAAAAAAATGGCTGCTGATTTACAAAAACAGCACCAAGAGCAAGTGAATGTTACTACCCTGACATAGCCTATGGACAAGAATGGCGCTGAGGAATATGTAAGTAATAGAAAAGGCGCTCAGATATCCTTATGGCTTCCAGTTCAAGGTCGCCACTCTTTTATGCATACTGTTTAAGTGAAGAGCTGGTTTTAGGGGTTTCTCCTAGCTCCCAAAAAATATTCTCAAAATGGATCCCAGTGCTAACTCCTAGTCTTTAAATGCTCACATGTAGAATTTGACAATGTTGGTCCATACAGTGTACCATGGGGTACAAGACTTTTTTTAACATATTTGCAAAATTTCATCAGTTGCTGTTGTTACATCCTCCCATTCAAAGTCCTAACTGGTCCCAATGCAAATCTCTTTGAGGGCACCTCACCATATGCCATATATAAAACTGGGGTCTTCTGTACCCCCTTTAGCTATGCCTCTGCTCCCACTATCCGCCTGACATCCCATTGCATGTCTCCTCATTGCTCTAAGTGGCTGGACATCCATGTGATTGCATCTAACATGTCCGTGTGTCAGAATCCAGCTGGAAACAAAAGCCGCAGACAACAATGATTTCAGGGTCTTTATCGGCCTCATAACAATACAAGAGAAGAATAGACAGTGAGACGTATAATGCTGTTTGCTGTGGGGACGGCCTCCATGCATGTCATCCCATTAGTACTAAGAGATGGACCAATTATTCCTGGGAATTCTCCGGAACAGGAGAAGCAGGTTGTCATGGCGATTCAGCTGACATGGTCATGTACCATGAAAGATTAGGATTGTCACGCCAAGTTAAAGATTAATTTCATTTTCAAAGTGGAATTGAAGAGAAGAAGGAGTAAAACATGTTGTTCTCAATCCAATTTTAATGCTTAACAACTTGCAGAAGACGTTGTTGGAAATCTGGGCATCGTGTCATTAACTCTTTGTGTTTCTATAAAAATGGCAAGAACACCAATTAGGTTTCTAATATTAATCTAAAAATCCCCTACACAGACAGAGTTAAAATATAAAGGTGTCTGCAGCCACCACTAGGGGGAGCTTAAAGGGTTTTTTATAGGATATACCATAAATGTCCTATAGTTTGGGGTCCTGCAACTGTTTTAAGAACGGCCATTTGGGTGGGAAAATCGATTTAAGTGCTTACACTGACAATAATAACATTTTGCAGTAAAGTTGGTATCTTATCAAAATTCCACATAAGAACCCATAGCTATTAACCCAATAGGATAGGTACACTTTGTGAACCAACAAGGACATTGCTGTTACTCCAATGGGAACTGGTACGTAATTGTATTTCTGAACATACAACAATTTTTTTTTTCAACTCTGCATTGTGTCATTCCTCTGTTACGCCTCCTGGAAATTTATGAGAATTTGGATTTACCATTCCTGTTGTCAAAGTGTGTCCCTACAGATTCTGATAATGTTAGCAGTGATTGGACAATGCCAGACTGTATAGAACTCCCCCCCCCAAAAAAAAAAAAAACCAAACAAACAAAAAAAAAAACTTGTAATACCCCATTTTCCAGTTAAACATAAATTTCTGCTAGGAATAACAGAGGCACAGCACACACGGTTATGGAAGAAGATGTCCCAGCAGGGCCAGCGTCAGCATACGGCATAGTCAGGCAAGTGCCAGCGCCCACAGAGCCTCTGGGGGTCCCCCGGCACTTGCCCACCCCAGCACTTGCCTATCCCGATTTCAGCTCATTGGCGTCCGTCAGACGCCGATGAGCTGAATACATAGGCGATTAAAGCAGGAGCTGTCACAGCTCAGCTCCTGCTTTAACGCTGCGGTCCGGCTTCTGCATTTGTAGGCGCATCGGGCCTACAACTGTGTGAGTGGAGTGAGAGCAGAGAGAGCGGCGGGGGAGCGTTGGAAGGTGAGTGTAAGTGTTTGTTTCTGTTAAACATTAAGGTGGAACATAATGTAGGGGGCCTATGAAACTGGGGGCAAATGGGGGGAGGGGGAGAACAGCATGACACTGGGGCAGATGAAGGGGGTAGAACGGCATGACACTGGGGCAGATGAAGGGGGGGAGAACGGCATGACACTGGGGCAGATGAAAGGGGGGGGGATTGGCATGGCACTGGGTCAGATGAAGGGGGGAGAACGGCATGAAACTGGGGACAGAGATGGAGGGGGGGACATGAAACTGGGGGCAGAGGAAGGGTGTATATGAAATTGGGGGAGAGATGGAGGGGGGGCATATAATTTACGGGTCACTGTAGGAGGATTATACTGTGTGGGAGTACATGAAAAATTAATTAAAATGGGCGGAGTCAACATAAAAGTGGGCGGAGCCAAATTTGCCACATTTTGTCCCTCTTTCTACTCTTCAAAAGTTGGGAGGCATGGCGTAGGTGACGCTGTGCTCCTGCGTGACATCATTTACTTTGTCCACCCGCAGCGGCGCGCAGTGATCCCGACTCCCGCCTCCTCCACAAGGGGGCCCACTGAGGCTCTGTTGCCCAAGGGCCCATAAAAACCTGGAGCTGGCCCTGTTTCCCAGTATAGTATGTGTAATATAATGATTTACGTCAGGAGTGATGACATGTCCTCTCTAAGTCTATGTGTATTCAACGGATAAACATCTCAGGATCAGAATAAACAAGCTCAGCTATAAAATTATACTGAGATATAAATCAGCAGAAGATTTGGGCCTTACAAGAACAGATGTTGTGAAATGAGATTCACTTTTAACCCCTTAAGGACCCGGCCATTTTTTGGTTTCGCATTTTCGTTTTTCCCTCCTCACATTTCAAGAGCCATAACTTTTTCATTTTTCAGTTCACAGAGTCACATGATGGCTTATTGTTTGCGGGACAAATTGTACTTTGTAATGGCACCATTCAATATGCTGTGCAATGTACTGGGAAGCTGGAAAAAAATTCAGAATGAGGCGCAATTGGAGAAAAAATGCATTTGCGCCATTTTCTTATGGGTTTAATTTTTACAGCGTTCACTGTTTGGTACAAATGACATGTTACCTGTGTTCTACGTGTCAGTACGAACGCGGTGATACCAAATTTATATAGTATTTGAAATGTTTTGATACTTTTAAAAAAAATGATAAACTTTGCAAAATAGAAAAAAAAATTTGTGTCATCATGTTCTAACACCTGTAACTTTTTCATATTTCCATGTATGGAGCTGGTTGTGGTGTCTTTTTATGCGGGACAAGATGACGTTTCTATTGATACCATTTGGGGAAAGATCTGATGGTTTGATCACTTTTTATTCAATTTTTTATAGGAGGCAAAGTGTTGAAAAAAACGCTTTTTGGCGGTTTTTATTTTTTTTGCCGCTACGCCGTTCGCAGTACGGGATAAATGTTTTAATATTCTAATAGTTCGGGCATTTTGGAGCGCAGGGATACCTAATATGTTTATGTTTAATGTTCTTTAATTACTTTTATAGCTAATCTAGGGAAAGGGGGGTGATTTGAACTTTTATATTTTTTTTATTTTTTTAATACTTTTAAAAACTTTTTTTTTTCTTCTGTTACATTTATGATCAGACCCCTTAGGTACCTTGAAACCTAGGGGGTCTGATCGCTCATACTATTCACTGCAATACTACAGTATTGCAGTGAATAGGAAAATCACAGCACTTCTATTAGACGATGCCTCTGGCATTGTCTAATAGATCTCATGCAGAGACAAGCCTGGAAGCCTTCAATAGGCTTCCGGCTGTCATAACAACCGATCACCGCCCTCATGTGACGTTCAGGAGGGCGGCGATCAGCGAAACATGGCGGCGCCCATGCCGCCGGCGCCGTTTACACACTGCGGTCACGCGCGCCCCTCCAACAAAGGCGAGGCACGATCTCTGACCATACCAGCACAACCTTCCCGAAGAAATCATAAACTCGGCGGAGGTCCTGTTTTATCATCGTTATAAGTTCCGCTAGCTTCACATGGCCCAGATCATTACCTCCAGCGTGGACGATAACGACTGCAGGACCCGCTGTCAAACGGCTCGCGGCCACTATATCCGGCAGGACCTGCCTCCATTGTAACCCTCGGCAACCTCTCCAACGAACCTCCACTCCGTCTAGGCCGAAGTGCAGACCCCCAGGCCGAACCGCCGCTCTCCTCTCCGCCCAATAAAGGAAAGAGTGGCCAATGAGCCACACCATCACTGGAACGTTAACTATAGAAAAAACAAAACACAAAGAGAAAAACAGAAAACATAGCATGCACCAGACAACAATGTAAAGGCCCAAATCAGCACCCCATCGCACTCAGCGGACGCCAAGGCTCAGGGAGTCATCAGGTCGGGCCGAATGTAAGACCGAAAGCAGTCGGAACTCCAGCGCCCCAAGCGTTTCACCGCCTCATCTCCCAAGCCGCAAGCATCAGCCGTTGTAGCGGCTCCGATGCGAAAAGAATGGGTGCCAAAGTCCCGAGGCTCCAGTCCCACTGCAACTAAACAAGCACGAAAAACAGATAAGAATTGAAAGCGAGTGAGGGGCGCACCAGCCTCATGCAACAAAAAGACGTCCCCTGCGGGACGCCTAGCAATATACTCCCGTATCAAAAACACGGGGCAAAACTCAGACCCCGTGCGGCCAATCGTAATCCATCCGTTTTCGAGCGACGAAGACAGATTTTAATCTCGCTATCAGACGCCACCACATCGCCCACACCCAAACCCCCGGGCTTAAATTTACTTGGACTGACTAACTCCCCAATACGGAGGGCCGCAAAAAAGGCTAAGGCGAAAGCGGCCCTCAGCAAAACCAATTCAAAGCTATCCTGACATACTACCTCCAAAACCACAAACAAACGCGTCAACAAACTAAAGGATACCGGTCGACGCCGATCCCCTCCCCGCTTCTCCTTCTTCCACCCCTTCAAAACTTGTTTAATAGCAAAATGTTTGGTAATGTCAAAACGACCAAAAAGCTTAAGCATAAAAGCAACCCCAGCTAACTTTTTAACAACCACGCAATAAGACGACCCCTGACTCCTCAATCTGGCTAGAAACTCCAAAGAGACATCTAGAAGCTTCGGAGCGTCCGCGGGTACTGAACCGCCAGACACGGACAACCAAAGGACCCAAGCACTGTAATGACTCTTCCAAGTAGTAGCAGAAACAGACCCCCGAATAAGCTCTAGCAGTTGTTCCCTACCAGGCTCCACAAGGAATCGGGGCAACTCCATCCCTCCAGTCTCGCCGACGGATGCAGGGCACGGAAGACCTGAAAACGTGAGCGAGACAGAGCGTCAGCAATCTTATTCCGCACACCAGGCACATGGCGAGCTTTGAACCAAATGTTACGCTGCAAGCAAACCAAGACTAAATGCCGAAGCAGCGCCAGTACCGGAGGCGAGGAAGAAGATTGGCTGTTTATGACCTGCACCACAGAAAGGTTATCACACCAGAACACTATCCTACGGTTGGACATCCTATCACCCCAAAGCTCTATGGCGGCTACAATCTGGAAAAATTCCAACAAGGCCATGTTCCTAACCAGGCCCGTCTCGAACCACAGTAGTGGCCAAGACCCCTTGCACCACTCATCCCCGAAAACAGCCGCAAAGCCATCACCGCCTGCAGCATCCGTAAATAAGGAAAGCTCAGCGTTGGTAACCTCCCCCTGCTGACAGATCGCACGACCATTAAACTGAGAAAGAAAAACGCTCCAAACACGCAGATCTTCCTTCAGCGCACGCGTCATGCGGATAAAATGGTCGGGATGGAGCACGGCCTTTGTAGCCAGCAACAACCGGCGACAAAAGGCGCGCCCCATGGGCAGCACCCGACACGCGAATGTCAGCAGGCCGAGGAGACACTGCATCTGATGCAATGTGACCTTTTTGGCGAGAAGGAAGTCCTCAACCGTACCCCGAAGAGGATCGAGCTTGTCAGGCGGAAGCCTGAAAACCATCTCAACCGAGTCTATCTCAATGCCGAGAAAGGACAGCTGCGTAGACGGGCCCTCCGTTTTCTCGGCTGAAAGGGGAATGCCCAGCCGGGCCATCAAGGACCGAAATGTAGCTAACAAGTACGCGCAAACAGGCGACCCTCCCGGACCGACAAACAAGAAATCGTCGAGATAGTGCAACACCGATGGGATGCCCGATTCATACCTCAAAGACCACTCCAAAAAGGAGCTAAACAGCTCAAAATAATAACAGGAAATAGAGCATCCCATGGGCAGGCACATGTCGACGAAAAAACTATCCCTAACCCTACAACCCAACAAGTGGAAACAGTCTGAATGTACCGGAAGCAGCCGGAAAGCCGACTCAATATCGGACTTAGCCAACAATGCCCCCGGACCAGCCCTGCCAACCAGAAAAACAGCCCTGTCAAAAGAGGTGTACGATACAGCCGCATCCTCCTTTGAGATGCCGTCATTAACCGATGACCCGGGAGGGTATGAGAGATGATGTATGAGCCGAAATTTGCCCGCCTCCTTTTTAGGTACCAAACCCAGAGGGGAGACCCTCAAATTTGACAGCGGGGGATCGGAAAAGGGGCCGGCCATCCGGCCCAACATCACCTCCTTCATAACCTTTTCCCACGCCATCTCCTCATTTTCTCTAACAGATTTTAAATTAGGGGAAAGAAACATAACGGAAGAAGGGGCGTGGGGAATGTAAAAACCGCAGGAGAAACCCTCAAGAAGCAGGCTTGCCTCCCGCCTCCTGGGGTAGAGGGCGAGCCACTGCTCCAACAGCCGTACGTTCACCGGCGTTCTCTGCGGTGCCGGCAGCACCCAGCTTCCCGCCCTGCCGGTTACGGCGGAAGCAGCGCAAAGCTGAGTGCGACCCCCCCACAGATCGAGCACTCGTGCTTGAAGCGGCAGGAAGAGTGGAATCGGCAATGGCCCTCATTATAGAGCCAGCATGTTCCACTCTGGCGCTGTGCCGCTGCTGCCCCGCACCGGCGGCACTGGGCTGAAAGGGCCGCTGAGGGCGTTGGGAAAGGATCAGTTGGATCCAAACGTCGGTAGCCTTAGAGGCCCAACCGACGGCAGGGGTCAAAGCCAGGCGGCGACGATACTCCTCGTCGTACCGCCACCAGGCTGAACCCCCGTGCAACTTATACGCACTGTAAATCGTGTCCATATAAACAAAAAGCTCGGGGCCTTTCATCGGGGAAGCCTGGCATGTGATATAAGCAAGAGTAGCGAAGGCCTGCAACCCCAAATGTCTTCGCCACTCTCTGCTTACGCTCTGACCCTTTCTCAAACGTCCGCTCCTTATCGACGGCAATGTGGTCAGCCGACAATAAGGACCAGATATCTACGAACTCACCCTTGACTATCTTGTCCCTAACGTCCGCCGGGACGTGCGTCCCTAGCGGAGCAACTCCGCAGAACATAGTGTCGCGGAGCATACAACTCGAAACCAAATCCACGGCCGGAGCGGGGGAACCCCCTCCGGGTGCGGCAGCGGACACCGCGTCCGCCCTACCCTGAGAACTACCCGAAACCTCTAACAACTGTCTAAGAAAAGAAGAAAGATCCTGTCCAGGTGTAAGTGTCTGTGTAGGTGCGGCGTGAGGTGCCCAAGCCGAACGGCAGGCGTACTCACCGGGTTGCGGCCCCGGATGGGCCGGAAGGGGAGCAGCCGGGATGGGAGCGGTCGGTAGAGGCTGTGCATCCTGATGTTGCAGTCCAGCCGAAGATGATGTAGCCCTCTCCGGACGGCCTTCCACTGGAGATCGACGACGACTCTCCCGATGCGAAGAGGTCCGATGTGACCCGTCCCGCAGCCTTCGGTCTGAACGACTGTAGCTCCGCCTGGACCTGGAGGACGAACGACTGCGCGGGGTGCGATGCCTTGTCCGACTCCTGCGACTGCGAGAACTTCTCCGGCTGCCGTGTCTCCTTGAAGAATCCAAGTGCCGCCCACTTCCGCGGCGGTACTTGTCGTCTTCTGATGAAGAAGACTCAGAAAAAGAGGAAACGTAAGAGGGATGCCGCGAGCCCCGAAAACCCTGCCCCCAGTCCCCCCCCCCCCCCGCAAATGCTCTGAAGAAAGGTGAGGGGCGGAACGCAACCCTCGGGTGACCTTCCGACCCCTGTGACCTGTGGGACCCCCGGACGCCACCTGACATCCTACCCCCTCCACATTAACCGCCGCAACCGCACTGGGGCCCGCCCCCCCACCAGACCCGGAAGCCACGCCCCTTTGCCCCGCTCTGCCCACACCACTTACTTGGACCCGCGCGGCTGAAAGGGATTCAGCCGAAATATCCACCGCTCCATAGCTCAGGGAGCCAGCAGCCGCAGGGGGAGGAGGAAAAACAGCCGGAGCCGCGTCCTCGGCAGCTCCGGCGGGCACGTCGTGAAGCCCCGCCCCTTCCGTCTCGTCACATCCGGCCGCCGCGATGACGCCCGCCAGGGAAGCTCCGCCCGGCGGCGCGTCATCGAACAGCAGAGGGGAAGCCCCGCCCACGGGAGCAGCCGCAACCACCGAAGATGCAGGCCGCGTGGCGGCAGCCATTTTGGGGACAGCAGAGGTAAGCTGAGCCGGCGCTGGGGACCCCCCCCTCCCGCCCGCCCCACCCTCCCGGGCACGCTGCGCAACCCGACCGGAGCGCTCACCTGTTCCGCCGCTGTTGGATGCCGACTGCCCGCCGCGAGGTCTGTTCTCCCGCCGCTGCCTGGATGTCCCCGAGCCTCCACGCGCAGGCGGGCTGGGACTCTGCCGTGATGGCGGGCGCGACACCCGCTGTGTCCGGCCATCAGCCCTGGGCACCGACCCGCCGACCCCCGACTCGCACGTCTGCTGAAGGAGGCTGAGCAACCAGCCAGGGCCCTGGCTAGCCACCCTCTCCCGCACCAAAAGCTCCAAAGAGTCCACCATAGCAGGTCCTGTTCCTCTCACCACGTCCTGGTAGAAGGTGAGTAACCCACCTACGTGCCCCCTTTTTATGGACTATTGCCAGAACGTCACCAATATTTTCAAAATAAACACTGAAATCAGCCAATGAGTCCAAAGCCCTTTCCTTATACAGTCCAGGGCTATCTATTATCTTTACTTATTGTTTTAGTGTGTTGGCTCCTTTGTATCTTCTTTAGGACACATCTATGATCAAATAAAGTGCAATGTAGTCTGAAATCCACCTCCTACCCCATTAAACAACAAGGCTCCTTCTGCACCTTCTTCTTTGATCTTTTCCCTGCAGCTCTCCTTGATCTGACTGGCTCTTGTGTGTTAGCAGCAGAGCACCAGGGAGTCACTGCGTGAAGATCTTTTTCTTGTGGATTATTATGATTCACTATAATGTATTGTAATAACAATTACAGTAAGTTGTCTCATGAATAGATTCCCTTGTACTTCTCTTATATCATATCCATCAGAGCATGACTACTCTGTTACTTGCTTGGGAGATGTCCCAGTCAAGCTTTGGCTCTCTAGCACCATTAATCATACTGGGTTTTACTGGTAATGAGGACATTAACTTCACCTCTCAGACGACTTTATTTTATAATTATAAACTCATTGACCATTCCAAACTTGCTTTGTCACAGATCAGGTGGAGAAGTCGGAGTATAATGGCCCCGGGCTATGTTAATACCTCACTAGATGGCATTATTATTAGTAAAAACATTGTGAGACCTCGGGTTGACTTTTAGTCACTGTGACAATGTGGGTGTGAACCAATATGATGGTGGCTTTATCTACAATCTTAGGGTACATCATAAGGGTGGCGTGTTGTCTGCACCACCCCTATACATGTATGTTTGAGGGATCTTAACTACTGAGCCACATAGTCTCTAGGTAATTATGGTAACTTGAGTTCTTGCTTGACTGGTCCTTTCTCACAATACAGACGTGGAATGTAAATTCTGTCATGTTCACCAGCTGGAACCGAGCAAACTGTGATACAAGAACTAGTGAAGCACAAACAGCCTGGTCCCTGCTGGGAACATGTGAGAGCCTGAAGGTCCAACCGCGCCGGGGTTCCCCATGGTGATATTAATCCTGCTGGATGGACAAGTCACAAGAACCGAGTATGCATAGAAAAAAAAATCTAACACGCACATAAATACATGTAGAAATGAAGTTATGACAAAAATGTCCAAATGAGACTTAAAGGGGGTCAAAACTTCTACAGATAAAGTCATCAGATAGGCAAGTGACTTTGTAATACAGACCTTTGGCTCTATTCACGTAACATTTGAGCTATGGAGGTGTACGGTTTTCCAAGCATATACCACTGACAGAAGGCCTTGATGTACAGAGTATATGGAAGAATTGGCATACGTTACAATGGCCTACATTGCTTGCTGCCCTGTGTGGTCCAACCTTCAGTATCATAAATAAATGATAATGTACCTAATACAGATTACAGGAGAAGTATACTCGTCTGTACTAATTATACATAGATATTAGAGGAGTTGTCCAGAAATTACATATTGATGACCTATCCTAAAGTCAGATCAGTAGGGAACCAACACCCAACATCCCCACTGATCAGTTGATCACAGCAGCCACAACACCAAAGCCCAGTTTATAGGACTAGTAGCAAACAGCTCAGTACACTGTGTAGTGGCTGAAATGGGTTACTGCAGCTTAGCCCCCATTCAGTTGAAGCTGTCTACTTCTGGCTCTGTACACTATGGCTTTTCTGGCTCCATGACTGCTGATATCAGATGATTGGTGGGGGTGTCAGGTGTTGGATCCCCACCAATTTGACATTGATCACCTAACCTAATGATAAGTCATAAATATCAAAATCGTGGAACGTCCCTTTTAACCTGTACATAGCAATGGCAACCAGAATGGTTAGACAATAACTATGGGGACCAAGCTTGTCGGTTCCATTCCATTTTGCTCTTATATAATGCGTTGTTAGCCACAAAAGGGAGTAAAGAATTGTTACAAGAGTCATAAAGGCTGCAGTAAAGGAAACAAACACCCCGATCCTCTATTCTGGATGACAGTGAAACATTATCCCAGGATCCATGGTGGTGACTAGAGATGAGCGAGTAGTATTCGATCGAATACCTTGCCGCCATAGGAATGCGTGTAAGCAGCCGAACACCAAGGGGTTAAATGCATCGAATATTCGATGTGCTTAACCCCTTGGTGTTCGGCCGCTTACACGCATTCCTATGGCGGTGAGGTATTCGATTGAATACTACTCGCTCATCTCTAGGGGTGACATGAAGCTATACCAATGGGGTGGAGGACCCTTTTTCTTTTTTTTGCCATGGAGGTGTTTCTAAGGGACATCTGCTTTGGACAGTAGAGTCTATGCCTCATCACTCTATGCCGTTTTAACACTGAAGTGCTCCATACATAATGACACTATGTAAATACATGGAATTTAGGAATTCATCATCTAAAATAAATAATAAAACATCACATTTTTTGCAATCGTTACATAGAAAACTGAATTAATGGTGTCTCCTTTGTGCGGGATCACACAATGAGTTTTATATGTCTTTGCTGTCCAAAGTTTGTTTCTGGGCAGCACAACTCTATGATTATATGGCTGCGCTTTCATTCGGCAGCACACACTGCTCAGTAAATCCTTTTCAATGAATGGCTTTGTTACAGAATCCTGACGTGATTGAGTTTGGACCCACACACATGTTCATTAACCCACTGAACTAGAGAGGGAAGACAATGCATTCTCTGCTATAGAAGCTTGGGGGTCACATCGAGCACATAGCAGGATCATAGTGAAACCCATACACATGTATATGCTCACCAACCAGAAAGACAGACGGTCTTTGCAGATGTACATTGTTTTCTACAGACTGATGGCCTGTGAAGAACAAAATGGAGACATGCTTTATTATTGTCCATACACAGTCATGCCATTAAAGTGTATAAAGCCGTGACAATCACAGACGCCATTTGTACTTTCCATTCCAAATGTACTCTCCATTTTTCATGGATACATTATAGCAATTTTGCCTTAAAAAACGATTAATCAAAGACACAACATGGCCAAAAAATCAGCAGTCCTCTGAAAATTGGATAAGGCCAAAGTATTATATATCTGATCCACGTCTTCTAGTATGATGTACTGAACAGCTTAGAGCTGCTGGCGGACTAGTCCTAACATACCCTGCCAGCAAATTCTACCTGTCTATGGTAATATTAACACCTTCAGTATTAGCCCTATTCTGCCCCCCTGCAATGTTTTTTGGTTTGTTTTTTGATCATCACATACCAAGAGGAGCTTGTTTCTCACTGGACCAGTTGTACCTTTTAGACGTTAGGCAGGACCTAATAGGCATACAGTCATACCCCACTTTGTTAGGGTCCTGGCTTCCATTTACATCTTGGATCCCTCTCCCTCTGTAAAACAAGTCAGATACAGATATTTCTACTGACTGTGGCATCTAAGGGGGTGAATGATTGGTATCGGAGTAGTTCTTTAACTTATTCTGCTACATAGATACATGTATGGGCTCGTTCACATCTGCGCCTGGTCTCCGTTCTGCAGGTTTCTGTTTCCTGCACAAAACAGAGGCAGGAGACAGAAACCTGCAGGAGTCTTTCTCACCCATTCATTTGAATGGGTTTGAAAGATGTCCAGCCATGAGCTCCAGTGAACGTTTTATGCTCTCCGCCGCAAAACCGTTTTTTTAAACCGGACACAGAGTCAGACATGCAGTACTCTGTGTCCGATTTTTTTAAAAAAATGGTTTCGCGGCGGAGAGCATAAAATGCTCACCGCCGGACCCGCTCTGACAACTTTCCGTCTTCTGCATGCAGAAGACGGAAACCACAAAACGGAGACCTGAACGCTAGTGTGAACCCAGCTGGTCTGTAATGGCGTCCCCTCAATCTTGTAGATTCCTCTGTTGGGTGACCATATCAAAAGATCATGAATAGTAATAGATGTTGCAATGCACATAAACTGGGCAAGCTCTATTGAATAAAGTGAATATATGGCTAATGCATGGAATGGGTTGGAGGGAGGCCATATACGGGCTGAGCCTTGGCTGTATAGTTCATATGCAGGCCTGGACAGGGCCTAGCTAATATATTCAGAACTGTTTGTAATAGAAGTAAATTGGAAAGCAATTTTGATGTACTAATATGGCAGTCATGGCCATATAACGTATACCTCTTTAAAGCCCGGTTCACATCTGCGTTGAGTATTTCGTTCGAGGTATGTAGTCCGCTTGAGGATCCACCGAACAGAATACCGAATGCACTAAAAATTAGTTAGCTAAGAAACCACACGGACCCCATAGACTATAGTGGGGTCCGGGTGGTTTCCACTCGGTTTCCACATGAAACATGGAGAGAAAAGCGCTGCTTGCAGCACTTTTCTCTCCGCATAATTCATGTGGACACCGAGCTGAAACCACACGGATGCCATTATAGTCTAGGGGGTCCATGTGGTTTGTTAGCTAACCCCTTTTTTAATGAGTTCGGTATTTCGTTCGGGGGGTCCCCAAGCAGACTCCGCAAACGGAATACCATGCGCAGATGTGAATCGGCCTAAGTAAGGAGTGGCCTAATGTCTTGTGCTTCCTTCTGGGAATTCAGTTTCTTCCAATAGTCCAAAGTTAGTTAAAGAGGTTGTCTGGGATTAGAAAAACATGGATAATTTCTCCCTAAAAAGTTTCATGCCTGTCTACAGGTTGTGTGTGTGGGAAGGCGAGAAGAGCAGCCTGAGCAACTGATGAGACAGGAGGTGTGTCTTAGACTACCTGAGACTCCCTGTAGGCACTGCAGTTAAAGATCACAGCTAATGAAGATAAGGTAAAAAGCAGCTAAGGAGCAAGCAGTGAGAAAGACACACGGCAGATACACATCCTACAGGTGGTGACTTACTGGACAGTCCCTTTATTTTATTACACAGTATGAGTGTCCGTAGGAGCAAATTAGATTCTAGGTTTTCCAGGTGCAGAGTAGAAACGTAATTGGTTACAATGTAACTCTCCAGTTTAGAAAGTGTTAATCCTAAATTCCCTGAGTTCTGCCTTTTCCTCTGTGGGTGTTCCTATGAATTCCATTAATCTCAGGACCAGCCTCCATGCATTCTGTGAGCTGCTTCAAGACATTAGTGCGTGGACTTTTTTCATCTTCTTATTACCACTTTGTCCCCTAAGTGTCCTAGAGATTCAGCCAAGTGTAACCATGAAGTTTTGGACAGCCAAGTGTCCTATGTACATCTCATCCTGGAAGAGCATTGCCATGAATTGCTACTGAACTGTCTCATCTCCCATCCACCAAACTGCAGGCAAAGTGACTGTTCTGGGACTAGAGACTACAACCACCATCATCTCTCCTGGTCTATAACTGCAGATTAAAGGGATTGTCTTTCATTCATTTGAAATAATTAAACTTTATTACCAAAATCATGGCTAATTCAGGGATCCAGCTTCTCGGCTATTTCCTGGCTCTGGGAGGATGGATTGGAATCATTTCTACTACAGCATTACCTCAATGGAAGCAATCGTCCTATGCCGGGGATGCCATCATCACAGCAGTGGGACTATATGAAGGCTTGTGGATGTCATGTGCTTCCCAAAGTACTGGGCAGGTGCAGTGCAAAGTCTATGACTCTCTTCTCTCTCTGGAAGGTATGTAAAGTGAGAACTGCTGAAATATCAGGGGTTCATATATTAATGCACTAAACTATACAGATACAGTATAATGTTTTATATCATAGATTAGGTAAAGTACTTCATTTATGTATTTATTGTAATAGCACCAGTATAGCACTAACAGCTGGCGGAGCTTCCAGTACATTATGGAAGATATTAAGAACAAGTAGCAGAATTATAAATGCAGCTCTGGAGTATAATACTGGCTGTAATTCAGGATTAGGACTCAAGTGAATAGTGAACTGAAGTCAATAACTTTAATCATCTTGTGCCGAGGAGGATGCCAAGAAGTTACTCAAGGTAAGTAAATACTGGCATGGGGTATCAAACTGAATATTTGCCCCACATAAAAAAGGTCAAGTTATCAATCTGTCCCGATACACAATGCAATGATAAAATGACCATAAGTATAGACACAATTTATTTTTATTTCAAAAAGTTGCTTGACTTTTTCTGTTCCACGAACATGAACATTGTATGTAGAGCAACAATTCCCAACAGTGGTGCCTTGGAAACCCACCAGGGAAGATGGACACACGACTTTATACAACAATATTTGGATTTTTTTTTATTTTTGCAAAAATTTATTCCATGGGATTTTTTTTCTCCAGGGGTTCCGTTCCCTAATTCTGAAAAGGTTGGGAAACACTGACGTAGAATATCACGCAGTAAAATAGCACTTAAAAGGGAAAAAATATATAAACTATAGGCGTATAGAAAACAATAACGAAAATAAAATGAAACTCGTCCTTGTGATTCATCCACTTGTTACAGGTCGTCACATAATATTTGTCACCTTGGTATTATAGTCCATTCTGTATTATTATATTTGAACAATTCTAATAATTTTATTTATATAATCAAAATAATACAAATAAATTTCATGAATGAAAAGAGATAAAATGGTGGCGAGTGTAACAATAATAACGTAATGATATTTATAATATATATTTTTTTCATTGTTATAGTTATCTGATATGATTTATAGGTAGTATCATGGTTTTTCATTTATATCTTCATTGCTTTCATTTAGTATAATTTAGCTCATTAAATGTCAAGTTCATTTTTTTTAGTAAAGTATGATGTATTTATTAATCATGTACAAGCTTTACTGCGCTGGCGGAGAAATCCAAGGACAAAGAAGAGTTTAACATTCCGACCTAATTAGTGTGAGCGAGATTTATAAGGCACAAGGCGCATGTCCTAAGAATCTGCTAATAACTATGGCATGTTACTGTAACACTCCATTAATGGTACAAGGGAAGAGTACACTGAGAAATCACTAGTAACTTCTAGGAAAAAAATAAATGAATGCAGGGATAATATATATATATATATATATATATATATATATATAATTAGTTGTATAGTATACACTTATTACCTAGCCACTGGATTACTTAATTAATCCCATTGATCACATGAACTTCCTGTGTACCCCTTTTGGCTAGAGTGGTGGTCATGCATTTGCTTCATTTAACTTGTATGGGATTATGGGTTTATATGAGATGGTATAGACAACAGCATAGCTGAAGGAAGTGCAGAGGTAGCAGTCACTTTCGGACCCAAGGCCCTGAGGGGACCCCAGATGTCCCACTGCCATCCAACATATATCATTATTCTTAATGGGATCCTATCATTAGAATCCCTTTTTTTCTAACTAACACGTAGGAATAGCCTTAAGAAAGGCTATGCTTCTCCTATCTTTAGATGTCTTCTCCGCGCCACCGTTCGGTATATATTCCATTTTCCGTCTTTATGCAAATTAGTTCTCTCACAGCACTGGGGGTGGTCCCCAGCGCTCAAACAGCACTGGGGGCGTTCCCAATGCTGCGAGAGAACTCTCCAGTGCCGCCTCCATCTTCTTCAGGAACCAGCCTCTATGTATCGTCTTCCGGCCTGGCTTTCAATATTCTACACATGCGCAATCGGCTCTGCCCGCATACGTAGAAGATTGAAAGCCAGGCCAGAAGACGACACGTAGAGGCTGGTTCCTGAAGAAGATGGAGGCGGCACTGGAGAGTTCTCTCACAGCATTGGGAACGCCCCCAGTGCTGTTTGATCGCTGGGGCCCGTCCCCAGTGCTGCGAGAGAACTCATTTGCATAAAGACGGAAAACAGAATATCTACTGAACTTTCTTAAGGCTATTCCTACGTGTTAGTTGGAAAAAAGGGATTCTAATGATAGGATCCTTTTAATGGCAAAAGGTATGAGGCTCCATTACAGATTTTCCAGGAGTTACACCCCTGGGAGTAGCACGTATCTATCTCCATCATCACCAAAGACTTTGAATTGATTGTAATATCCATGTCAGACCCCTGCTCTTTCCGAACAGACACACGGGGCCTCTCTTTCCCATGAAGTCCCAGGGGCTAGAAATCCCCAAACAAATATATTTATCATCAATTCTCTAGATAGGTGATAAGGAATGGTCTGTGGGATTAATGCACAATGGCCACCCTTTTCCATGTGCTCTCTTAGCAGTGATGTAAAGTCTTGTGGGCCCCGGTGCAATCTTTTGTCCGGGGCCCCTACCTCATCCCTACAGCGAATTCTTGATAGTGATGGTTACGGGTGCTAAGGAGTTTAATCCACCTTAGTGTGGTTAGGGTAATCTGTAGTCTCCTTGATTTATGGGCAAATGGAAGATGCAATCTCAATACTGACGCCAGTGCTTATGGCCCCCCTAAGGCTCCTGGGCCCCGGTGTGACTGAACCCTCTGCAACCCCTCAAGTTACGCCCCTATCTCTTAGTGTATATATATGTATGTTATCTAGAGTAGTGAGTGACTAGATATAACATTATAATCAGTGTAGTCATGAGAACAAGGGCATGCTGGGTTCAGATCTGCGCTGTACTCTGTCACAGATACTGCGAAAAATCGTTGAAAAGTCCTTCACGGAGGACTTTTCTCGATGCTGCTTTCACGTTTGAAACAGGAGACATCCATCAGACCCCATTGTAATCAGTGGGCCCTCCAGTGTCCATGTGTAACCGCTGTCTTAGTGGTCCAGCATTCTATTGCTCGGGTCCCCCAGCGCTGCCAAAGAACAGAGCACATGGCGCTAGTGTGAACGAAGCCTCAGGAGTCCTTTATTTCATTCTCTTCAAGTGATTTGGCCTTGATTTTGGTTCTTTGCACATTGATAAACACCTACATTCCGTGAATTGCTGATGTGGTCATATGCCCCTGTTTGGAGTAGACGATATGGACTGTCGGGGAATAACTGTTTCGGATCATGAGATAAAGTAGATTGTTGAGATTTGACCCTTTTTTAAATCATTCTGAGCCATTCTGAAAATATTTTTTATTGGCTGGACAACCCCTTTAAATAAACTCTTTGAGTCATCAAAAACCAGACACATTATATCCCAGACCGCTAGTTAGCCCCTCATTGGCCTTATCTACATTACATCACTTCATAAGCCATAATAGACAATGAGCGGTGTTCCTCTTATCTTGTTTATTCAGGACTTTCCTGTTAATACACACGAAGGTTTGATGCTCGGACTAATATTTCAGCTGTAAGTGATATAAGTAGACATTATTGTCATTGTAAATCGTAGGCGACTGAGAGATAACTCTTCCCTATCAGGCAAAACATAAGACGTCAACATTTTCTTTGTAGGAAAGGAAATGATTTGTACAAAAGCTGAACTTTGATTTTTACCTTGTCCAAACATTGTCCAAATGGCTGTGGGGTTGACTGAAGGGCAGAAGAAAACCCTGAGTAACAAAAACCAGAAACATTGCCATTCTAAGGCTGCCCATACACTTTAGGTAGGTGTCAGATGGGTGTATATGTGTCTGCTCATAGATTAAGGCAAAAGGATTGGGCATGTTTCAATCCAAATGCCTAATCCTTCTTTCCCCTGACATCTGCCATGGGGGGAGAGTCAGGACACTCCCACACATGTTAGATGGTAGGCTGGTCCCACCGATTTTTGTAGATTTTGCCGACTTTATTGTCTGAATAAAGCTTAAAGGGATTTTATCATTAGAATTCCTTTTTTAGCTAAGTACACATCAGAATAGCCTTATGAAAGGCTATTCTTCTCTTACCTTCTTTTTCTGATCCACATCGCCAATCCTGAGAAATTTCTTATTTCTTCCATATCTAAATGAGTTTTCCATATGTAAATGAGTTTTCAGACAGCACTGGGGGTGTCCCCTGTGCTGTCCGAAAACTCTCCAGGGATGCCTCTGTCTTCTTCTGCCGGCTACTTCTTTGCCACGTCACTGGCCGTATCTTCATCCATAAGTGTTGACTGCACATGTCCGTTGGCTATTCTTAAGGCTATTCCGACGTGTACTTAGCTAAAAAAGGGATTGTAATGATAGAATCCCTTTCAAGGCTAGTTCACACGGGGCCAAAGGGGCGGATTTTGACAGCGGAATCCACGTCATAATCCGCCCCTTTACAATAGTGGTCTATGGAGACCACTAGCGTTCTTTTTTCCGCTATCGGCAACTGCCGATAGCGGGAAAAAAGAAGCGAGCTGCCCTTTCTTCAGGCGGATTCCGCAGCTCGCTGAGCCGTGGCTTCCGCCTGGCAGCCACAACCTCTGGCGTCGGCCCATTCATTTGAGCCGACTCCGGGGTGGAGGAAGCCGCGACCGCGACATTGTGGCAGGCAGGTTTTGACCATATTTTGACTTGGCTCTCCGAGTCAAAATATGGTCAAAACCCACCCCACAGCAATCAACCCTGCCCACAGAGTAGTTAGAGCACTGCTCTCGCCATTGAAAACTTACCCCTGTTCATGTTTGTACCTCCATCTGGGCAGTGAAAGTTGCTCTGACATCACCATCCCCTTGGCCAAATCTTGCACATGCACAGTATATGTATAAGCATACTGTGCATGTGCCGTCTGTACCTCCCGCCATGGTATGATCATACAATACGAAGACAAGATTGTGCTGCGCATGCATGAGACTCACCAAGGGATGATAGTGCTGCAGCAGTGGGATGATCAACTCCTACTGCCATGGAGCAGCATAAACATGAATAAGGATTCAGTAGTGTCACCCAGCTTCAGAAGGGTGCCCATTTTAAAGTTAGTTATTTGGCCCCTGACCTTTTATATTACACCACACCACCACTCAGGTTTCTGTTCCTCAGGTCCATTTGGGGACCTGAAAAATGGAAACCCAATCCACTTAAAAAGCGGTCACCCGCAGAAACCTGTGGACCTCATAAACTATAATGGGGTCCACCAGGTTTCTGCCCAGTTTCCACCAGAATAATGCAAAAAATGCACAGAGAAAAGTCCTGCTCGCATTTTTCAAACAGATTTGGGGATGATATCCCCAAATAGAATCTAAACGCAGGTGTGAATTTATTCTTATTCATGAGAAGTTTGCAAAATCTTTTACCCTGCTGGATCCTAATAGACAACGTAAATTTATAATAGTGTTTAGAGACAACAAGGCCACAATTCAGACCCCAAATCCAGAGATTTTTAGTTATCTTTAGTTCACATATTGAACAGTGTTGCAAGATATATTTTGGCCGTTTTTCCAGTTTTTGGGGGGATTTTTTTGTTCTTTTTTTGTTTTTGTCATTTGACTGACACTCTCTAATGAGACTCCCAACAATAGCGGGTTTTATGAGCCAATTACGCCATATTTAGTCATTAAATCGCATGTTCCATTCCCATATCTTAAATCCTTTCATGTCAATCAATCTTCTTTGTTGCAGCTTTGGAGCCCTCTATATTAGATTAGCCCCTACTCTAAAACCCCAACAACAAAACTCAGACGTCTCTTATTCGGGGATGTTGGAAAACAAAGAGATTATTTCAGATCTGGAATGTATTTTGTAGACCAGTCTGTATTTAATACTGTGCTGTGATGTTGACAAGTCCCTTGTAATTAACCACAATTTAATAAGATCCCATAAAAATTAGCAAATTCTTGGAATATTTTCTCTAGTGGCGATATCGCCCAGAACCCCGGTGATAACTGTAGCATGTGACATTAGATATTGCTCAGTGATCCAGCCTGTTGGTCCTAGTGGTTATTGTACTCTATATAAGATAGTTATATGTTAGGCATTGCTTGTGGTTGTACTTACAACAGCAAGTTATGATCGCTCCCATTGATGTATTTTTTATTTATTTGTAATGTATATCAACTTCTTTTTCTTCCAAAATGTCCGCTTCTATAGAATTAATACATATATAGTTGACTAAATACAGCATATTAGGCTTTTTACATTATACTCAAGAGCTGCATTCATAATTCTGCAGTCTTCAGAGCTGAAATCTTCCAGCATTCCTTGCTGACTTTCCAATTTATATTCTGCTAAGTGTCCCGCTGCATAATAAAAGCTAGAAGATATTAGGAACAGTCTTGTTGACTATTTCCAATAGTAACAGAATTGTAAATGCAGCTCTGAAGTATAATACATGTCATAATTCATAATTAATATTCATTCTTTTACACAGATTCTAAACGGAATAAGGCTGAGGTCCCGTGTGGCGTTTACGCAGTGATTTGACCACGGCAGGAATGCCACAGCATTTTACAGTCATTGCAAAAGTGGATGGGATTGTGACAAATCCCATCCACACGTTCCAGAAAAGTGCACGCAATGGAAAAGTTGCGATTACAAAAACTGTTATAGTTTTGGAAATCGCAGCATGTCAAGTATACCTACGGAAACACTAGCAGTTTCTATATAGGTATTATGGCAGCAGCAAAGCGCTGCCACTGTGGTTTCTCCCAGAGCACTGTATAGCGGCACTGCAGTTCCTTGGTACCTGGGAATGCTGTGCTGCTCCTATTACATGAATAAGAGCAATGCCACATGTGCTTCCCCTCCATTAGCAGCTTTCAACACCTACAAGGAAGAAGACCTTTCACCAACTCCATTAAGTCCAGTTCTTTACATCATTTAATAGCTGTTGCTCCACTGATTCCAGCACAGTTGGAATTCTTTCTCCAGCCCCCACCATTCCTGAGCAATCATTGCTGTTAGTTTTGGTCCCTGATATACTGTACTATTTAGGCTCTGTACTGTCAGGAGGGTGGTGTCAGCAGACAAGGGGTGTGATTCTGAGCAATGACAGTGGCTGTCTCTGATTGGAGCTCTAAATCACGCCCCTTTGCCTGCTCCTGCCTGGTCCCGCCTACTTGACAGAACAGAGCCTATGTTGAATATCGAGCACTAAAACCAACTGAAATTAATGCTCAGAAAAAAAAGAGAAAAAAATCCAACTACGCTGGAATCAAAAGAGCAACTGATAAGAACTGGAGCTGGTGAAGGTGGTAAAGGTCTTCTTCAAAGGGGTTTTTCATCCCCTAATGAATTTTTCATATTGATGACCTGTCCACAGGTTTGGCCGTGGTGGAAACACTGTAGCAAAAACCGCAGTGTTTTACAGTCCCTGCAACATACAATACCAGCGTAAATTGCAACGTGTCAATGGAAATGCTGATGGGAAAACCACTATGTGGAGCTTTAGTCTAATACTGATGTGTTCCAGGAGATGAACCCAGAAAATGCAGTATGTAAGAGGGTTAGATTATGACGGTTGCAGTCTCTATTGGGCTTACAGCTTTGCAGTTACAAGTTATAGCCTGGGGCTTAGAGTTTCTAGCACATATAAAGTTTAGTGATTACATGTTGCGACACACATCTTGGCGATTTCCTCTTGGTGCAGGAACATACTTGAAGCCAGTCCAGGACTGAGCGATGGAAGCAGTCCTCAACTACTCAGAAGGATTGTCAGGGCTACTGTCTCTTCAGGGATGACAGTTGTAGGCCCCATATCCTCTCCAGAAACCTTCTCCAGATCAATAGCACTGCTTGGAGGATAGAGGTTTTCTAGTTTGGCTTCCCTAATGATGCTCCAAGTCTGGATCATGTAACTGACCCCTCTATACTCTGAGCATCTATATCAGTAAGCTTCACCTTCTGATGCAGTGAATACACTACCAGCCATTATGGATAACCCCTTTAATAACATAGTGGCATACCACATAAATATAAGTGTCCACTTCATTGGTGTATTAGGCTGTTCACAGGCAATAAGGGCAAGTTCCGGTGCAGTATTGTGTGAGGGGTGCTAGTCAATAGCCTATGGACTTTTTCAAGCTGCCTTGAAATTATATATAGACGACGTGGTATAGACGGCATATGGTAAATTTCTGTGATAGATACCAATTTGTAGTTGCTTTTCCACTTGTAGAAGCTTAAAGACTCTTCAGATTTTAGTGACTTTAGTGGAAATGTTCTTGGGAAAAAAGGACAAGCAAACATCAGTAATAGAAATACACAGAAGAATTTTCCGGTCTGCCACTTTGCTTAAAACTCAAGATTCAAGGAAATTTCCATATTAAAACCATTGCCAATGTCTATGAGTTGTGTCTGGAAATGTCGCCCAGGTGTGGCGCTGTTTCTAGAAGAAAGCATTCGTTATTATTAAAGGGGCTCTATCAGCAAAATCATGCTGATAGAGCCCCACATATGTGTGAATAGCCTTTAAAAAGGCTATTCAGGCACCGTAAATGTTGTATTAAACTACCCCCCCCCCCCCATTTTAAAATAAAACCCGATGGGCGGGCATTCAGGGTGCGCCGTCTTCTTCATCCATGCCTCCTCTTCCTCTGATGTCCTCGGGTCCCGTCCTCCTCCGGTGCTTGCGAACTGACATTGATAAAAAAAAATGGCCTGGGCGCCTGCGCAGTAGCTGTAGTAGAAGCCGCATGCTACTGCGCAAGTGCCCAGGCCATTTTTTTTTATCAATGTCAGTTCGCGAGCGCCGGAGGAAGACGGGACCCGAGGACATCGGAGGAAGAGGAGGCGTGGATGAAGAAGAAGACACACCCTGAATGCCCGCCCATCGTGCACGTTCCGTAAGTAGATAACATTCTTTTTTAGGGTATTATTTTAAAACGGGGGGGGGGGGGGGGGGGTAGCTTAATATAACATTTATGGTGCCTGAATAGCCTTTTTAAAGGCTATTCACACATATGTGGGACTCTATCAGCATGATTTTGCTGATAGAGCCCCTTTAAGACTATCAAAGAATGTTAATTGTAGGTTATTTTCCAACTTGCAGAAAAATGTACACATTTTTATTCAGATGTGACCAGTGTACTCATTCCTTGGAATACTACTTTATTTTAAGGCAACACGGCCCCAACATTTGTCCCACGACTTAAAATGGTGCTAAAGAGACACAACAAAAAAAAACAATTAGTTTCTATGGTGTAGGATTTTTTTGTCTGTAGTATTAGACAGACTCTGCAATGGAGGCTCATGTTATTTTTGCTAACGTTTAACCTTGCATGGACAAGGAGCTACTGCACGGCGGCATACAAGGATTTGTATGCTTTATATTATTTTGTAATAGAAGGGTGCCATGCTAAATCTTTGCACCAGATGGCAGAGAACCTAACAGTGGTAATAACTAAGCTGGAGGAAAGGCAGTTGCTTTTGAAATCTATAGTGTAGAGCCCAGGTCAAGAAAGAATCCAAAATCACGGACAATGCGCACCCTACATCCAAATTATCTCCCCTCCTAGGTCTAAAAATGGCAGGAGTATCTGAACACAGAGTGTGGACATCCAAGCAAATCTCTATCCTTCACGGCCCCCACCAAATCCAGTAACAAATAGGTGCTGCTCCACTGTCTCTGGCATACTAGGAATTTTTTCTCTAGCCCCAGCTGTTCCCAGCACATTAGTTTGGTGCCTGATATACTATATAGTCTCAGTACTGTCAGCCAGGGCGGTGTCAGGCAGGAGCAGACAAGGGGTGTGACCGTGAGCTCTGACACTGGCTGCCTCTGATTGGAGCTCTGAGTCACACCCCCTGCCTGACACCACCCACCAGATAGTGCAGAGCCTAAGCAGCATATGAGGCATCAAAACTAACAGCACTTATCGGTCAGGAAACGTGGGGGCTAGAGAAAAGATTCCAACTGCACTGGAATCACCACTTAACAGATACTAAGAACTGGAGTTGGCAGAGGTGGTGAAAGGTGAAAGTCTAAATTCTTGAATTTATTACATCTGTATTAATCATCTCTATTTAGCTTATTTCAATTACCATTCATTAAAATCAGATAATTCATCAACTTAAGTAAGCAAAATCCTTAGAAATACCTGGACAGGTTGGAGGTGTGGTTCGGAGGAGGGGACACTTCTTCATGTTTTTTGGAGCTGCCCGGTCCTGAGAGAGTTCTGGGATGGTGTCCATCGTCTAACGTCCCAGATTTTTCAGACTGCTCTGCCTAATACCCCAGCTTGCTTCCTCCTTCATCTTTCTGGGTCCCCCCGCAAGGCCTACCGAAAATCTGCAGTTCGGCATTTGATTAATGCAGCTAGGGCTTGCATCCCAGCCTTATGGAAGTCCCCTAACCCCCCGTCTCTTCGCCATTGGCTTCGCAAAGTGGAGGACCTCCAATCTATGGAGGACCTCACGGCGTCTCTTCGAGACGCCCATGATGTTTTTCTGAAGGCTTGGACCCCCTGGATCCTTTTCCAGGGGTCCGGTCAATACAGGGACATAATGGGCTAAGTGTGAGGTTTGTGTGGAAGGCGTGCCCCGGGGCTCCCCCCCCACTCCCCCCTTCCTCCTGACTGCTCCCCTTTTTTTCCTCCCTCTCTTCCCTCTCTGATCTACCCCTCTTCCTCTTCCCCAGCCAACTTTTCTCTCGCTTCCCTTTATCCCTCTTCCGTCCCCCTTCACTTTCCTTCTTGACATTGTGTTGACCGCTCCTCCCCCGAATTGTTGGTTGTGGTGAGGTCCGGCCTCTGAATTTGTCTGGTGGCCCTTATTGCAATGGGGTCCTCCTTGTGTTGTTGTTTGTTTGTTTATTTGGATATCTTTTACTTTTCCTCCTCTGTTATCCTGATTTCAGAAATAAAGAATTTATTTAAAAAAAAAGAAATACCTGGACAGGTCAATAATCTTGGCAAAAAGTCTTGTATTTCCCCTAAAAATGTTACTATACCACTTAATGTGTACCTCTGTACTTGTCCTGCAGTTCACATCCAGGCAACGCGAGCTCTCATGGTGGTGGCCATGCTGCTGGGATTCGTTGGAATCATTATCAGTGTTGTTGGAATGAAATGTACTAAAGTGGGGGACAACAATCCCGTCATAAAAAGCAGAATCGCGGTGTCAGGTGGAATCCTCTTCGTGCTCGCAGGTAATAAACCGACAATGTATTAAATATTTTTATACAGGTAACTATGGTACAATGCTTCTCTACATGAGACTTCTAATACACAGTACAATTGATGGTATCCATATGTCCCAATGTGAACGCCAGTAAAGTCCACCACCATTCAAGACACACCAAGTGTCTTATAGTAAGCAAAGTCTTCACAGTGGGTGCAATAATGTCATTTGCCCCAGGCCATTGGACCAGGGTGGTCTCTGCAATTGTGTATCTGTAGACGTTTTGGTGGCCACCGCTGAGGTTGCAAACCTCTCAGACACATGGTAGTTAGTGTTATATACATTTTACCACTACATTCTATGGATGTACTGGGAAATCCTTGGCACATACATCAAACATGTCCCTATGGCCGAAGTGAGCCATCATATACCAAAAGAGTACTGGAGTGTCAAGTTGGTTTATACTGTACTGTATACTGTATTCACTGTAAGGAATAACATAGTAGACTACATTATTCCAATAGAGCAATATAGCAAAAAAAATGTATACCATACTTGACATTATGGTCTATTTACAATGTGGTCACATGGACGACATATGCCACTGGCTATACAATTGCAAACATTGGAGCCTTCTGTCGGAGCTATATTATGGCAAATACTACTAATGTATATGTCTGTTAAAAAGGCTTAAATGCAATGTGAACAGAGATGTAAAACATTCTGTACTATGGAAATTATGATATATCGTTACTATAGCATAAGTATAGGGGCATGGGTACAGGATTTGCATTGTAGACCAGCAAAGGAGCCCATATATACCTGCTTCAACTCCAAAACCAAGTAGTAATATTATATATGTCATGTCATCCTATGCTTGTGTTATGCTTGGCCAGATGTCCATGTGTAGGGCTGGTTCTTCTCCTCAGGATCATGTTTGATGAAGCGGCAGATGGTGCCAGTCTTCGTCTAATACTTGTATATGAAGTAGAAGTTTGGGCCTTGTCCATATCTACACTGGTCAACAAGATGATAGCAGAGCCTACAGACTCCTGAGATCTAGTTCATGTCCCTCAGCTATGTAATACCCTGATGCTGTTCTGGAATGACCCGTGTTACGTGTTACGTGTTGGTTTGGACAGTCATGTCACATGTTTCTGTGTTATAGGTCTGCTGACATTAATAGCCGTCTCCTGGTATGCCACCCAAGTCACTCATGACTTCTTTAACCCCAATACTCCGGTTAATGCACGGTAAGCTAATACATGGAATAAAGGTATACAGTAGATATGCTGCCCTATGGTGGATTAGGAAGTTCAAGACGTGATCTGATACTGTGATGTTACTACCGCACCACTTTTTGCCTACATTAGATATAACAAATGTGGGCCAAATATTATCTCTATAGCAACTCTATCTACACCTACGCCAAGTACTGACATATTTTACTTACTGTACCTCCCAGCTGTCCCATTTTCTGTACAGTTGGCCCACTTTTACAACAAGTGGGGCAGAGACAGCAGATAAAGGATGTGTGTGTGTGTGTGTGTGTGTGTGTGTATATATATATATATATATATATATATATATATATATATATATATATATATATATATTTCTACAGAGAAGGCATTGTACAGAGGAAAACATAGTTGTCTTCTTCCAGAAACAGCGCCACTCTTGTACATAGGTTGTGCCTGGTATTGCAGCTCGGTTGCATTAAAGTTAATAGGGATGAGCTGCAATACAACACAAAACAGTAGCCACAGTCGGTAGCCAGGCACTTCTATCTACAAATATTGCAAAAAAGTGGGAGCATATAAGCCTAGACCTGCACCATTTCCTACATAGACCACTTTCTCACTACATAGAGCACTCCAATACAAAAGAGTTTTCACCCACTATCTTCTGCAAAGATTAACTTTGCGGGCATTTATGGGGGGAGGAGTTCACATGGTACAGGCTCTGAATAACTGTGTACGGCCCATCAAATTCAATTTATTCTATGCCCGTCCAATTGCCCAGCCAAGTTAGAGACCCCTGCTCTATATAGTCCAATAGATGCAACATTTCCTTGAAAAAAATCTGTTTTTAGAAATATGCAAATAAGACTCCAGGGTTCTGTATTCATCTGCATATTTCTAAACACTGCTTTTTCAAGGAAATAGTGCCTCTATTGGACTATATAGTTATACAATCAGTTTCCGATTATTGGGTCACAAGAATGAATCAGAGCTTACCAAGGACCACTGCCAGCGCTTGGCTCAGTTTTCTGGTGCAATGAAGGGCTGACTTTATGCCAGGTTGTAGGATGTGCCTCCTTTATAATGATATCCTCTACCAGCGCATGGGGTATCATGCATGGAAAACATGCCCCATCCTTTTAAGATAATCCCTCTCACTATTGAGAACACACAGGAGAACCATGTGCATGTACATAGGGGATGAGAAGGAATAACTGGAGGATAAATAAGGTGTGTGGACACATATACAGTCACGTGTAGACATAACATTATGAATGAGGCAGATAGTGGAGAAAAGAGGAGCACTATGAAGATCTGACTGTAATGTTGGCTTTTTGCATTTTAAGTCTTTGGAAAACTGCCAAAACCAACCTCGCACCTTTATCCTACAATGTAATTTATACAGAGCCTTCCATTTATACGCACTATATAGAGTTTGTGTCATTCAAGGCGATAGACAGCAAAAGTGCTGCCAAGTATTGGGAGCCGGCGAAATTTACAAGGTGCTTGGAACGTTTCCATGCTTCAGAGTTATAGTCCAGGAAGGAAATAGGTTGAGGGGGAGGGGAAATATAATTAATGGTGTCATAGTAAAATAGAAATGCAGCAGGTTCTCTTTAAAAGAACTAAAACTGTGAAATAAAGCTTGTGAAACAAATTGAAACCCCCTCCCTATAAGTGTCAAGCTGACTATAAATATTAGATAGTCGAACTCCATCGTCCAAGCATGCACATGTTGTGATGAGAGTGGAGGAAGAGGCAATGGTCATCTCCAAGAGGACAAAAGGGTCATGCATGATGATAGCAAATCTCTCATCGGCGTGACTCAGTAGAACCCTACATGGTCAGCTGGTTCCTCTGAAGTTGGCAGGTAGGGCTGACATACACGGAGTATGACCAGCATGCCAAGGCATGGTCCAAGCTTGTGCTCCTTGAGCCACTAGGAGTCTGTCTTTTTCCTTGGTTGGTTCGGCTACTGGTCAGCCAAATGGCAAAGCCTTCTAAATATTGTACTAAGTGTAAGTAAGACTTTTGTGGTTTGGAGAAGATGTCTGCATCCACTCAAGTGAAATTCTATGCATTTGAGTGAATTTATGAAGTTCTGCAAACTAGAATTCTGGCCTCAAAAAGTTGGAAGATTTTTTGCATTTTAATGTCTCTTACCCCACTTTTGAAAGTAGATGGGAAAATTGGCATGTAGCCTGTTAAGTTAATTTTATGTCAGATTCATCAAATGTAACTTTCTTAAAAGTCACAAAAATTGTTTAAGGCTAAGGCCCCACGTTGCCAAAACGCAGCTTTTTTTTAATGCAGATTTTGCTGCGGTTTTTAGAGCCAAATCCAAGAATGGCTACAAAAGGAATGGGAAATATCTAGGAAGCTCTTATACTTCTACCTTCTGCACAATCCACCACTGGCCTTCGCTCAAAAAATAACAACAAAAAAACAGCAACATTTGCAACAAAAAAGGTGCATTTCTGCAATGTGGAGCCTCAGCCTAAGGCCTCACATTGCAGAAACGCAGCCTTTTTTGTTGCAGATTTTGTTGCAGTTTTTTGAGCCAAAGCCAAGTATGGATAGAAAAGGAATGGGAAATACATAGGAAGTTCTTATACTTCTCCCTTCTGCTCAATCCACTTCTGGCTTTGGCTCAAAAAAAACACAGCAAAAATCTGCAACAAAAAGCCTGCGTATCTGCAATGTGGGACCATAGCCTTAATCTCTTTCCAGTAGGGAGTGACATAGAAAGTGGAGGAACATGAATCTAAAGGAATTTCCTGATGAACATGACTATATTTAGATTTGTAGTATATTAAAAGTGAAATAATTTTGCAAATATAAATAATTACAAATTTTGCAGAGTTTTAGAGAGTGGTTGACAGTCTTTTGTCTTGATCAGTTGCCAATGGATATGACCAAGAATTCAGGAAATTTCTATGGTCTGGGACTTGTCAAAACCCAGCCATGGTTTCCTTATTGTGGACAGGTTATCAGAGAAGGACATTACACGTATCAGAAGGTAACCCGGCCATAATAAGGAAATCTTGGCTGGGTGTTCTCATCTGCATTCGGACCGTTCTGTTCCCCTATCCACATAAAATATGCGGCGAATAAAGTCCTGCAAGCAGCACTTTTCTCTCCACATTTTTCGTGCGGAAACTGAGCGGAAACCACACAGACCCCATTATAGTCCGAGGGTTCCGTGGGTTTCCTTAGGTAACCGCTTTTATTTATGCGAATTAGGTTTCCATTCGGGGATCCCCAAGGAGACTCCCCGAATGGAAACCCGAACACAGATGTGAACCAAGCCTGACAAGTGCCAGAACATAGAAGGTTCCTGCACTCACGGCCGTATCCATTGGTACAAACGGTTGTCACCACTAAGATGGATGCAGAAAATCTTTAAAAGTCTGCAAACATTTTAACCATTTATCTTTTTAAAAAATCTTTATTTATCTGAAAATTTATAGGTTTACGTTAATGGGAAAACCTTTTGAGGCCACAACCAAAAAGCAATGCCGAAAAAAAACGTGGTGGTAGCATATTGCGTTTTTTTCCCACTGCACTCTTCACAGAAAGTCCACAGAGTTCTCCTGTCAATGACCGTGACAGTTTTTGAAATCGCCGCATTGCTGCTGTCGATATTTTTCTACAATGTGTACATGGGATTAGCCAGAATCCCATCCACTTTGTAGATACTGCAAAATCGTGGGGTTTACGTTACGTGGGTCCAGAGCGTAAATCTCCAGTCTAAACTCATGCACTGTGATATGTTTATTGTAAGACCTTAAGGGGCGGATCAGGATACCAAGAGTTACTCTTATGTCGCATTCACGCAAACGAGTTTCATCCATAAAAATTCAGAAAATCTTATCATATCCTTAAATTAAAGCATCTCTTGTATTGCAGGTATGAGTTTGGCTCAGCATTGTTCGTGGGGTGGGCTGCAGCCAGTCTCACCATGTTGGGAGGATCCTTCCTGTGCTGTTCATGTCCCAATGGAGAGAGAAGAGGACAACAGTATTATAGACAATCCCAACCATCAGGAACAACCAGAGAGTACGTGTAACACCCAGCCCATTCCAACACCCCTTAGTCAGCGGCGCCTCCAGGTGTTCTCATCTCAGCCATGCACAATAATACTACATCACTTATTACTTATGTTTTTATACATTTTTATGTTGTTCGTTTTACTTTAATTTTACAATTTTAATATTTTGTAAATAAATTTCAACAAATATTAATTATTATCATTGTAGAAAGGACAGCCTCTATAATATGTGACTGCAATAACTTCTAATGTCTTTCTAATCTGCATCAGAGGATACATTAAAGAGACTCTGTCACCAAGATGTATTAGATGTTCTAATATGACAGTATAACATATAACCTATGTAACTGCCCTCTAATTCCTAACCAGGGGCCGTCAAAGGACTTGTCCAGCGTTAGAAAACTGTGGCTGCTTTGTTCCAGAAACAGCGCCACCTCCTGCCCGTAGGTTGTGTGTGGTATTGCATCTCAATAAAAGTGAATGGGAGAATCACCCACAATCTTTGGACAGGAGTAGCACTTTTTTGGTAAAAAGCATCCGACAGGGCAATCCCTTTAACTGTAAATCATTGAATTCTGTCTCTAGTCTTCAGGCTTCTTACAATGGCGGCGCAGTTCTAGCTACAGTCCTCACATTCTGTCATTGTGTATGGGGCAGATCTATTACAATGGTCTAAAGGCAAAGCTGCGTTTGTTGCTCATTGCAACCAATCACAGAGATTTAATTTTACAGTACCTACAAAGGTACTGTAATAGGGACAGAAAATCTGCAGAGGAAAAATCTGTGACATTGCAATGGAAAACACTGCGGAAAAAAAAATGTGATGTGCTTCTACCACATTTTTTTTCGCAGCATCTTTTTCTGCACTTCGCTACATGGGGCTTTATCCTTAAGCTAAGGCCCCATGTTGTGGAAATGCAGCGTTTTTCCAGTTGCGGAAACACAGTAGAAAAAAAAAGCTATGTGTTTTACAGTAGCAGCAATGACTTAGATTCTGGCTAATCCCATCCACAAAAGCGCAGTTAGAAAAACGCAATAAAAAATGCTGCAGAGAAAAACGCAACACGTTTCCGCTGCATTTTTTTCCGTAGCGTTCTTAAGCTGTGTTCCACAACGTAGGGCCTTAGCCTAAGGCTGGGGCCCCATGGGATGGAAACGCAACAATATGACCGCGGTGGAAACGCCACGGGAAAAATTGTGTCGTTTTACAGTAAGGGCAAAGTGGATGGGATTCTCGCGAACCCCATGGTCATTTTGCAGTAAAAAACGCAGTGCGGACATGCTGCCATTTCCAAAACCAGCACGGTATTATATGCTCTGCAGTGGGCCCACCACACAATATTATATTCTCCACAGTACCACAGTAGCCCCCCAGTGTTATATGCTCCGCAGTAGGTGTCCCCCCCCCACAGGATTATATGCTCCACAGTGGCATCCACACACAGTATTGTGTGCTTATAAATAGCCCCCCCCAGTATTATATGCTCTTTAGTATACCCCCCAGTATTATAAGCCACCCCAGTATTATAAGCCCCCCCAGTATTATACACTCCCCCCAGTATTATAAGCCCCCTCAGTATTATACACTCCCCCCAGTATTATACACTCCCCCCAGTATTATACACCCCACCCAGTATTATAAGCCCCCCCAGTATTATACACTCCCCCCCAGTATCATACACCCCACCAAGTATTATAAGCGCTCCCCCCAACATCATATACACAGTGAGCCACTCTCATACTCACCCCTGAAGAGCCGCCGGCATCCACCTTCTTGTCACTGGCGGCGCTGATGACATCATCGCGCCCGCGTCGGGGCAGAGGTCAAACTCTGCAGCCAGTGTAGGCCGCGGTCGCGCGATCCGCGGCCTACCCTGACAGCTTTCAGCTGTATGTGCATTTGCACATACAACTGAAGGCAGTGATCGCTCATCAACGGGGAATCCTGTACCGGATTCCCTGTTGTTGAGCGATCCGGGCGACCGCACGCGTGCCAGCATGGAGGGCTCTGCGTGCCCTCTCTGGCACGCGTGCCATAGGTTCGCCATCACTGGCCTAGAACATGAAGCATGAATTTCTTACAGTGACACCTACAGGAAAAAATAAGATACTACATACAAAAAAAGAAAATCTGTTTTTCTAAGGTTACTAGAAATGAATATACTTACTAATATAAAACATCATTTCGTTTTGTAATTCGATCATTCTTTTATCCAGAATTACAAAAGTCCCCATAAAGAAAAAAGAAGAGACAAGTTAATGTGAGAGTCCACCATGAAATCCATGTTGAATATGTTTTGGGAAAGAAACAATGGAAGATCCTCGAAACAGAACAAGGATTATTTCCTCCAACAAAAAGACTGTCGCCTTATTGAGAGACTTTCACTTTAAAGAAATTGTGGCAGATCTTTTGTAATTGTGAGGACTCCAAAGTAGAAGAGAATTTTTATAGGGGGTCAGGAGTGTCCTATAAATGTTACTTCCGGCTTATAAAGCCTACTTCTCTGTGGTTTCCTATAGTGTAAACCCCTCTAGTAATGTCCTAACTGTATACCCTTCTTCCGATTTCATCCCATAAACAATGCTTCTCACTGGGATCATATAAATTGCATTTGTGTCCTAAACCTACTCATCACCCTTCTTCTACAATCCCCTGCCCCTCATCGGTGTCTTCTATACTCATCTGTGGCCAGTTGGATATCTGTAAAAGCCAATATGGGCAACAATATGTACGAGTGGGTCTCTTTTACCAATGATCATTCTTTCAGTAGCTGTTCAACATTGAACCTACTTTTATGTACGTGTATGGCCACTTTTCTCTAGTATACAATGAATATACTTCTTCCCTTCTGTGTTTCTATAAATCCTACTCTCTTTGTCCTATAAACCCCAGTCCTTTACAGTATCCTATTCATCCCTTTAACCAGCAGTGTTAAATGAGCCTTATTCCCCTCTATTGTCCTATTAACCTCAGTCCCTGGTTGTGACCTCTAAAGCCTTCTTTCTAGTAGTGTTCAATAAACCTTCCTTTTTTATAGTATCCAATAAACTCTACTCTCTAGTAGCGCATTATAAGGGGATGGGGGGCGGGGGGAGTTGGGCAGCAAAATGAACATACAATTTACAGCTATGGACCATTTTGGGGTACTCTAAATTCTATTTTATGGAAGTTCTATTTTAAAGGAGTTCTCCAGGGTTTTGAAGTCCTATCCTTAATACCATATTGCTGGAGGACTCTTGGTAACCCCACCAACCATCTGTTTGAAGGGTTTTGGATCCCATAAAACTTTCTTGTCACAAGGTTCAGTTATCCAGCACTTGTCTTAATATACTAATCTGGCAATGCGTTACTGTATCTTCCTACGAAGAGTCCGATGAGAAAGTCGTCATTGATATAATAACAGCTAACTCCCCCATCTTTTCATATGGATCTGTACATACCGGATATAGAATTGTGAAGAACACTTAAAAGGTTTTGCTGTGAATGTAACTTTTTGTCTACTAATAAATAAAATGAAGGTAATGAGTTGTAATAGTTCGGAATGTCGCGTTATATGACAAGAGACAATGGTCTATACTTAAAGGATGGGGATGGGAGGGGGTAAAAAGGCAGGGGAAATTCTGGTTTTTATTGTTATATGAATATTCTGGTTTAGAAACCTCATTTTTAAACACCCTATTTTCCTATCTGGGCAAGTTATCTCTTATCCTCAGCATAGGATATAATGTGCACATTGGTAGGGGTCTGACCGTTCAAGGCTCTCACTGATTAGGAGAATGGGAGATTTTTCAATACGGCAGTGGTTGGGCGACACATGCACCACTCCATTCACTTTGATGGGAGTCATAGCTGAAGTACAAAAATTCCCCATTCTCCTGATTGTAGGGTCCTGAGCAGTCAGACCCCCACAGATCTGGTAGCTATCCCCTATAATGTAGATAAGGGAAGAACTTGCCTAGATGAGGAATCCTCTCTAATATAGAGGATTTCTTCTCTGGAGGACAGGCACGTCAATGCAGTATATGGAAAACCTATTGATTTGACTGGGAGGTGCATAATACTTCACTTGCCTTATGATGGTGCTACAGGGGAATTTGCTGCCATATTTCCCAAGACAGCAGCAGGACACTATAATACATTTTATTTATATAGCGCCTACATATTCCGCAGCGCTGTACAATTTGTAGGGTTCAAGTACAGACAAACAGATATATTACAAAGAAATTGTCACTTCACACAATGGGACTGAGGGCCCTGCTCACAAGAGCTTACAATCTATGAGGTAGAGGGGGTGACACAAGAGGTAGCAGGGGCGGCATTGCTTATACAGTGGTCAGACAATTTTGTAATAGAGGTGACTGTCATTACACAAACATAAGCGTCTTGTCCTTTAACATGCAGGTGGTGCCTGGACATATAAAGTTAGCCTGAAATGGCATCATATCGTGTGGGGTAATGTGGGAGCGGGGACAGAGGAGGGTTTGTATTAGGGATTCTAATTACGGTACGGAAGAGTTTACATTAGGGATTGTGATAGGCCTGCCTGAAGAGATGTGTCTTTAGATTACACTTGAAGCTGTAGAAATTGGGAGTTAATCTGATTGTCCGGGGTAGAGCATTCCAGAAAAGTGGTGCAGCTCGGGAGAAGTCTTGTATACAAGCGTGGGAGGTTCTGATAATAGAGGATGTAAGTGTTAGGTCATTGAGTGAACGGAGAACACGGGTTGGGTGATAGACAGAGATGAGGGAGGAAATGTAGGGAGGTGCAGCATTATGGAGAGCCTTGTGGATGAGAGTAATAACTTTATATTTTATTCTATAATGAATAGGCAGCCAATGTAGTGACTAGCATAGACCAGAGGCATCGCTATAGCGTCTAGACTGATAGATGAGCCTGGCCGCTGCATTCAGAATAGATTGTAGAGGGGAGAGTTTAGTAAGGGGAAGACCGATTAGTAAGGAGTTACAGTAGTCAAGGCGAGAATGAATCAGAGAGACAATAAGTGTCTTTAATGTATCTCTGGTAAGGAAAGGGCATATTCTGGAGATGTTTTTGAGGTGGAGGTGACATGAGCGTGCGAGTGTTTGGATATAGGGGGTGAAAGAAAGGTCTGAGTCAAACACAACCCCGAAGCAGTGGGCCTGCTGCCTAGGAGTTATAGTAAGGCCTGAGACTGCAATGGATATATCAGGGGCAGATCTATTAGATGGTGGAAACAGTAGTAGTTCAGTCTTGGAGAGATTTAGTTTCAGATAGATCGAAGACATGATATTAGAGACAGCAGAAAGACAGTCACTGGTGTTCTGTATTAGTGCAGGGGTGATGTCACGGGAAGATGTGTATAATTGGGTGTCATCAGCATAAGGATTGTACTGGAAGCCAAATCTGGTGATGGTTTGTCCAATGGGGGCTGTGTATGTGTAATGGGGACTTTGTGATCAGTGTAAAGTTGGAAGACCCAACTAACAAAAATGGCCAAAGTGAGCAGAACTACAACTACCCCTATAAGTAGGGATTGTTCCTCTGGATATTTCTTTATTATGTTTTATAAGTCTATTACTTGTTACAATACAAGGAAAGATGAGCTTTGATCGGTGACATAACACATTGATCGGCACCTGTTTGCATGAACCTTTTAGATAGGCCAATGCAAATTACATGGAGGGGGGTGAGGCTATTACAATCATTGTAAGGACACACAATGAGGTTTTCTTATACAATTTTTTATGCTAAAATCAGATTTAATGGGCTAATCATTGTTTGATATAGTTGTTCCAACTATTGGTGCATGTAATAGGGAACTTACAGCCATAGATGTCTGCCATAGATCTGGTGCAGATGAGTAATAGTGCCCCTCATAGTAGTAAAGCTACCCCAATGTACCCCCATTAGTAATAATGCCTCTTAGTGCCCCAGTAGTAAAAATGCCCCTCTTACATGCACTTATTCATTATAGTACCAGCATAGTATCCCCAGTAGTAATAATACTCCCATAGAGTATCCCATTGATAATAGTAATCCCAATATTAATAATGCTCCCCCAACATTCCCCATTGGTAACAGTTCCCCATTTCCCCCCTATAGTAATAATGCTCCCCCAGCATACCCCCATTAGAAATATTCCTCCATTTGTCCACACTCTACAGGGAAAGGCCAACTGATCGTCTTATATTTACTGGGAAGTGTTATCTTTTTAAGGGAAAGGGTGTTTAATTGGAAATTAATAAGAAATATTTGCATCTTGTACTTGAACTGGTACAAACTTCTTCCTTCTGGGATCACTGTATTCCATCACACGTTGTCCCACAGTAACCGCAGCATAATGATGCTCACACATGATTTCCTGGATACTGCATACAATTTCCACCCCATTACCATGCTAATGACTGCAGAAATCACATTGGAGAATGCAAAGCACATCTGACATGAGTTGGAAAGACTTAAAATAGTTCAACAAGGATATTGACTTCCACCTCTCCCCATCCTACACTTTCTCCTTCTTTCCAATGCTGGAAGGTGCACCCGCGGCCCGCCTGGCCAGATCACTTTAGTTTATCTTTTGGCTAATTTAACCGTTTTTGAAACAAAGTCCATTATCACGGGTCTGTAACTCCGGAAAGGGCCAGAAATTACACTTCTCATCCGCATGGAACAGCAGCCATGAGTCCTGGGAGCAGAAAGCCGAGGTAACATTACATAACTCATTTTATTTCAATCTATCATTTTATTTCTATCTAAGATAGTACAAGCTAGATTTAATCAAATAATTTAACACTGTAGATCCACATGGTAAAATAATATTGTCTATCTGTATGTCTCATCTATCTATCTATCTATCTATCTATCTATCTATCTATCTATCTATTATCTATCTATCTATCTATCTATCTATCTATCTATCTATCCATCTATCTCTGTATATCTAGTATCTATCTATCTATCTATCTATCTATCTATCTATCTATCTATCTATCTATCTATCTATCTAATATTTATCTATCTATCTATCTATCTATCTATCTATCTATCATCTATCTATCCATCTAGCTTCTTTATCTAAAATAAGTAAATAAATATTGAGAAAATAATGGAATCCCTTTTTGGAGTCAAATGGCTCCTGGGAGGGCAGATACTTGGTGTTTTGTGGTCCAATAAGGCATCTTATCTTTTTCTCAAGAAGCTGGTAGAGATGTGATTTTTGGACCTTTTAATTCACAGCGGAAAAGGAGATTCGATGTCTGCGTGTATCTATCTATCTATCTATCTATCTATCTATCTATCTATCTATCTATCTATCTATCTCTGTATATCTAGTATCTATCTATCCATCCATCCATCCATCCATCCATCCAAACATATGTATAAAACACAGCACTCAGAAAACACTTAATGGACTTTATTGGTTTATACACAATGTTTCAGTCCTGGTAATTCAGACCTTTTTTGAGCTAAAGAAAGTTCCTAGTTACTAGGACTGAAGCATTGAGATACAAATTATCTATCTATCTATCTATCTAGCTATCTATCTATCTTATTAAAGATTAGACACAATCAATAATTCTAGGTAGATGTATAGATGAAAACAGAATGAATTATCATGAAATCCTACTATATATTCAGTTTGTTACTTGTCTATGTTTGTACACCCAAGGACTCTCAATAGTCCATTGAGTATAGTTTATTGAACATGTCATCAGGTATATAGTATATAATAGCTGGACCACAAATCCCAGTATGGTCCAGGCAGCCGTATATACAACCTGACATATTTAATGCTTAAGTTTAGAACAACATGAAATACTTCTGTAGCTATGAATACACATTATGGTGAGGTTTATGGAAAATGATATGGGTATAATTAGCATGAGCGTGCGACAGAAGAGCTAAAATATGCAAATTGTAAAAGTTACCTTGGGATTTTAGCTAATTTCCATTCTTTTGTTTCTTTGCAAGAAAAAATGTCTCTGAATATTAATCATTACAGTAATTAAAATCTGTCCCTGACAAAGAGGACGAAGCTCAGAAGCCAAACATTCAGGACTTACATTTGTTATATTTTTTATCCTTTGACTTTTAACAATTCTGAGCTGATAACTTATTCATCAGCATTATGGTGGATTAGTGGTAAATCGTTTTAGGCCCTTTTATGAAGCTTTTCTTGTATATTGGTGAATGCATTCGCACGACCCCATTTCACCTGAGTCCATGTGTTAGTCGGATTTACCGGCCTGAATAGTCGGGAGAGAGACTTCAATACAGCAATACTGTTATCTATGGTGCTAGGAGTCCCTGCCGTCCAGTGACATATAGTATGGGAAGCCTAGCACCATGGGTAACTATTATGCTAGCAGTCCCTCTCCCAGGACACTGTTCGGCCATTCACAGATGAAATTATGACATGTGAAAGCGGAATAAGTGATTGCTAGTAAGAGCAAAGATAGTTATAAGACAGTAGCTGTAAAAAAAAGTACAAAATCCTTGGCGGAGAAGACAGACACCAAGAGCCAGAGGTGTAACTTGAGGGAGGATACAGTCGCACCGGGGCCCAGGAGCCTCAGGAGGCCCATAAGCACTGGCATCAATACTGAGATTGCAGTAGGGATGAAGTAGGGAGACCCGGACAAAAGACTGCACGAGGCCCACAAGACTTTAGTTACGCCATTGGTTGACATGATATTTTGGCGGCCATCATGACAACCCTTCCACTCTCTCCAGTGACAGAATGAAGTCCAATTATTAAATCTCTGCATTGTAATTTGGACCTCATAGACTACTATAACCTACACTGTATCATAGAATGTTATATTGCATCCTGTAATTGAGGTGTCGCACAAAGATACTATACAGCACCACCCACAGCGCCTGGGAATGTTGTTTAGGATTGATACATGCAGCTATGTGGTGTGCATTGAGCCAAATGGGCTGCACATTCCAAGTATAGCAATGCCACAATAGTTATGGTACATTTACATGGTCTGTACTACAAAAAACTAAGTCATCAAGCATAATGAGGAGAATTGCACTTTTGAGCTACAGGGGTAATCCGAATAATCACATTTACAGCATATCTATAGTATAAGATGTTTGCTAAGTGAGTGACTCACCTATGGTAACACTATGTATTAAGACAGTGAGGGTCCCCAAAAAGAAGCAGAAACAGTCGAACATACCTATATCAGGACTGCTGGCAAGTATGGTATTCTAGATGGGCAACTCAGAGCTGCTGTGTGTAAATGCCTATACCTAGGGGTGTAATAAGTAATCATACAGTCCCATAATAAAATTTGTAAGAGGGCTCACGGTACCATGAACACACTAAGTAGCAAGTTCAGAATTTGAAAAGTGTACAATTATTTTGCTCCTTTACACACAGGGATAGAAACAGTAGAGAAATAGTACATACAGTGATGTCACAGTAAAGGGACAAAGCACACAGTGATGTCACAGTACAGGAATAATACACACAGTGATGTCACAGTATAGGAATAATACACACAGTGATGTCACAGTACAGGAATAATACACACAGTGATGTCACAGTATAGGAATAATACACAGTGATATCACAGTACAGAGATAATATACACAGTGATGTCACAGTACAGGGATAATACACACAGTGATGTCACAGTATAGGAATAATACACACAGTGATGTCACAGTACAGGAATAATGCACACATTGATGTCATAGTACAGGAGTACAGGGATAATACACACAGTGATGTCACAATAGAGAGATAATACACACAGTGATGTCACAGTACTGGGAAAATAAACATAGTGATGTCACAGTACAGGGTTAATATACACAGTTATGTCACAGTACAGGAATAATGCACATAGTGAAATTGCAATAAAGGGACACAGTGATGTCACAGTACTTGGATAATGCACATAGTGATGTCACAATACAGGGATTATAATCACAGTGATATCATAGTACAGGGATGAAAGACACAGTAATGTCACAGTACAGGGATAATACTCACTGGCATTGGATATAATACCCACTATGACATCATAGCACAGGGATAATGCACACACAAAAAGATCACTTTTGGCGCTGTGATATCACAACTTATAAAGAAAGTAATTCTAAGGGTGAGTTCACACAATGTCTTTTGGCTCGTAATCTGGCACGTCTACGCCGTGGGAGCTTTTGCAGGCCGTATACGCTCCCATTGATTTCAATGGGAGCCGGGATCGTATACGCGGCGCTATTTTGCAGCCGTGATTTTACGGCCGCAAAATAGCGCTGCGTATACAATCCCGGCTCCCAGTGAAATCAATGGGAGCGTATACGGCCCACAAAAGCTCCCGCGGCGTAGACGTGCCAGATTACGAGCCAAAAGACATTGTGTGAACTCACCCTAATGATGTCAAATGCAGGCATTATGATGTCCTCATAAAGCAATGGGGGAGCATTCAGTTTTCCATATCCACTTCCATCATCCATAGTTATCATTACTTTACCCTAGTTCTCAATAGAAATGGCCCCCCTTAGTTATTGGTCCCATAGCGCCTACTATGTCTGCCTGTAATCCCCTGGTATTACACTCTTGGCAGTACCCAGTTCTTATGTGTCAGTTTAAGTACTGGTGTCCTCTTTGTTAGAGTGCCCACTAGGCTCCAAGGGCCTGGTTATGACTTCAACCTCTGCACCACTTACAGTCATACCCTCATACATATACTTGTTACCTATATCCGTCTTCTCCCACATAGCGACTGCGTAATGAAAGGACAGTAAGGATGAGAACAAGAGTCACAGTCTATGAATACATGCTTTATCTGAACATCTATCTACTAGTTAACTGAGCAGCAATATCAGACATAGTGGAAATTAAATTACATTGGAACAAATGATCTTCTCAGTAAAATCACAAATGGGGAACACTCTAGTCATTTATCTGCCTCTATCTATTGTGAATGGCAAAATGAAAATGTTCAGAAAGCCATCAAGTGAGAATTATTGTTCCCTCAGAAGTTTCTTTCACCAATATGAAAGAGGATTTTACAAGATTCTTGGAACATATTTCTCAGAATCTTTGGTCACAGCTCTCAGACATTTGGGTCATGGATGAGGAAATCTTGGGGAGGCTCAAGTCATTGATGAGAAAGGGTCTAGGAGTCTTGGTCATTATGTAGGACATAAACCATTGCTCACGTCTCAAGGAAGACATGCCTGACCTGAGGAATATTCTCAGGACTATCGCGCACAAGACTTGTAAAGTATATAATTGATAACACATTCAGACTTTGCCATGTTTCCATAAAATATACACCTTCCAATTTTTTTCTTGATGTGTAAACAGTTTTTTGTGTTTTGGAGTCCTCCAGACTTGAGATTGACCGTGGTCCTTCAGTTTATGGCACTATTTCTGGCTCTCGTGTCAACTGTGTTTTTGGTTGTGGCCACTTGGACTGACTGCTGGATGATTAATGCAGATGACAGCTTAGAGGTAAGGAAATTAACATTTTCTCAAGAAAAATATGTAGGCTATTGAAGCACTATTGAAGGTCAAGAGATAGATTCTAGTGGCAGATATCTCCTAGTATGATTGTCTAGACAGGGAAGCTGGCAAGAGGGCACCAACAAGCAAGGCTGGTTCCAGCACTGTGTGGGCCCTTGGGTGGTAGAGTTTCAGTGGGCCCATTTGTGGAGCAACTCATGCACGCCGCACCAAAAAATCACCTGAAATTGGGTGTTTTTTGCTTAGGCAGACCTTCTGGAACAGGCTATTATACAATCCATTCCGTGCAAAAAGAGAGTGTAATACAGATGCTGTAAATAAGTGTTTGGCCCGTTCAAAAACTTGGGCTGGACATATGCCTCTTATTTATATTCGCTTTCTGTCCCCTGGCTCACGATGGCGGAATGCTAATGCATCCATTGCAGATTTTTGCTACTGATTATGCCCAAATGAATAGACCTAATCCTTGAGGATTCTCAAGCTCAGGACTCCATGGATAAATCAGTTACAGAATCTGCAGCAAGGTTATGCAGGACACTTATTTATTTCAGCATCCTGCTCTGATCTATGCTGAATCTGCCACTGATTTTGCCATGTGAACAGGACCTAATACTGTTAGTACAATGAATGCTTTTATCTGTATGAGTGGGTCCCTGCAGATGCTGTATGTATATAACAGAACACACACACAGAAGACACCCCGAAGCCAGGGTCAGGGATTGATTACAGCCCAATGTAATGGATCAGCCTATCATTTCATGCAGTATAAGACTCCAGGAAGAAGAGGGAGCTGTCAGCCTGCATGGACACCTTTAGTTGTAAAGTAAGACTCAGTGGAGGACAATGTGAGGGACTCAGTGGGGGACAATGTGAGGCAGTCAGCACCCAGCAACCGAGTGGGCCCCCCTTCCTTCCAGGAGCTTTGGCCTGTAGCACTTGCCTGGATTTGCCCAGTGCTGACGCTGGAACTGGCACCAGCAAGGCACTTTAAGCTGAGGCCCCACATGGCATAAACACTGAGGCAAAAAGCACAGCATTTTACAGTCACAGCAAAGTGAATGGGATTCCAGCGAATCTTATCCACACATTGCAGAAAAATACATGCAGCGGAAACACTGCGATTTCCAAAACTGTTGTGGTTTTGGAAATCACAGTATATCAAATATGGAACAGATGGCGGTTTCCCTATAGGTATAATTGAAGAAGAAAGTCCACAGGAGAAACCTCTGCAGACTTTCTGTGAAAAGCGCTGCAGGAAAAACTGTGATGCATTGCCGCCGCGGTTTTTCCCACAGCATTTTTTGCTGCAGCCCGCTACATGGGACCTTAGCCTTACATTGGCCAGGGTACAATTAGATACTAGAGATGAGCGAACACTAAAATGTTCGAGGTTCGAAATTCGATTCGAACAGCCGCTCACTGTTCGAGTGTTCGAATGGGTTTCGAACCCCATTATAGTCTATGGGGAACATAAACTCGTTAAGGGGGAAACCCAAATTCGTGTCTGGAGGGTCACCAAGTCCACTATGACACCCCAGGAAATGATACCAACACCCTGGAATGACACTGGGACAGCAGGGGAAGCATGTCTGGGGGCATAAAAGTCACTTTATTTCATGGAAATCCCTGTCAGTTTGCGATTTTCGCAAGCTAACTTTTCCCCATAGAAATGCATTGGCCAGTGCTGATTGGCCAGAGTACGGAACTCGACCAATCAGCGCTGGCTCTGCTGGAGGAGGCGGAGTCTAAGATCGCTCCACACCAGTCTCCATTCAGGTCCGACCTTAGACTCCGCCTCCTCCGGCAGAGCCAGCGCTGATTGGCCGAAGGCTGGCCAATGCATTCCTATGCGAATGCAGAGACTTAGCAGTGCTGAGTCAGTTTTGCTCAACTACACATCTGATGCACACTCGGCACTGCTACATCAGATGTAGCAATCTGATGTAGCAGAGCCGAGGGTGCACTAGAACCCCTGTGCAAACTCAGTTCACGCTAATAGAATGCATTGGCCAGCGCTGATTGGCCAATGCATTCTATTAGCCCGATGAAGTAGAGCTGAATGTGTGTGCTAAGCACACACATTCAGCACTGCTTCATCACGCCAATACAATGCATTAGCCAGTGCTGATTGGCCAGAGTACGGAATTCGGCCAATCAGCGCTGGCTCTGCTGGAGGAGGCGGAGTCTAAGGTCGGACCTGAATGGAGACTGGTGTGGAGTGATCTTAGACTCCGCCTCCTCCAGCAGAGCCAGCGCTGATTGGCCGAATTCCGTACTCTGGCCAATCAGCGCTGGCCAATGCATTCTATTAGCCCGATGAAGTAGAGCTGAATGTGTGTGCTAAGCACACACATTCAGCACTGCTTCATCACGCCAATACAATGCATTAGCCAGTGCTGATTGGCCAGAGTACGGAATTCGGCCAATCAGCGCTGGCTCTGCTGGAGGAGGCGGAGTCTAAGGTCGGACCTGAATGGAGACTGGTGTGGAGCGATCTTAGACTCCGCCTCCTCCAGCAGAGCCAGCGCTGATTGGCCGAATTCCGTACTCTGGCCAATCAGCGCTGGCCAATGCATTCTATTAGCCCGATGAAGTAGAGCTGAATGTGTGTGCTTAGCACACACATTCAGCTCTACTTCATCGGGCTAATAGAATGCATTGGCCAATCAGCGCTGGCCAATGCATTCTATTAGCTTGATGAAGCAGAGTATGCACAAGGGTTCAAGCGCACCCTCGGCTCTGATGTAGCAGAGCCGAGGGTGCACAAGGGTTCAAGTGCACCCTCGGCTCTCCTACATCAGAGCCGAGGGTGCGCTTGAACCCTTGTGCAGCCTCAGCTCTGCTACATCAGAGCCGAGGGTGCGCTTGAACCCTTGTGCACACTCTGCTTCATCAAGCTAATAGAATGCATTGGCCAGCACTGATTGGCCAGAGTACGGAATTCGGCCAATCAGCGCTGGCCAATGCATCCCTATGGGAAAAAGTTTATCTCACAAAAATCACAATTACACACCCGATAGAGCCCCAAAAAGTTATTTTTAATAACATTCCCCCCTAAATAAAGGTTATCCCTAGCTATCCCTGCCTGTACAGCTATCCCTGTCTCATAGTCACAAAGTTCACATTCTCATATGACCCGGATTTGAAATCCACTATTCGTCTAAAATGGAGGTCACCTGATTTCGGCAGCCAATGACTTTTTCCAATTTTTTTCAATGCCCCCAGTGTCGTAGTTCCTGTCCCACCTCCCCTGCGCTGTTATTGGTGCAAAAAAGGCGCCAGGGAAGGTGGGAGGGGAATCGAATTTTGGCGCACTTTACCACGCGGTGTTCGATTCGATTCGAACATGGCGAACACCCTGATATCCGATCGAACATGTGTTCGATAGAACACTGTTCGCTCATCTCTATTAGATACACATCTAGGGCACCAAATTGAACCTTTTCCCCAGGTGAGGGAAAGCATAGCTATAACTCAGTCTGCTGCACCTATTATATCACTACCGGGATCATGAACCTGAGATGGTACTATGGCGGACCTGTCCGGCCCTGGAGCTCAAAACGTCTGATTTTAGGGAGAAATGCTCCTGAATAAGGTTCTTTTAATACAATACAAAAAAAAGGATAGAGCTGAAAAATGAACTTGCCTTAGTAGTCACTGAAAAGGGATCAGAATAAATTTCAAAGCAGTTATTCCTCATAATATAGTCCTCATATCTACGGTATTGGTTCAGTCAGCACCTGCAACAAAAATGACATCCATATTCCTGGCACTACCCTGAAAGCAGAATGGCACATTGAGGACAACTAGTGTAATGATGTACTTTCTTGGCAGCGTTTCTTATGACTGCATAAATCACAGCTCATAGCTCTCGCTCTCTATGCTATGGCTTCCCAGACTTCAGATAAAATTCAGACAGTTCCGTCTTTAAGAAATCCTCATTATCTGCTACTATTCCATTAGGCCACATTGTACGTGACAGGCATGCCATTTCCTCTTCACTTGCATTATTCGCTTAAATTACTATGAGGCCGATTGATGTCATTGAGGATATTTTTCTTTCCAGATTCAGAATGGAAGATACTAAATGGTATTTTAACAAAGTGCAAGACTAGGGGAAAAAAAATAAGAACTATCACTAGGAAATTAAAAAAAAAAGCAGAGTAACGTGTATTCAGCCTTCATCAGACTCTGTGGACACTACAACAGCCGACTTCTGCCTCTGCCGCTTCACTTTCCGCACAGAGTCTGAAGAAGGTCCACTAGGCCGAAACCACTACCACTGTATGGCGGTTGGGACCCTACCTAAGCACCCAGACAACTAGTGCCCAGAGGGCCGCAAACACCTGTCTATAATTAGAGAGAAGGGGATATTTAGGAGCATTTGCAAGCAGGACAGACAGATTTAAGAAGAGGTTTCTATAGATAATAACACCAGAATAGAGGGACATCATGTGGTCTTGGCTACCACACCATAGTGGGGTCTTGGCTGTGAACACATGGGACCTTCCTACCAATCAGGCCTCAAGACACACTCATTTACATATAAGATACGATGGGGGGTTGGGGAACAATATTCAGCTAGGTTGTCTGTAAATGGCCAGGTTTGACCATTACCATTAGTGAGACATCTGTCACCTATATCTACCCTATATACATCTGTGTCTCTTCTGCATGACTACCCATTTAGGTTGGCAGAGGCTGATCTCAAGCAGATTAGTAGACAGGTCATCTGGTGGGTAAGAGTAGGGAAAAAAATCCCAATATGAACAATCCTTAAACCTTTTAGTTCTGAAAAGGTCTGAAACAACAGTGTATATATATATATATATATATATATATATATATATATATATATATATATATATATATATATATATAATGTTACGCTTTGTAATTTTTCTCTTTTTCTCAGGTCAGCCAAAAATGTAGAGGGTTATGGTGGGAATGTGTGACCAATACCCAGGATGGGATCAAAACATGTGACCAGTATGACTCGATCTTGGCAGAACATCCATGTAAGTATTGATGGGTCTGTAACATTATAATTGTCATTGTGATCCAGAACTGAGCACGATAACTGGTCTCATTGATGGCTGTAGGGGCAGTGAGACTAAGAACTCTCTACCAGAGGACATTATCAAGGGGAATTCGATAAAAGAGCTCAAAAATTGCCTTTCCTGATAGCATCAATATTACAGGTCATCATTATTATTACATTTTTGCTGTTGCAACGTTAATTTAGGGTTTATTCTAATTGCCAGATTGGAGTCAGTATGGAATTTTTCTCATAAAATTAGGAAAACTGACTTCTACCTCATGGGCTTTGTGCCTTTCTTGGGATCAACACTGTAGTATCCTAGGCAGAACTAGGTGGACATATGTCCTTTTTTAAAAAGCACCTTTCATGTCCTCGGGCACATGCAGTGTAATACACTGCTAGAAATCTTTTTTAGACATACATGGCGATTATATTGCAAATAGCAATGGTTTTATAGGAAAATTAGCCCCTTTTGATGTGTTGGGAGTTATACTCATGCTGTTCTTATGTACACCTGATGAAGAAACCAGCTAAAGGTTTCGAAACGCGTTGTGTGTCAAAGGCTTTATTAAAGAATTGTGACAAAGACTACAGTTGGTGAGCGCGGATCCATTTGTCCCTCTAAGGCTGCATTCACACTGAGTAACGCTGGCATTTTTTGTGCTTATTTTTGCACATAGCGCCGCGTTAACGCCGGGCAACGCCACCACAAAATAGCGCGGCGCAAACACGGCATATACGTGGCGTATACGCGGCATTAACGCGGCGCTATGTGCAAAAATAAGCACAAAAAACGCCAGCGTTACTCAGTGTGAATGCAGCCTTACATATACATTGTTTGGTTTGGATTGGGAGAATTGGGAGTTATACAGGCTTTTTGTTATATGGGATAAATGTGTGGCTATTTTGAGCCTAGGTGAAAAAGGATGAAGAATTGACTTTTCTTTAAAAAAAAAAAAAAAAAAAAAAATATCCCTTTGTGGGATCAAATTTGAAATAAAAATGTTTTCTTGTTTATGCCAACACTGTGGAGCCAACAGTGTGGTATAGAGGATTGTAACAGACCAGGCCACAGGACATGTCTGGTTGAGTGGTGGTCGTGGTGGTAGCTTTAGGAACAAAGATGGCAGTGCAATAAAGTATCGATTAATACGATGGAGTTATTACTGCTGCAGTCAGGCTCACATAGCACTGATATTCTCCCTCAGTCCTATCTAATCTGCCTGAAAGTGATTCAATCTGACTAATCTGTTTTCTAATTCTCCTACTCCTAGCCGTATTGCAAGATTTGCAGCACTCAGTACTCTCTATATATTGCATATAACAATTGCATGGTGTCTACCGCTGACTATTGGCTATGAGGCTGTCAGGTGGCACCACAATGTTACAGTAATTCACAAGACACGTATCAGTGGCGACCATTTAAGTTCATCCAATATGAATCCCCATTTATTTGATTGTGTTAAAAACCAAACTATTTGGAATATTCTGGTTGAGCCCAGCTCGTGGTGAATTGGTTCTCCCATCTCTAATAAAACCATTACCATATGTTTAACAATCCAATATCTTATATTATATAAATGCAATGCTACTTTATTCTGCAGTGAAGATAGTCCTTGCACGAGCCCTTATGATCATAGCTGACATCCTTGCAAGTTTTGCATTAATCATATTGGTGCTTGGAATGGACACTGTGAAGTTCCTGAAAGAAGAACCTTATATCAAGCTGCGCATGTGTTACATGGCTGGATTCATATTTGGGATAGGAGGTATGAGCTATCTCTTCTGTGGTATACAATTACTATAAAAAAATGTTTAAAGTAACCTAAGATATTTGTAAAAGATCTCAATTTCTTGACTTACTTGATGCTCCCAAAAAATGAAAAAGCTCAAATATTCTGTGATCTTGTAGTATCTTCAGGTTTTTTTTAATCAACTCTATGATTGTCTCCATCTCCATGTCTCCACCTGAATTTTTTTCAGAAAAAGAGCTTTTGTTTGTTTATGTCTACTCTATGTGTATGAATGGTGTTGGCTTGCCCTACTTGTTCTCTGTGTTTTCTTAGATGTTGCTGCTAACTATGTTCATTATTGCAGTGGCTGGAGGGGTACAGAGCCCATGGCCAACTGGAGATGGCTGGAGACGCTGATCACCATGATAGTAGTCGGGGAAAAGCCCTGTTCCCCATGACTATACTTATTGTTTCCAATACAAGCCAGCTCAGGGGAGGTGACTAAAAATATTTATACTCACCTCTTCTGGGATTCTGACATTTCCCAGCATCCTCTCTGGGGCTCTTCAGACCTGTGATTGGGCTCAGTCACACCGGTGTAATGACGTCAGCTCAGTCACAGGCGAGAAGAGGATCAAAGAGGATGCTGAAGAGAGCCAAATGGAGTGAGGATGCCTAGGAGGGGTGAAAAGAAAAGGCAAGGTGAGTATAAGTGTTTGTTATTTATAATCACTTCCCCTGGACGCCTACGTATTATACTCTGGGGTTTGAGGATAATATTCAGCAAATATTGGGGTTCACCTGAAGCAGCTCTAGGGGGGCTCCTGGTTGAATTTTATACTGTAAAGGGCCACTGTGGGGAGCATATTATATTGTTTGTGGGCCACTGTGAAGCATATTATACAGTGTGTGGGCCACTGTGGAGCATATCATACTGTGGAGCATATTATACTGTGTGTGGGCCACTGTGGAGCATATTATACTGTGTGTAGCCATTGTTGAGCATATTATACTGTGTGGGGACCCTTCACTATTCACATCACACGCCATCTGTTTTATAGCAGCCGTGCACTATTATTACAGTCTGTAACAACATTGCATTGTGATTATAAAACCAATACTGTGCAATGTAAATATCGAAGGAGTCATGGCACTTGAAAAAGCACCACAGTATCTTCAAAGAGTTGATTAGCAGGGGTCCCAGGAGTTGGACCCCCCACTGATCTCTCACATCTCTTAGACTGTTAGGACCCCGCCGATCAGCTGCTTCACAGCACACACAGCTCCCAGTATTATTTACATGCCTGGTGCCACTCACTCACCGTATTCTTGATAACCGCAGTTGAGAGTACTAAAATTTATACCCCTCTCAAATATCTGAGATATCACTGCAGCACCCATAACTGTCACTATCAAGACTACGCTGTCGGGAGCCTTGGACAAAAGTTTGCAGTGAGGCCCATATGACTTTAGTTACGCCACTGCTTATTGGTCTTCTGAAGATCTTTTCTAGGTCTTTAAAACTTGTGCTACTCACACAAATTGCTTTTGTGATTGGCAGGTATTCCAGGAATGATTGGCTCGGTGTGGTACGCAGTGGATGTCTATGTGGAGAGAGCCACCTTGGTGTTACAGAACATCTTCTTGGGAATTCACTATGAATTTGGATGGTCATGTTGGTTGGGGATGGCTGGATCCACTGGCTGCTTTCTGGCATCAATAGTCCTCACGTGTTGTCTTTACATATTCAGAGGTACTTTTTTTTATACTTTGTTAAAATTTAGAAAATATTGACAATATTCAAACATGGGATAGAAGAAAATACTAATTATTTTACATTGTAGAAAATCAGTGAGTTCTATGTTTTTATAATCTCATACATCTAAGAGCTTCCATTATATTTTCCATTCCTTTTCAAGCCATTCCTCACTTTGACCCAAAAAGATTCAGCAAAATATGCAACAAAAAATGCTGCATTTCCCCAACGTGGGGCTTTAGGCTAACTTTGTTTTTTTTATATTTCTCTAGACATGGGATCATCCTCGAGGAAACAAAGATCTGTATACAAATATGGAAGAACTGCCACTGGGAAGATGTACGCCATGGACTCTAGAGTGTGACTTATTACTATGAGGACTATGCTACTGCAGAATATCATTTGTATACATGTGGACTGTGACAGGTTTAACTCTCGGCTATATGGCTCTATTTTTTTTTAGAAATGTGTCATGAAGGCACCTTGAAAAGTTTGTTGTGTGCACATCAAATGAAATCATGAAAGATATTTCATTGTGCATAAGGTTGTTCATTATGTTACAAGGAAATATTTGTAGAAACCAGAGGAAAGGTAATGCAATTCAGTCTAGGTATTCAGGCCTTTTTCTTGTCTGTCTTGGCTACCTCTTGGTGAAATGGGTTAGTGGAAGAGCTCACTTTTCCATAAATTCTGGCTTTGTTAAAGACCACCCCCTCAATAGTAACAGTTGTCTGCTCATAGTGCCTTTCTTTATCCTGCTTTTCACCTTCTTCAGTAAGTCACATTATCAAAGTGTGACCTGTTTTTTATACCGTGGGTTGCTGTGTACACAGGAAATCTTTCTGCTGCCTATTACTATTGAAAACTACCATTGTGACCTAAGGTAACAGATTGATCTCCCCCTGTTCTTTTCCTATAGATCTTTTGTGAAAATACTTTCCTGCTCCTTCTCTGTCCCTGCCAGCTCGGACTAGTCTATAGGGGAACAGGTGAATCCCCCTGTGGGCCCCTGACACTGGACTGTCACTTTTAAAGGAATTATCTTTTTTTTAAAAAAAAAAAAAAAAATTGATGGCCTATCCTTAAGCTAGATGAGAAGTTTTTATGGGAACTCAACTCTCAGCATTATTTACTCGCTAGAAACTGTAGTGTTGATCTCCCTTGGGATCTCAGGATCTTCCTTCAGTTAGTCATAGATCTTTTTTGGGAAGATAATTCCTAATCTAACACCTGTGGTACTATTAAATTGTCCCCTGTGGGAAACAAGGTTCGAACATGGTGGCTCAGTAGTTAGCACTGCAGCCTTGCAGCTCTGGAATACTGGGTTGGAATCCTGCCAAGGACAAAAACATCCGCAAGGAGTTTGTATGTTCTCCCCTTGTTTGTGTGGATTTCCTCCCATACTCCAAAGACATACAGATAGGGGAATAATGTACAAAAACACACAATCTACAAAAAAAAAAAAAAAGGTTTGGACATGTTGAATTTCAACACGGTTGATCCTATTGGCATGAGATAAATGGCACCAGAAGTGGCTGACACTATTTATCTCCCTATATGGGCACTACTATTACTCATGTTGATGTTGCGTGTTACATTGCAGTGTGAGACTGTGAAGAACATGCCTTATTGACAATGGGATGTTATCATTTGACAATTTTCATCATGCATTTTCAGGAGGAACAATAGAGGAATGCCATACAGTAAGGTAGTCTTAAACGCTTTTCCTGTGGAATCCGCACTCATTACCCTGCAGAAGTGATATAGTATTATCCCCACTGAGATGTCCCATTTCTATATATTCGTCATACACCAGAATAGACCCTGATGAAAAGCTTCAGGCTTTAGCCCCTCACACAAAAAAAATAAAACAAGTGAGTTTACTGATCAAATAAGTTGCCCGTGTGTCTGTGTAACCACAATCACCGTAACAATGCTCTCACATGGAAAACAGGAACGTCTGTCATGATGACAGGCCTTGTCCATGTTCTGAGTATTTCCCAGCAGGCTGAGGGCGCCCGTGTGCACAGAGCACCAATTAGTAAATATGTGCATTATATGACAATTATATCAGCAAGAGATCCATCGCAACGTATTCCTGGAGCGCAGTCAGCCATTTCCTGACAGGAAGTCCATCCATTATCTACACGCAGAGGTTCATTTAAGAATTAAATACTAGACTAGAACCATCAAACCCCCTCCCCACCACTCCCACTCACCCGCTCACTGCTCTCCGATATGCACTATTATCAGTATGGCCTCTTAAGTAAATTGCTACGGTGGAAACATGTCACATACACTTTCCTTCTGGGGGCACTAAATACAGCGGCTTCTTAATGAGCTCTGAAATTATTCCATTGCAAACCAATAACTGTTACAATGGTTACTCCGCTGATACGATTGGACGCTCGCTATAACCAGATTCCCACAGCAGATATATAAAGAATTACACTGCGGCGTAATCCTGGAAATGGAACTGTCACGGGATGGTTAGAGTCTATACTATAGGCAATGTGTAATATATATTTCATGTGGAATGTATTCTCTAACCTGTTGTATACATCAATGTGTAGTTGGCTGATTAGGGTCTAGTGTGTTAGCACATTGTATGCAAATACCTCTAACTAGTGAGGACCAGTGAGGACAATGGGTGGAGATAATTTGATCAGTGTCTCCAAGAAGATGTTGGATGGTGCATTGTCCATAGTAGACAGGGAGTCTGCTCTCCTTGGTATAGGTGAGGGGGGAAGGATCTGTGACTCAGCCCTTCCCACCCACAGATATAGGTGTAACAGTCTTAGTATATAGTTGTAGCTGGAGTTAGTATGTGTTAGCCGGCCTGTGCACAGCTCTGCAGAGAGCCAGGATTTAGTTACAGGACCAAGGAACCAAAGTTATCATTGGATTGTGACTTCTGTGGACTTATTGTTATTACGGTTGATGTGAACGCCGCCGGCTACTAACTTTGTGGATTACAATAAATTGCTGTTGTCTCCCGACCTCTTGTGTCTGTGTTGATTCAAAAGACCATCCGGAGGAAGACGTATACCTTTGCTCCGTGACAACTGGTGGCAGCAGTGGGATCAACAGCGGACAGCGAGATGGACTACAGCAGCCCAGCGATTAATGGAGCCACAACCTCAGAATACAGGAACTGGACTATGGCAAGTCTACAAGTAAGGGCCCGGGAACTAAACCTGAGTTACCAGGGAAGAACGAAAGATCAACTGATCGAGGCACTGGAGGAGATGACCCTGCAAAGCGACCATGAGGAGGGCTGCCTCCAGGAGACAGTAGAGATACGGGAGTGGCAGGTACAGACCCAAAAGAGCAGATGGGTTGTTTTGTATGAGGAGGAATTGGCAGTGCTGGGGCTAGGAGCAACTGCAGAGCAAAGGAGTAGAGCATTACAGAGGGCTCAGGAAACGGAGAAGGAGGAACAGAGAATGGCGCATGAAAAGGAAAGAATTGCGCATGAAATGCGAATGGCTGAGATAACTACGCGGAATTATAATCAAACGTCGACCCCCAGCCCAACAGTGAGAGAACCACCATATGTCTCCCATAAACACTTCAAGACCTTTGATGAAGCGGCTGGGGATGTTGATGGATATTTTCAGGACTTCGAACACCAGTGCCACCTGATGGAAGTCCCAGAGAAGGATTGGGTCCGGTATCTGGTGGGGCACCTACGAGATGGGGCTGCGGAAGCTCTCAGAGCTATGGACCCTAGTGATCAGCGGGACTATGAGGCCATTAAAAGAGCGGTGCAGAAGTATTATGCAGTCACTCCAGAGACCTACCGAGTTCAGTTCCGCTCTTTGTCTTACAATGGGGGAAGCTCCTTCCACATGTTCGCCCACAAGTTGAAGCAAGCATGCAAGCGCTGGCTAGAAGGAGAGGAGGCTGTCACAGTCGATAAGTTCCTCCAAGTCATACTTAAGGAACAGTTCTTTTCCCAGTGCCCCGCTGAGATCCGTGAGTGGGTGCTGGAACGGAATCCAGCCACAGTGGAGCAAGCTGCTTCCCTTGCAGATGAGGGCCTGACCATCAAGCCGCAGTGGAAGAGGTTGTTTGCAGAGGAGCGGAAAACTACCACAGTCCGCCAGACACCCTTCATCCAGCCACCCACCTTTCGTGCCCGGCCTCAGGATTACAATTCCCCCTCTACCCCTGCCCCAGCCCATCGGCCTCCAGCTATGAACAACCCTGTCCCTAGACAACGACCTACTGGAAGAATGCTAGAGCGCAGATGTTTTGGGTGCGGGCGGCCTGGACATTTGCAAGCTAGTTGCCCTGTTAACATGGGGGCACGGGCCACCGTGGCATCCCGGCCTATTCACTACCTGGGAACCACCCCTAGGACTGAAAGTTTGGCCCCATTTCCAGATGACTCCATGAATGACCCATCTGTTCCACCTCCAGGGGTCTATGGGATTCAGCCTTCCGCCACACATCCCGCAAACCCTCAGCGGAAGCACTTGCAGGAGGTCCTCCTGGATGGCCGAACAGTTGTTGGATTCCGGGACTCGGGAGCTTTCCTAACGGTAGCGGACCCCCGAGTGGTTCGACCCGAGGCCCTAGAGGAGGGCCCTGGCCTTTCTATCGAGTTGGCAGGAGGTACTCGGAAACGTATTCCTAAAGCTACTGTGGAACTCGACTATGGTTATGGACCAAAACGATGCACAATTGGTGTGATGAGCGGGCTGCCGGCCGATGTTCTGTTAGGCAACGATGTTGTAAATCTACAGTGCCACTTTGTGGGAGCAGTGACCCGAAGCCAAGCTCAGAGAGACGCCAACATGGATTGACCGGATTTTCTGCCAGATGCCAGCCCTTCAACCCTACAACTTTACCATTCAGTACCGCTGAGGGAACCAACACCAGAACGCAGATGGGTTATCCCGGCAGGAGGACATATGAGCTATAGAGACTGATGTGCATTCCCCAATTTACCTGTGTAGGCCAATTGTGTCATGCACATGTTTTGAGAGGGGGAGGGGTTGTCACGGGATGGTTAGAGTCTATACTATAGGCAATGTGTAATATATATTTCATGTGGAATGTATTCTCTAACCTGTTGTATACATCAATGTGTAATTGGCTGATTAGGGTCTAGTGTGTTAGCACATTGTATGCAAATACCTCTAACTAGTGAGGACAATGGGTGGAGATAATCTGATCAGTGTCTCCAAGAAGATGTTGGATGGTGCATTGTCCATAGTAGACAGGGAGTCTGCTCTCCTTGGTATAGGTGAGGGGGGAAGGATCTGTGACTCAGCCCTTCCCACCCACAGATATAGGTGTAACAGTCTTAGTATATAGTTGTAGCTGGAGTTAGTATGTGTTAGCCGGCCTGTGCACAGCTCTGCAGAGAGCCAGGATTTAGTTACAGGACCAAGGAACCAAAGTTATCATTGGATTGTGACTTCTGTGGACTTATTGTTATTACGGTTGATGTGACCGCCGCCGGCTACTAACTTTGTGGATTACAATAAATTGCTGTTGTCTCCCGACCTCTTGTGTCCGTGTTGATTCAAAAGACCATCCGGAGGAAGACGTATACCTTTGCTCCGTGACAGGAACAATTAGAAGAAGACGGCACGGGCACATTTATTAAACCACTATGCCAGCCTTCTGGAATCAAAAAGTTGCACATTTAGATGTATGTCTGACTTGTGTAGAAAATTGCAACCAATTGGGCGAGTAGTCAGACATATTTATTATAAGTGAGTCTAAATTACCATATTTTTCGGACTATAAGACGCACCTAGGTTTTAGAGGAGGAAAATAGGGGAAAAAAATTTTGAAGCAAAAATGGTAAAATATTTAATATATGGGAGTTGAAGTTTTGCAACAGCTGCAAGGCCACATTGACAGGTGACCCTGCAGCTGTACGGGGACGCATAGAGCATTTTTTTGCAGGGCCAGATGTACTTTTTAGTTATACCATTTTGGGGAATGTCTATTGCTTAGATCACCTTTTATGGCAAAAAAACCCCGGCGGTTTAGCACTTTTGATTTTGACGTTCACCGTACAGGAAAACTATTAGTAGACCGGGCATTTTCGGACAGAGGGATACCTAATATGTATGTGTTTGACATATGATTTTCTACTTTTATATGTATTTTAGGGAAAGGAGATAATTTAGAACTTTTATTTATTTCATACAGACCCAGCATCCGCTGTAATAGAAAGGCGGATGCCGGGAGGGTTAGACGCCGGCACAGGTGCCGGGGCCTGCGACATCGCTACGCTCCTGCCCTGCAGGAAGCCAGCAGCGGCAGGAGCGATGCTGCTATTCCGGGGGGGGGTTTGGAGGAGCCTTTCTATTACATCGGATGCCGGGTCTGCGTCTTATAGTCCGAAAAATACATCCGAAATACATACATCCATAAATACATACATCCGAATATATCTGAATTGTATGTCAGCTCCCATCTGCTGTAGGTGTCATTTGTGGCACATCGGCAGTCCGAAGAGCTCTACCTATTGGTGTAGCTATAAGGCGTGAAGAGGTAGATGTCTGTATTGGACCCTGGAACCTGTGGGGGCCCCCTGAAGGAATATTTGACGCATAAAGTTGCCTATATGGAAATTATACCATTGCCATTGAGATTTCCTAACAACCTCTGCAGAGATGAAACAATTTGGGAAAGATGTGTGATAGGTGGCGGTGTTACTGATTTTGCATTGGTGCCCAGGATCTTCAGGTTACTCTGCTTGTTATAAGGTGGTAAATCCAGGTCGCGTTGTCACATATTCTTGGCATAAGCCACATCCAGGACGGGCCCTGACTCGACGCTCCATTCATCTTGAGTTAGGGAGATGTGGTGTGAAATATACAGCTACTTTGATGTGGATCATTTTGGCTACAGAGTAATAAAGCTATAAAAAAAACTTGAGTTTGTTCGCTAATTGTTACTTAATCTCCTGTTTATGGAGCGCGCCAGAAATCTGCCAGATTCAGCATGAGAGCTCCCGGCAGGGGGGCGGCTGCAATTACAAATATGTCCATTTCTTCACAGCGTGATAATCTGCCGCTAATCTGAAGTCATTGTCTTCCCTTCTACTCAAAATTTGTTCTTGTCATCCCCAATATCTAATTCATCTGTCCTGAGCATAGACTTCAAAGATGTCAAGGAGAATGTGACTTGCATCATTTACGTGTGATATGTCAAAGGGTATTTGCCCCCAGCAACTATAGGGATGGATCACGGCCTACACCATGAGCAGATAAATCTTACATACACAATATCATTTCTGCAACCACTAGGAAGTGCTCACTACGGCTTTGTGATGCTAAATTCCCTTCCCCCGCAATAATAAATGGTAAAAAACACAAAGAGTATTATGGATGTGGTGCGACACTGAGCTGAATTTTAAGGCTTATTCAGACAACTGTGCTGTGACCATATACAGCTGCAAATTCTGTTTAAGGCCAGGGTCCCACGTAGCTTAAACGCAATGATTTTGCTGAAAATGTTGCCATTTGAAAAACTCTCACGGTTTTTTTTGGCTACGGCTCGCTACGTGGGACTTTAGCATTTATCACAGGCCTAAACTATTAGCCTCATAGGGATGGATACATGCTGTTGCTAGTTAGAACAATTAGAAATTTATGGACAAAATATGGACTGTACAATATGGTGACCTGGACAAACCCTTAGGCTGCATTCACATGGAGTAACGCGCCGCTTATTCTGACACGTAAACACGTGTCAGAGTGAGCGAAGTAAAACAGAATCCCATTGACTTCAATGGGTTCGGTCTTACGCGCGCTACCCATGGAACTCAAATGGGAGGCTTTTATACCTATTGCTTTCAATGTCATACGCGTGTAGACCGAACCCTTTGAAGTCAATGGGATTCTGTTTTACTGCGCTCACTCTGACACGTGTTTACGTGTCAGAATGAGCGGCGCATTACTCCATGTGAACGCAGCCTCAGTCCTCGTGATACATAAGTATGGGGTATAAAGGAATTTACACTGGGCATAGGTTTTGATATGATAATGAAGCCTTTAAACAATTTTCATATGGGTCATCATAAGGCAACTCCGGCACAACAGGTCCCATCTTCCCCAGTGGTGTCGGCTCACATTTCTGCAGTACTGATGCGCCATATGGACATATCATGTATACATGTCACACATGGTGAAGTCTGCAACTATGGAAAATCACATGTGTAACAATAAAGGGTACCAAGCAATAGGGCCTATTAGAGACTTATTAATTGATGGTTTATCCTTAGGACTGGTCATCAGTTAAAGATTGGCGGGGGTCTGACACCTGGGCCCCCAACCAAACTGTTTGAATAGGCAGAAGTGTTTGCTGTCACAGCTCAGCCGATTCACTTGAATGGGACTGAGATGCAATTAGGTCATGTGTGGTGTCTGCATCTATTGCATCTATTGTAGACTGTTTTACAGGGATGCAGAGCACTACCCGTATAGGCGCAGGCCTATCACTCGTCTGATTCAAAATGTGGTTTTATTGTTGCAATTTTTGCTAGATAACATTAGTGCCACCTGGTTTTTCTTCTTTTTCTTCATCCATATTCGGATATGCTTATGTCTAGTCAATGTTTATTTAATACATGTCACACTTACACTTCTATGTGATGTCTCAGAAGTCATACAAGTTATACCCAATTACATAGGAATATCCAGATATTTACAGCGACACTTCTGTAACAGGGCCAGTTTCTTTCTCAACTTTGCAGACATTTTATACCTTTTCGTGTATCTGACAGTGGCCAGCACTTGGATGGAGTCCATAGCCTTGGATCAGTTATAGATAGGTCATAGCATTGTTCAGCCTCCTACATGCATTGCCACTTCTGGGTTTTGCCACCACCCTGGTTTTCCTTGTACAATTTGAACAAATAAGCAGTAAAGCTGAAATACTGGTGAACCCGGCCGAAGCAGCAGCAAAACAGTAGGAGTATCCGAGTTCATATGTAATCCCTGGTACTGCCAGAACCACCTGCAGGAAGAGAAATACAGAACGTGTTACTTATCTGGTAGTTATGTGTGATTCCATACATGGACAGATTCCTTGAGTGGTTGGGATGAGACTAGTGATGTCACCATACTAGACGTGAAGATTGTTACAAGGGTCTCCTAAAAATAAGCTGAGCGGAGGGTGTCCTCCTGATGGGACATCCAGCCATCAGCTGTAATTTGCAGTAAAAAAAGTGGAGACAGGTGGTAAATTGCCCTGCAGAGCCAACATAGGCAATATAAAGCATTACATGGTGGAAACCTATATACTATTTATGTAATGCAAAGACATGCTGGGGTCCGCCAGAGCAAGAGATACTTTTTGCAGCCTCTTTGGCTCCATGGGGAGCAAACAAGGGACTATCCTCTATTAAAGGGGTTTCCTGTACTAAAAAGCATTGATGACCTACTCTAAGCATAGGCCATCAATATCAGATCGGTGAAGGTCCAACACCCCCATTGTTCAGATGTTCTCTGCAACTGGTACACAGTGAATGGAGCAGGAAGCAGACAGCTCTGTTCTCTGTGCAGTGGTGGAACCAAGTCACTGCTATTTAGTCCCCTTTAAAGTGAATGGCATACAGTAACCTGGTCTGACCATTACTCAGAACAGAGCTGTCTGCTCCCTGCTCCATCAGATGCTGAGAATAGCTGATGGGTGGGGGTGTCAAACCCACCAGTCTGATATTGATGATCTATGCTTAGGATAAGTTATCAGTATTTTTAGCACAGAAAACCCCTTTAAAGTGGAACTTTTAGCAGACTATCCAGCTTAGTGGTGCATGGGAATCTGTATGCGCCTCTCTGTTACTGATGAAAACCATAAAATAAAGTTGCAAACCCTGACATAACAAGAGGGTTAATGTATAAAAGAATTACAAAAATGTGACCCTAATGCAGAAACATAGAAACCACTTACTTCTGTTCTGTATTTCAGCGCAGTGTCGAGAGCATACCAAAAAATAGCAACTCCGCCAGAAGCACCTGGTGCAAGAGAAAAAGAGGGATACATATGTATAGGTTATAAGAGGGGGATAAGAGGAACATTAAATCAGTTATGTATGGATATTCATTATGAGGGTAACCAGGTCAATGAGGGGTGTAAAAATATAGAATCATGTCATTTTCTAGTCTAAACTCCAGCTCAAGAGAGAAACATATGGGCAGCAGCTAGAACCAGAAGTTATGGTGCTGGTGCCAGTAATATCAATAAACTAGTGTAGATAGATAGATAGATAGATAGATAGATAGATAGATAGATAGATAGATAGATAGATAGGCAGATAGGTAGACCGATAGATAGGCAGATAGATGGATGGATAGACGGACGGATAGATAGGCAGATAAGCCGATAGGTAGATAGATGGACGGACGGACTGAGGGAGGGAGGGAGGGACAGACGGACGGAGGGAGGGACGGACAGACGGACAGATAGATAGATATGCAGTAGCACGCTGTAGTGGGCAGTAACGCATATACATATAATAAATACTGTATCCATAGGTAAATAAATATAGGTTCTTGGTACACAATTTGACAAAAGTGTGAAAGCCCATCTGCCCCGACAAGGTGATCTCATTCAGATGGGAGCACTATTCACTATATAGACATAACTCTCGCATGGCCTGAATGTGAACACAGTAGGATCCAGAGACATACTCTTTCCAAGTTAAAATAACTTTAGGCAGGGACGTGGGCTCTTATGGTTTGATCAAATGGTTAGGCAAGAACCTCATATTTATAAACATAGATAACACTATAACAGTAATGCAGTTTTAACTTCAGATACTGTTTGCCCATTATGCAGCCATAGCAACATGATGATGAGATGTCTTTTTGTTTTTTTGCAGTGTAGGTAGATATAATTATGCTACATACATAGATATATAGTTCTTACCACCTACAAACAGCATTATGCCAGCAGCTCTGCAGAACCACATTTTGTGATCCCCTTCCATACGGATGATATTGGTGCACTTCATTCCCAGGATCAATATCGGTGTAGTAGCAATGCATAGGATGCCATTTACTATGACTAGTGCACGTGTGACCACAAGCACCACTGCAGGGGTAATAAAAGCAAGAATTAAACTTTTAGTTTCCATTGTCTATGTACTTCGTATGACATCTGTATTCTCACCTGAGTGTTCACTGAGATATGAGATGGGAATATCACAGGTCCAAATATTGGCCATATGATCATAGATGCACTCGCTCCACAGGCCACGACATCGAGAGCTCAGCCCTACGGAGGAGTAAGGATCCTTTGCATCTTGCTAGATCACAAATTGTATTTCATTTTAGTTATCACAGGAGACATTGATATTACCAGTCAATGAAATGAATCTAGAAGGATTAGGTCAATTATCTCTTTTTATTACTGTATAGAACCAACATATTCCAAAGTGCTTTACAGACTTGTCAGCCATGCTGTGAGAGGGGAAGAGGAGCAGCGGGGGAAGACATCTAATTGGCTTGGAGCATACAGCATAGTTCTGACATCACATCAAGTATAGTCTACCCTCTGCACAGTTATACAATTAGGGAAAACTAAAGGGGACCAGTCAGGTTGTTTTACCACCCTAAACCCCCAAAAGCAACTTTAAGAACAGTATTTTGTATGCACATGACCTGTGATGAGTAAGAAGTGCTGTATGGAAGAGTCAAGGAGTCCATTGATCAATGTGGCCCTTCCAGTGCACAGGTGAGCAGGTGAATTCGCCGGAGTGTCCCGAGCCAACGTAGGCCTCTGACACTGCCCCAGCTCTTGCCTGAGCCCTCTTAGGAACCCGCTACAAGGGTATCAGGAATTTTTAGCATGTACAGATATAGCAGTTAACCAATGAATGTTTGTTGTTCGCCTATGTAATCTGCATAGTGCGGCCACCATTCATTCTAAATGAGAATCGGCAGCGTTACACGAATTGCGTAGCATTGAAATCACAAAACAAACATTCATTATTGTCCACCATCTGTAGCTAACCAGTGGGTCCCATGGATTGTGTGGATGTGTGCCCCTACATAGTCTGACACTATACAATCAGTGCTGACAATGGTTGACAGAATGGGGCCATACCTTATTGATAGGGGGAATAGTAATACCGCCAATGGTTGACAATGTAAGACCGCACCCTATTGGAAAACGGGAAAGTAATGCCCAGCTATCAATTACTTCCTACATTTCCAGAAGAACTAAACAGAGGATCAATACGAGGCAGATGTCTAAATAAATATGATGTTTTGTGGGACATTCAAGTATTTTTATAAGGAGAGCGGACAGGTCCTCTTTAAGACGACGTGTGAACTGATGATTTTCTCATGTTTGTTTTATATAGTCTTTAGTATATGGCATTAGAATACAGACATTTTGTCATCCTATATTACTCACTCAATTTTACCTAATACCATCTTTTTTTTGCTTTGGCTTGAAATATTTTTTTTAAAGCAGAAACAGCAGGTGAAAAAAAAAATCAATGACTAACATACAGTCTGTACATGACACCGCAGCAGAGTGAAAAATTACCGCCCCGTCCTCTTGTATATATAAAAAATGACAGCAGCAGGAGAGTAAGTGTGATCCTCGGCACACGCGCCAGATTACACATTGATCTATTCCTCTTTTCTTAGCAACCGCACTCATGTTTGCATGTAAATAACAAAGTTTAATATCATTGGGAATTTCTCCAAGTTTGTACATAGGAAATGTGTGAAGCTCTTGAGTTACGAACAATAGAATAGTAAATGTGAGTCACTAAGGAATGAAACCTGCAAGAAATACATTAACATGGATACATTGGGGGAGAACGCACCAAAATTCTTGCTTAATCTGTGGCATAAAACTAGTCTACATACTGTGCACTATATGTATCATGGGGGAATTTATTAAGATTGATGTGTCCTATAAGGCCAGATTCATACAGGGTATTTTGGACCGGAATTTGACGCAGAGGCCGCCTCAGCTTCCGGTACAAAAAGCTAGTATCCGCGACTGGATGCCGATGCAGTTCACCAGCATCCAGTCGTGGCACTCCGATCCAGATTAGGCCCAAATGAATGGGCCTAGTCAGGAGGGAGTGTCTTCAGGTGGACGTCCGCAGCTGAACCCACGGCGGCATCCGCCTGAAGAATGAGCATGTCACTTCTTTTTTCCAGGAGACGGAACAAACCGCTCCTGGAAAAAAAGAACTGACTGGCTCCCATTGATTTCAATGGGACCCGTTTTTTTGGTCAGGATTTTGAGGTGTATTCTGACACCCCATGTGAACTCAGCCTAACAGTCTTCATCCATCCCCCTGCTGGTGCTCGCCAGCCTCTTAATGTCTGGAGCATTGCGGGAGGTCCTGTGTGCCAAAATAGAAATCTATGGAAGTCAGAAACGCATGTCTGTTTTCTAGTGTGAGTTACCCTGCACTCACATGACTGAATCAGCCGTGAAACTCGGTGCGTGTTTTGGCTGGATTTATTGGCATGCGGCTTATGTCGGGAAAAGGACTCCTAGCAATAATGTTATGTATGCTGCTAGGAGTCCCTGCCTCCCAGCCCATACAATAATCACTATAGAACAGTATGTCACATGGAAGCAGGGACTCCTAGCATCATAGATAGCTATACTGCTAGGGGTCCTTCTCCCAGCATAAGGTGCAGGCCGAAAATCTGTCACGCGGACCCACTTTCATGGCTGAAACTCGGTCGGTGAATGCAACCTTGTAGTAAATTTGTCAGGCTGAGGAGCCATCCTTGGCCTCTTCCAATACTGGTCACTTTAGTAAAAGGAGGCAAGAGGGCCAATAACAATGTGGCACACTTTTGTTGCAAAATGTTCTGTACGCCAAACATGCCCATCTACATTAGAAAACTGGCATAGATGGATTAGTAAATCCTCCCCTATGTATGTTACGCTGGGTTCACACCAGCGTTCGGTCTCCATTCTGAGGTTTCTCTCTTCTGCATGCATGCGTGAGCGACGATGTGCATTTTATGCTCTCCACGTCGAAACCAATTTTTTTAACCCGGACACAAAGTCCTGCATGTCTGACTCTGTGTCTGGTTAAAAAAAAACGGTTTCGCTGCAGAGAGCATAAAACGCTCACCGGTGCTCACTTTTCAAACCCATTCAAATGAATGGGTTTGAAAAATGCCTGTAGGTTTCCATCTTCTGTCCAGTTTCGTGCAGGAAACAGAAACCTGCAGAACGGAGGCTTGGACACAGATTTGAAACTGGCTTTAGACAATTTTTTCACACAATCTGATAAGCGGTAGTGGCTTACAAAAAGGGGGTGTGATAGGACAATATAGACGAAAGTAAGCCAACTAATAGGAGGCATAAACATGGACAGATTTATCCTCCAGCATCAGCCCCTGTGATAAATTTGTTGCCTCCATCTCATTCTTAGACAAGGTTAGTAAATCTGCCCAAATAGTGTTATACCTATCACAGGGTCTGGCATGCCAGGACATGACAAAAGGATTACAAAAGAATACCCCTGAGAGAAGCTGTGCCGAGCATCACTCCTTAGGCCTCCATGTTTAAAGTCGCCAAACCTTATATTCCCCTCATGCAAGAACAGGGCCAGGTAAATCTCACCTACAGTCCTCTCTGGTTCCTGCTCAATACTAATCCACGTAGGGATATTTTTTGACCCCACCCGCTCATCGGTTTTAAAGGGGTGAAAATCCATTTTGATAGACGTAAAAATTGGACCGATTGACACTTGTACTGGTCAGTCCATTGGTGAAAAGGGCCATAAATAGAACCTGTCCTGCCTGTTATGGATCCACTACAATGTACAGACTGAGCCACCGTAAACTCGCCAGCAGCTAACACACTGCGATCTACAGAAGCAGCATGGTGGATGTGATTTTTAAAAATTCAGTTATTACTATTGGCGTCCTCCAGAGTTTTTAACCTTAGTGATGTAAAAATTAAGAGATGCAGGAAGCCCACGGAGACACCAGAGGGTGAACCAGAGCTAAAGACACCTATTTCTGTGTGTTTTTTTTTTTTTTTGCTGTGGCAGCTTGCAAGGGAACATGTTTTCATATCCCGTGTGGCTCCAGCCTAAGGCTAAAGCCCCACATAGTGGGTCACGGCAAAAAAAGAACTGCGGAAAAAAACGCATTTCGACTTTTCCCAGAAACTCTGCAGAGGTTTCCTTCCATTATACCTATAGAGAAACTGCCGACATTTCCGTAGGTATAATTGACATGCTACGATTTCAAAAACCACAACTACGTTTTGTAAATCGCATCATGTCTGCTGTGTGTAATTTTTTGCAACACGTGGATGGGATTCACCAGAATCCCATCCACTTTGTAGGTACTGTAAAACACTGTGATTTTACAGTGTGGGGCTTCAGCATCAGCCTATATTCACACGACACTGATTAACGGCCATGTGGCATCAGTTTTTTTTATTTTTTTTTAACTGATGTCACGCGGCAGCATTAAATTTAATGTCAGTGGTTGGGGACTATTCACATGACCGTTACTTTGTTGGTCTGTTGTCAAGGACCGTCAAAATATAAGTCATGTCCTATTTTTGTCCGTTTTCACAGATCCCTTCATACACTCTCATGTTTGGGAGATTTGTGAAAACAAGTGCAAAACTGCCATGAAAAACATCTTGCATCTCTGTTGTGTGAATGTAGCCTAAGGGTGTGTTAAATTGTGACTAAAATGCTGTTACCAGTTTCTGCTGAAAATCTGTAGCAGAAAACACTAGAGATGAGCGAACAGTGAAATATTCGAGAGACGATATTCGTTTCGAGCAGAGCCTCAATATTCTACTACTCGATCGAATATCGAATCTCATTATAGTCTATGGGAAAAAATGCTCGTTTCAGGGGAAACCACTATTCAACTAAAGGAGAGTCACCAAGTCCACGAATAGCAGGAGGAGAGTGTTTAGGAGGAGCGCTGTGCAGTTAAAGCGCACGGACCCCATTATAGTCTATGGGGTCCGTGCGCTTAATTACACAGCGCTTGCAGTTGCGCTGATAAAAAGTCAGCTCCCTCGTAACAGCAAGCTGCCAGCTCTCCTGACTAGCAAGGACGAGCCTGCTGCAGAACCAGCGTTGATTTGCCGCAGGATCGTCCTTGCTAGTCAGGAGAGTTGGCAGCTTGTGGTTACAAGGGAGCTGACTTTTTTCTCATAGGAATGCATTGACCAGCATTGATTGGCCAGTGTACAGCATTTGGCCAGTCAACGCTGGTTCTGCCGGAAGCTCGTCTGTGAGGAGGCGGAGTCTAAAATCGGACCACAATGGAGACTGCAGTGGTCCGATCTTAGACTCCACCTCCTCACAGACGAGCCTCTGGCAGAACCAGCGTTGATTGGCCGAATGCTGTACACTGGCCAATCAACACTGGTCAATTCATTCCTATGAGAAAAAATAAGCTGCCTCGTAACAGCAAGCTGCCAGCTCTCCTGACTAGCAAGGACGAGCCTGCTGCAGAACCAGCGCTGATTTGCCGAATGCTATACACTGTATAGCATTTGGCCAATCAACGCTGGCTCTGAATCGAATATTTGCTGCGAATAGCTAGTAGTATTCGATCGAATACCTACTCGATCGAATATTACTCGCTCATCTCTAGAAAACACCAAATGATGCATTTTATTTCTGCAGAAATACTTTGGATTTGCAGCTAAATTCACACAATTCATAAACTGACATGTTGCAGGATTTTTTTGCAGCTTGTAGATTTGATTTGGAAAACTTTGCCAGTCATGTACAGCTATGTGGCTGGGACTGATAGTGTTTCGTTACTGCGTTGATATTGATTTTGCTCATGCAGTTCTACAACAAAAAATCTGCAATGTGTGAACATACCCTAGTGTACTTTTGCCCAGTTTCCTATTAGCTCATGAATTTTCCTAATTACAGGCCACGGCTGATCAGCAGAAGTTTTCCTATAGAGGATACAGAGGCGTAAAATGTACACATTTGGCCTGGATGCAGATGGATATTTACAGTTATGGCTCTCGGGGGGTTAACGCTGCTGTGTAATGGAGTTCAAATACAGGATTATTTCTCAGTTGGAATCTGACATTTACACTGCACTAAGCAGCATTGTCATTCCTGGTACTGAGAATATTCTATACTAATGGCTACAACAAGATCAAAGTGCAAATGTAATACAAAGTCTCGTATCAATGCATAAAATATTAACATTCAGAGGACAGAAATACATTATAAAACCTGTCCTTTCTGAAGGCCCCAGATTGTGATGTCTTTCACTCATGTGCCAAAAAAAGGGGACTGGCACACTAAAAAAAATGCACAAGGATGCGTCTATCGAAATCCCTCTCTGAGAAGGGACCCCCTAACAAATCCGACCCTCCGTGACAAAAGGCATCAAAAGGGTGAAGGGTAAGGGCACAAATGGCTTCCCCGCTGAAACAAGCGAGACCTCTTGCTCCTGGCCTAGGCGGCTCCACATGGCCTCTAACCCCAGTGTACTACCATGAGACGACAACTTACCCTCCTCCACAGAGGAAGAGGTGGACCAGGTATCAGGGGAGCAGGGAACCTAATGGCCACACAACAACTTCTCCCACTTCTGGAGGGTCCCAAAAGGGCATCCACATCCCTCAATCCAGTGACTAAGGGAAACGGTGAACATACAAAAAAAAATAAGTGGGAAGAGTGCCGTAGTACGGCCCGGCACATATACCAGATCTATAAAAACTCTCTGTGCAAGGCAGAAAGACAGAGCATAAAGGACGAGTGCTCACGAGCTATGAACGGGAAGTGCAGTGCTATATGTCAGACTCAGTGGGATCCCATCCCCAGCGAGTTCAGGCACCCCAGGAGACAACAACCCTTGGAGCATTTCAGCACCTAGTGGCTTCCATCCAGTGGTTTGCGCCCCACCGTGTGGTTCCCTGCTCTCTATCACTAACGTTCTGTTACCCCCCCTACAGTGGGTCGCCGCTTACACTGGAAGAGGTAACTACTGACCAATGATAAGAACAGATACTACACTTAGCCAAAAGGCCGAGAAGCAATATAGTAGAGGTATTGGTCGATGTTATTTTTGGTCCCGCCTTCCGATGGTGTCTTCTTCCAGCGACCTCCACCCGGGCTTGCTCTTCCCTGCCTACATCTTCTTATCTTCCTGCGGGCTGTGTTCAAATCCCGGACGTACACAGTAGCGCACACTCCGACGCCATTTTTGTTAATGGAAGTTCGGAGCGCCCGTAGGAAGATAAGATGATGGAGGCGGGGAAGAGCAAGCCCGGGAGGACGTCACTGAAAAAAGACACCAGCGGAAGGCGGGACCGAAGATTACGTCGACCAGTGCATGAACCGCCCAGCGTGCACGGTAAGTATAACTTGCATATTGGTTTTTAGGGTATTAGTTTAAAACAGAGGGGTTAAAATAAGATTAGCTGTGCCTGAATAGCCTTTTTAAAGGCTATTCACTCATATGTGGGGCTCATACAGCTTAGTTTTGCTGATAGAACCCCTTTAAGTATGTGTAGTGCACCACTATTAAATAAATGGACAACATAAAGAATAGCCAACCCCTTGGCCCCCATAAACAGCTGATTGGAGAGCTCAGCTTATTACAGGAATCTAAACTGGACAGCCCCTTAAATCTTACTTGGCCAGTTGGTGGTAAGTTATATACATCTGGTTACAGACATTTGTGTAGGGGGAAGTAATTGGCATATGGCATATACCATCTGCAGCCTGAATAGAAGACAATAGGGTGCACATACCATTGGTACAACCTGTGCTGCTGCACTGGGCCCAGTAGATTAAGGGTCCCTATCTCCTAGAAGCTATCTTCTGTCTATTAGATTACAGGTAGGTGCCTACGCTAATGAACTTCATGACTAAACTGGTGGGTTGTCAGAGGAACATAAAGAAAGGTGGGTGCTCTATGGTTAGTTAGTGGAAAACAAGGGGTTCATAACTGTTCCTCCTCAGCGGTCTGTGTCCACTCTTGGTAGACAATTCAGAGTAACAGTAAATAAGGCCTTGTTCAGATTGCTGTAATTTTTGTCCATGGGCTGTCCATATTAAACACATTGTGCACATGGACACCACATACAGACCCATAGTAGTGTATGCCACATTGCACATCACCATTATTCCATACAGACAAATGGTCAGTATTGGACAATATGGCATCATGTGCTTCTTCAGTGCATTTACAGAGGACACAGACTTGAAGACTATGGAAGACATTTGCCTTTGATGGCCTCCTGGTTCATCTGCTTCATACACATAGGGACTAAATACAGGTATAAAAAAAAAACATTGTGTGTAGAATTTACTAACCCACCAGTTTTCTGGTGTAGGTGGGTGTAATTGTGGAGCATCTTTGGCGTACGAACATCTCTTGTGCCAATGTCCCTTCTGCACCCTGCTCACCACTTCTTACGAGCCCAAAGTGGACCAAGGACATCTAAGCTCAACAAATTTACTGTATTGGACACCCAAAAGTAGTTCCTGACGGATGCGCCTGAATAACGAGGACCGTGCCTATAATAACCCAGGGGCAGCTTGCACCAGTTGGGGAATGGAGTGAGACTGGCAGACAGAACTCTAGGCTTAATAAATGTCCCCCTATTTGTTTGTTGCAGATGTCTGAATATGGCCATAAGTGGAGTACAAAACCTTTACAATTGTAAAGTAAGGACAGAACAGGCATCACTCAGATGGCATAATATACCAGTATTAAACTGTCTGTAATCTGAATGTAAAACATGGATGGAGTAGAAGGGGTCTGGTCTGAAAGCCGCGTCAGAATAGGGCCAAAATGCGCCTGCCATGACTGTTGCTGCTTCCGACAGTCGCGGCTTCCTGCTCCGGAGTAGGCCCAAATGAATGGCGCAAGGCAGACACCGGGGCTAAATCAGCTGCAGAATCCGCCTGAAGAAAGGGCAGCTCGCTTCCTTTTTTTGGGGGTGGGAACATACCGCTCACGGAAAAAAGTAAGCTAGTGGTCTACAAAGAGGGGGCGGATTCTGATGTGGATTCAGATCCAAAATCCACCCCCTCTTTCCCCTGTGTGAACAAGCCCTAAGGGTCCATTCACACGGAGGGAAATGATGAGAAATCTGGTGTAGAATTTTCCACGCTGAAAAAAAAGCCTCCCATTGATTTCAATGGGTTCTGCTAGCTTTCTTTTCCACTAGCAGAAAATTCCACTACGGTGGAAAAGAAAGCTGGCAGACCCCATTGAAATCAATGGGAGGCTTTTTTTTAGCGTGGAAAATTCCACACCAAATTACTCCATATGAATGGACCCTTAGAAGGAAAAGAGAGGACAAGTGAACGCAGCAGATGGACCTCGTATAGCTTAGCGTCTTGTTCCCTTTTAACATATGCTACTTCATTTCTGCCTTTTATATTTTCTTTCCACTTATTTCCGCCAAAATCTATCAGTTTGCAATGGAAACAATTCAATTGTGTTAAGGGATTGTAAGAGCCTTTCTTCCAGTTTTACCATGAAATATGGATTATATTATAAGTGAGGGTCTGACCACTAAGACTAGTAATCAGGGTCTTGTATTTCCCTGATGGTAGCCATGGTAGAGCATGTGTTCTACCCCTCCATTCATGATTGGTGGTGGTTCAAGAAATTTGACTCCAAAACCAGAACTTCTTCCCTATCCTGTGCAGGAGATGGCTATACATGCAGTCACATGCCCTTATAGTCTACACGGGGCTAGCAACCATTGGAACTCCACCTGCTGGAAAACTACAACTCCCAGCATGCTTCATTCACTTCTGTAGTAGTTCCAAGATCAAACAATCGCGTGTGTATGCTGTGAGTTGTAGGTTGGCTACAACTGGAGTGCTGAAAATCTCTGATCTCTGGTTTAAGGCCCCAGGCAGACCACCGTGTTGTGGGTCAGTGTGCTATCCATGTATTTCACGGATAGCGCACTGACCCATTCTTTTTCTATGGGCCCCTTTAATGAAAGCTGCAGAAGCACAGCCCATGTACATCCCTGTGTCCCCCGTGTGCTGCTTGGTCGTCTGCAACTGGCCTAAGGTCTACAGGAAAAGCCTCCAAGTATCCCGATCACTAGAACACATGACGGCTGTACATGTGCAGGCTTCTCACTGCTGCAAATGGAGGACACCAAAATCTCGCTTTCAGATCCTAGCAATATGCCATAAAGTGTACAGTGAGAAGACCTCTCTAAGCCATAATGCCCCACAGGCACAAAGGAGTGCTTAGTGCTGTCCTCCATACAGTACCATATTATGGAGGTGTTCTCCCCTAGAAGGAAATTTCTGTACATATTGTATCTAATATGATTTGTTTTTGTCTTTCAGATTCTGTAAGGATTCAAGAGACAAAGCCTAACAAAACGGGAAGCAAACAGTGGAATAGTATGAGCCCATAGGTACACATGGCTTCTGCATCATGGCTCTGAACAGCCTCATCAATCCATGGAGCTTGGACCTGGTATGACTGTGTGCATGAAGCCCAATAGTCCTGATATACACACAACCCAGTCTGCAGTGACAGTCTCTTAGATCAGTGTTTGACCTTAGTTCTAGTCATGGTTAGGGTGGGTTCACATCTGTGCCCGTGCGCGCTTTAGCCCATCTAGCTGGGCTTCCGTCTTCTGCCCAGAGAAACTGGACGGGGACAGGTTTCTAGTGAATGGGTTTGAAAAGTGAGCGCCTGTAAGGGGGGAGGAGGAAGGGAAAGACACGGCAGCCGACTGGCTACCGGGGCTCTTGCAGGAACTTTTAGGATACAGCGGTTCCACGGACAGGCACAACCACACCAGACACGAAGTAAGAAATATAAATTTTACTCTATACCCTTTTGGGGTGAACTCCAGGCTAACAGGCCTGATGAAATCAATAATTACAAGACACTCAGCCGAGGGCTGAGACCCCTGAGTGACACTGCACCGTGACCTAATATGTCAGAACTAGTGAACTAGGCCTTTAACTAGCGGCTACATATATATAGCAGCTGCAATTTACCTATTAATACCAAGCTAACAAAACAATGTAAGTATGCAGAGGAAGATCACCTGCGGTGTCACACTGGGGTTAACAATATCACAGTTTACTATTTAACTTACCCACTCCCCAATATCCACATTTCAACACACTACCCCAACCCTGCAGGGAAGACTTCAGCAACCGGTTTTGTTTTATCAGAAGTTGGTGCTTAGCTGCACAAGTCTTAGTGAAACAAATAACTCCTCTTATGACATACTTCTGGTACTATAATCCAGGATATAGTGTCTCTTTTGAATAGCAGGACAACCCGTGCTGTATCTCCGTTTGGATAGAACTCGCTTTAAAGCAAAATGGCCGGAACCAGTCTATGCTAGGTTTTTGGCGCCAAAAAAAAAAAAACTATTTACTGCGTGTATACACTATTCACCCTTATGAAAGGTGAATCGGAGCTCCGCTTACCCGGGTTAGCAAGGGGGCGAATAGTCAGATGGACTTTCCGAAGGAAACAGGAATTTCTTTGCCTCCAGGCAACTGGAACACGGTGTCACAAGGGCTGGTCCTTCTTGTCATCCGCTCCGCGGCGTCTGCACAGCAATCGTCTCCAACTCTCCTGACATGGGAACCAGCAACAGGTTCGGGCTTCTCCAGAGCTGGCCCTGGCCTGAAACAAGCGTTGCAGGGCAGCGGATGGCAATGGATTGTCCCTCAGCTCTCTCACTGCTCACAGCCAGCTTCTTCTCCCCCACTACAGCAGTCCACTTCCTGAACTCGTCACTTCCTGGTTTTTCCTTTACCTAACACAGCGGCATCTTGTGGTCAAAAAGAATTACTACAATAGAATTTTTCATTACAGAAACATCTCCTTTTACCACTGCTATTATCACATCACACACTTGTCAGTGAGAAGTGTTCTGAGACTGTATAGCATTAGTCACCCCGTGACACACCACCCCACTAGAGGTCGGCGTCCTCGACAGACCTCCCCAGACAAACTCATCCTGGGCGTATCGCTGTGGGGGAACCCCAGCATTAGACCTTGGCGTTCTGCGTAAAGTCGGGGCATCAGTCACTTCATTCCCACAGGTCGGCTCAGGTTCCTGTACAGGAGCAGCCATTAGTGTCGTCCCCTCCCGTGGAGGTAAGATCACCACGGCTGGAACCGTTTCAGACATGGGAACTGGTACATCCCACCACTCATCGGGATCAATCTGTGCAGCAGGTGTGAAGGTTGGGGCTGTCGGATTCAACCGATGCACCTCAGTCTCCGTTGTGGGAGTCTCTGAATTACAAGGTCTGAGCATATTACGGTGAAGAGTCCGGGTAACTCCTTCACCCCTTTCAGGCTCTATCTCATACACTGGTCCGTCAGGGATGACCCTTCGTTTTACTCGATATGGCATTGCCTCCCACCGATCATCCAACTTTCCCGAGGGTCTCTTGGCCCTTACTAACACCCTGTCCCCAGGTTGGAAGGGTTCATGTTGAACCGGGGTCTTGTCTGGGTGACTGGACAGTCGGGTTTTGTCAATCACCAATCGGTGTATGGTCTGCAGTTTTCGACGGTGTAGTTCTACCCAGTCATCGGGCGAGCGAGCGCCCTCTCTCTCAGGATTTGTCAAGTTCAATTCTTCAATCTCCCGTCCGGGATGCCCAAACAGCATCAGGTATGGCGTGTAGCCGGTGGTACTATGGACCCGATTATTATAGGCCCAGAGCAACTCAGCTAAGCTCTCTGGCCACCGAGCTTTTTGATCTTTCTCCAACGTTCGCAACATCTGAAGGAGGGTGCGATTGAATCGCTCACAGGCCCCATTCCCCTCTGGGTGATAAGGAGTCGTCCGGGATCTGTGGATACCATACACCCGATACAACTCCGACATGAGCCGCCCCTGAAAACATGCCCCCTGATCTGAGTGAATACGAGTGGGGCACCCATACACTTGGATGAAGTGCTTACACACAGCCCTGGCGGCAGATTCGGCAGTCTGATCTTTCGTAGCTACTGCTACTGCAAACTTGGTAAAGTGATCGGTCATTACCAAACAGTACTGATGTCCGCTGTTGGAGTGTCCTATCAGGACATAATCAATCATCAGCACCTCCAATGGCGCAGTGGTCCTAATCGTCTGAGTGGGGGCCCTTTGTTCTGGGGGTTTAGCGAGCTCACAGGCCCTGCAGGCTTGGCACACGTCCTGCACTGTCTGCTCAAGACCAGGACAATAGACAAATCGCTGGAGCCACTTGAACGTTTTATCAGGACCAAAGTGGGCCCCTCTCACATGAGCCTCACGGGCAACTTCCCTGGCACTGGTACTTGGTATTACTAGTTGCCATCTCACCTCCAACTCAGTCTCTAAATATACTTTACGGTACAGTAACCCATTCTCACACTTCAGTCTATCCCACTGTTGCATTACTCTTGCCCCCATAGGTGGCAAGCGTTTGCGCTCCATCGGGGTAGGCCACTCCTTTGCCATCACCCACTGCTTGATCTTTCTTAGGGTCACGTCATCATTCTGAGCATATACCCAATCTCCATGGGTTTTCCCAAGCAACACTGGTCGGTCTGTCACCACCCCACTTGTCCGTGCCAGTATCACAAACAAGGGTATTCTACCCAAGTGGGGAACCTCTGAGTCTTCCAACTCTCCATCCTTATCTCGTCCGGAGTCATCCGGCGTCACTCGAGACAGGGCATCCGCATTTGCATTTTCTCTACCGGATCGGTACTTGATCTTGTACTTGTACCTGGACAACCTGGCCATCCATCGCTGCTCCAAAGCACCCAACTTTGCATTGTCTAGGTGCGCCAAGGGATTGTTGTCGGTCATAACAGTCACTTCCGCTCCTGTCAAGTATTCTGAGAATTTCTCCGTCATGGCCCACACTAGGGCCACTAGTTCCAGCTTGAATGAACTATAGTTGTCAAAGTTCCTCTCTGTCTCCCTCAGGGACCGGCTTCCATAGGCTATGACCCTCTCACGGCCATCTTGTTCTTGGGCGAGCACCGCACCTAGGCCATGGAGACTCCCATCTGTGTATAACATGAAGGGCTTGTCAAACTGCGCATAGGCGAGTATTGGTGCACTCGTCAGGGCTTCCTTCAACTCCTCGAACGCCTGTTGTTGTTTCTCTCCCCATGGAATGGGCTGGTTCTTTGGCCCCCGGGAGGTCCCCCTCAGCAATTCGTTCAGCGGTCCTGCCTTCTTTGAAAAATTTCTTATGAAGCGCCGGTAATATCCAGCTAGGCCCAAGAATGCGCGAAGTTCCCTGAGGGTTCTTGGGACAGGCCAGCGTTGTACCGCTTCCACCTTGCTGCTTGCCGGTTGCACCCCCTCAGCAGAGACAATATGCCCCAGGTACTCAATCTGTGTCTGGAACAGCTGGCACTTCTTGGGCTTGACCTTGAGCCCATGCTCCATCAGGCGCTTCAGGACTTGTCTCAGCCTCTGAAGATGTTGTTCGAAGGACGATCCGAAGACCACAATATCGTCCAGATAGATGAGCACTGACTCAAAGTTTAGGTCACCAAGACAATACTCCATGAGTCTTTGGAACGTGCCGGGGGCATTGGACAATCCAAAGGGCATCCTTCTGAACTCATACAAGCCCATCGGCAAGATGAACGCTGTTTTCTGTCTGTCTTCTGCTGCCATTGGCACTTGCCAGTATCCGCTCGCCAGGTCTAGGGATGAGAAGTATTTCGCCTTTCCCAATGCGGATAAGGATTCCTCGATCCGCGGCAGGGGATAAGAGTCTCTCACTGTCTTTGCGTTCAGCTTCCGGTAGTCGACACAGAAGCGTAAGGTGCCGTCTTTTTTTCGGACCAGCACCACCGGGGCAGCCCACGGACTCTGACTTGGTTGTACCACGCCATTATCCAACATTTGATGTAACATCTCCTTCACTTCTTGGTACATGTTTGGTGGGATCTGTCGATACCTTTCACGGATTGGGGCCGTGTTCCCGGTCGGTATTCGGTGCTCGATAGCAGACGTACAGCCAAAGTCTTCGTCATGCCTAGAAAATGCAGCTTGGAACTCCCATAGGGTCGCTTCCACTAGCCGTACTTGGTCTGGACTCAAAGAGGGACGGTTTATTCCCATCATTTCCAGGATCTTCCTCCCATTCCACTCGGGCGTGGGTTTTTCAGGTTGATCCATCTGTACCGCCAAGGTCCAAACGTCCCCTCTCTCTTCCCTAAGAGTAAAGGGTCTTCTCCGGGCTGTCTCACCCTGGTGTAGGAAGACTCTGGCGACCTTGACTCTCCTTGGTAGTGTCACTTCATGATCCTGTAGATTCACGCACCGCACCGGCACTCGCCCGTTTCGGACTGTGGCCACCACTCGCCCAAACATCACACCAGTTATCTCTTCACACCGCTCTACCGGTTCCAGCTCGACATCCAATCCGTCCACATTCAGATTGGTCCCCACAGGCAACATCAATGTCCGTTCCTGCCGGGGAGGTATTTTTACGGGCGCACCATTCGGGGTATACACCGCCCCCAGCCGGTGGTTTTCAGGGAGTCCCTTCTGGATTCGGCAAGTCTGGACAATTTGCCGGAAAACTTGCTGTGTTGGCCTATGTGCCGTAGTCCGCTTCCAGTACTCCGGTCCTTTCTTGGTGAAAAGCACGTGGTTCAGGTCTCGCAACACATTCATGCCTAGAATCACCGGGACCTCCGGCAAGTAGGTAGACTTGACAAGGATAACTCCCTTGACTCCTAATTCTTGGCCACAGGCCCGAAGCCGCATCCAGACTACCCCATGTACAGGGATAGTTCCATTATCTGCCGCTCTCAGTCGGATAACCATTCCGGTGTTTGGTCGCATAAGGTGGCCATGATGCCGTTCAAAATAGTCTAAGGGCATTGTTGTTACTTCAGAACCCGTATCCACTAGGCAGGGGACCTTCTTTCCCTCAAAACTCACTTCCAGCACGGGGCTTTTTGCGATCAAATCATGTGGGCTTTTTGGAGCACTTGGGCCCCCTGATACCCCCGCGGTGCGCCCTCTTATCGCGGAGGTCTCCCGTTTAACGGCGGTGAGTTGCTGGGCCTGGCCCTTCTCGGTCCTGGGCAGTTCCTTGAGATATGCCCGAACTCTTGACATTGCCAACATTGAACATTGCTATAGTCCCACTCCCGAGGTGGTGGCCTTTGTCGCAGTTGGGGGTCAGGAGGAGAGCGATACCACGGCCGTGATGGAGATGGCCTTCCCTGTGGTTCCTCTGTTTGCCACATGGGGGGTCTTGCTGAGCATTGACATAGGGGCCCGTCTGAGGGAGTTGGTAACGGGTTCCCAGCAGCAGGAGTCTGTACCCTACTCTGCACCTGGCTCAATTGTTGGGTTAGCGCATCTATAGTACGCTGCATTTCTCTCATCTGGGCCTCTGTCTCACCCCCTACAGCATTGGTCATCACCCTTCCAGCTCTCTGCATGGCGACCTGACCCACCTCTGGCTCCTCCATTTGAGTCCTGGCGATGGTCTCCTCCAGAATCTGGACAAAGGTCAGGGTCTTGTCCGCCAGCACGCGGTTCTGTAGTTCCCGCCTCACCGTACTCAAACATAATCCCCGAATAAAATAGTCCCTCAACAGCTCGTCATCTTCCTCAGGGGCACGCTGGGCGTGGGATTCGGCCCTCCGGACATCAGCTAACAACCCCTGTAGTTCATTAGCATACTCAGGGACGGTCTCCCCCTCCCCCTGTCTCCGATTAACAAACCGGGCAAGTAAATCAACTGACGGGGCACGGTTCCCGTAAACCTTCTCCAACCTGTTTACTATGTCTGTCACCGTACTCCTCTGGGACTCTGGCAGTAATGTGATTGTCCGTCGGGCATTCCCTTCCAGAGCATTTATCGCTACCTCCGGTTGGAGTTCGGGGGCTAGATTACACAGTTTAATCGCACTCCTCAGTCGTTCAGTCCAATCGGTCAGCAACATGTTATGTCCGTCAAATTTAGTCAGTTGGTTTAAGATGGCACCTGCTGGTAAACACCTGACTGGGGCTGTCGGTGCAAGGGTAGGTGCAACAGGCGGGAGGACAGCACCTACAGCCACCCCGCCATTAGGCACACGGTCCGCGTCCACCAAGGGCGCGTCCCCAGATGCGTTGTCCATGTCCATGGTGGCACCGTATCCTGCCGACTACGCCAAAAATGTAAGGGGGGAGGAGGAAGGGAAAGACACGGCAGCCGACTGGCTACCGGGGCTCTTGCAGGAACTTTTAGGATACAGCGGTTCCACGGACAGGCACAACCACACCAGACACGAAGTAAGAAATATAAATTTTACTCTATACCCTTTTGGGGTGAACTCCAGGCTAACAGGCCTGATGAAATCAATAATTACAAGACACTCAGCCGAGGGCTGAGACCCCTGAGTGACACTGCACCGTGACCTAATATGTCAGAACTAGTGAACTAGGCCTTTAACTAGCGGCTACATATATATAGCAGCTGCAATTTACCTATTAATACCAAGCTAACAAAACAATGTAAGTATGCAGAGGAAGATCACCTGCGGTGTCACACTGGGGTTAACAATATCACAGTTTACTATTTAACTTACCCACTCCCCAATATCCACATTTCAACACACTACCCCAACCCTGCAGGGAAGACTTCAGCAACCGGTTTTGTTTTATCAGAAGTTGGTGCTTAGCTGCACAAGTCTTAGTGAAACAAATAACTCCTCTTATGACATACTTCTGGTACTATAATCCAGGATATAGTGTCTCTTTTGAATAGCAGGACAACCCGTGCTGTATCTCCGTTTGGATAGAACTCGCTTTAAAGCAAAATGGCCGGAACCAGTCTATGCTAGGTTTTTGGCGCCAAAAAAAAAAAAACTATTTACTGCGTGTATACACTATTCACCCTTATGAAAGGTGAATCGGAGCTCCGCTTACCCGGGTTAGCAAGGGGGCGAATAGTCAGATGGACTTTCCGAAGGAAACAGGAATTTCTTTGCCTCCAGGCAACTGGAACACGGTGTCACAAGGGCTGGTCCTTCTTGTCATCCGCTCCGCGGCGTCTGCACAGCAATCGTCTCCAACTCTCCTGACATGGGAACCAGCAACAGGTTCAGGCTTCTCCAGAGCTGGCCCTGGCCTGAAACAAGCATTGCAGGGCAGCGGATGGCAATGGATTGTCCCTCAGCTCTCTCACTGCTCACAGCCAGCTTCTTCTCCCCCACTACAGCAGTCCACTTCCTGAACTCGTCACTTCCTGGTTTTTCCTTTACCTAACACAGCGGCATCTTGTGGTCAAAAAGAATTACTACAATAGAATTTTTCATTACAGAAACATCTCCTTTTACCACTGCTATTATCACATCACACACTTGTCAGTGAGAAGTGTTCTGAGACTGTATAGCATTAGTCACCCCGTGACACGCCCGTGAGCGTTTTGTACCTGTCTGAGGCGAAACCGTTTTTTGTTTTTTTTTAACCGGACACAAAGTCGGATATGCAGGACTTTGTGTCTGGTTAAAAAACAAACAAACTGGTTTCACCACGGACAGGTACAAAACACTCGCTTTGCAAACCCACTCACTTGAATGGGTTTGAAAACTGACTGCCGGGTTTCCGTCCCGTGTCCAGTTTCTCGGAGCAGGAGACGGAAACCCAGCTGGATTGGCTAAAGCACGCATGGGCACAGGTGTGAACCCGCCTTTGGAAAGTTTTTGCCTTATTATGGAATCTGTTATTACAAACTGTTAGGCTCTATTCACATACCCGTCTGTTTCTTGGCTGTGAAAAACAGATAAATAGTTCCATTTTTAATAGGCATTTTGCATCTGTTATACATCAGTTCCATATCTACTTGCCCGTTTGATGGCTGAGGGTCATCCATTTTGCATCCTTTTATTGCGGACTGTTAAAAAACTGATAAATCTCATTAGTCTTTTTCTTTTTTTTTTAACAGATGTAACGTGTCAGTCATATCAGACAAATATAGAACAAGTTTCTTTAAGTGGCCATTTTTTCTGTCACTCACAAACAGGCACACGTGAGCACACTTATTCACCCCCATGGTCGCAGCTGTTAGAAGAGCGTTCACTACACATCCGTTTTTGACTTTTGCGTGAATAAGGCCTAATAGACTGTTCAGCCAACAGCTATACCACCCAAACCCTGCCATACATTTGTACATTGACCTTGGTGTCATGTGAAGCCTCTAGTGACAACTTATTTCCTTAAGGATTGGGCACTCATCCCGATCCTTATCTTCCCCAATATCTTACGTAGGTGGAGTCAGGATGCCTCCATACACAAGATGGTTGGGGTTGGTTAATACTACAAAAGTAGTTGTGTTCAGCCAACATGAATCCAATGCGTAAGGCCAGCTTAAAGTACAAGATTACATAATAACCATATGTGTATAAGTCTATTCATCTATATACAATGGAGATCTTAGACACAGAAGTGACTAGTGCATAAAAAAGCCACAGAGACTTCTTACCCTCCAACAGTCTGTAGTGCTGCACACAATGAAAGATACAAAGGAGAGGATGGCGAGGACAAGACTCAGGACCTCCACACAAGTGCTGCCCATTCTATGCCACTCGTCGACCGTGTCCGTCTAAGTGGAAAAACCCTCTGAAGTATAATAGAGCAAAAAGCTGGAAAATGAACTTCAGCAACAGGGAATGCACGCTGTGCTCCTTTCACTGAAGGCGCTGTTCAGGTTTAGGAATCTAGACGTGGAAGCTCATGAAGGACTCATATCAGGAGGGTGGCGGTAATATCCTGAGCCCCCATCAGTTTCCAAATATCACAAGATATTTATAGCACTAGATCTGGTGGCAGAGGGACTGCTAGGCCCAGTCAGTCCTCCAGGGCAACTAGTTATGTTCCTGTATCTACAGTATATGCCCATGTAGTGTAGAGGCAAGGAGCCCCAGGAAAGAAGATGTTGGTCAAATAACTTGTTTTATTGGATGGTGAGAACCTGTTAGATCAACCTAAGTAGAGCGGGAGTGGGAGCGATAAACTAGCACCAAGGTTGCATTAACCAATATTAGATTGGAGCCCCATCTTGCTCTTTGCTGGTGTTACATGGATCCTGTTCCAAAGTATGACCACCAATGTAATAGATGGACCTCACAACAGATCAGGAGATCACGGCTTTTTAACCGTTCTCCAATGTGCCGCGTAGTAGAAGAATCTGACAGGGGATCTTGCACTGAGACATCTTATACTCAAAGGCATCCTGACGGGATGATCTTTTTAAAGGGATCCTATCATTCAGATCGAATTTTTTGTCCCTAACACGTAGGAATAGCCTTAAGAAAGGGTATTTGTCTCCTACCTTTAGATGTCTGCCCCGCGCCTGTGTAAAGCAGCCATTTTTCTTGTGGCCGCGGGCATACGCAGTCAGCTCTGCCCGAGGCCTACAAGTTTCACCGCCTGCGCCGGAAGAAGACATTTCTGAAGAAGATGGAGGCGGCACTGGAGAGTTCTCTGGCAGCATTGGGGACGCCCCCAGTGCTGTTTGAGCGCTGGAGCCCGCCCCCAGTGCTGTTTGAGCGCTGGAGCCCGCCCCCAGTGCTGCGAGAGAAATCATTTGCACACCGGCAAAAACCGGGATTTCTACGGAACAACGGCACGGAGCAGACATGTAAAGGTAGCAGACGAATAGCCTTTCTTAAGGCTATTCCTACGTATTAGGGACAAAAAATGTGATATGAATGATAGGATCCCTTTAAGAGAATGCCATCAGAAGCATTACGTACCTGCAGAATTTTGCTTCATATAGCACATTTCTGCTTCTCAATATTCCTAATCTTGGACTAGAACATAATGTGATCTCCATTACACCAGAAGAGCCTGGTGGAAATAGTTACCTTGGTTTAGGTGGAAACTTTAAGGGCCATAAAACATTCATAATGCTGATGTTTATGATTTATAGTACATAAATGATTAGAATAGGTAAAACTAGCTGGGCACCATTCCTGGGCATCTGCCTGGACACCTGCTCCTTTTCTTTAACTTGGAAAAGCCTTATAGTGAATGGTTGTGTTTACATCGCTGTCTGGAGAAACAATGCCACCTTGAGGATCCCATGGGAGAAACAAATACTCCAAAACTGTCTCGGCCCGCTGCTGGACACATGCACAATGCTGAGTGCGTGCAGAGACAATTGAGCAGGCTTCTTAATATATACACACAATAGTCAAGCAGGGGTCTCTAGCTAGATTTACAATCCTCAGCGGGTCTTGTCCTAATAATGACGAAGCCCCTGTGGACGGCATAATAACACAAGTCGCCAACTCCCCAGAGTCCCGCACATAAAAAGATCTTGCAGCCTTGTGAGATGTGGCTAGGGATACTACAGTGCCATGCCCAAAATAGCACCCACCCTCATCACATCTCCAAGACAACGTCCCAAAAATCTTCCACTCCCCAGCAAACCTGTGGAAAGTGTTGGCAATTAAGGAATACTTAACGAGGATGTGTCACCAGGACAGAAAATTAGGGCGCATTATTAGCAAACCATCTCAGCATAGCTCTTATGGGGGAATAACAGGTACATTACAAGATGTTCAGCAATCTGTGCAGCCGGGTTACACCACTGTAAGGCAAAAGAACTTCAAGCAGGACATTCCTCTCCGCATAATTTGTGTGGACACCGCGCAGAAAACCACGGACCCCATTATAGTCTATGGGGTCCGTGTGGTTTCATTGATCACAGCTTTTTAATGCGTTCGGTATTCTGTTGGGGGGTGGGGGGGTCTCCAAGCAGAATACAGAACGCAGATGTGCACCAGGCCTAAGACAGTTTTGCTTTTACAATATTAATAACTATGTTAAAGGTGATTTGAAGGCGTCTTTATAGCAGACCATACGGAAATGCTGTTTTTCTTTGTTTTCACAAATTCCTCAGACTCAAGTCTAAGACAGAAAGATTATGAATGATAATCTGTTTTCCCTTAGCCCAAACAGCAGCACAACTGGGGTATTCCTGCCCCTATGAGCTGTTAGGACAGGTGGAATTTTTAATTACCTAACAGCTTTTGACCTCTATAAGAGGCCAGAAGACCTGCTCCTCCCTTGTGTTAGTAACAAGTATGATATACAGAGCAATCTATGCCAAGAGCTACACACACACATACACAAAATCTGTACAATAGCACCTCTTAGGGAGGGAGCCTTGTGCTGCTGTTTGGGCTAAGGGAAAACAGATTATCATTCATAATCTTTCTTTCCCCCTACGCCCAACAGCAGCACAACTGGGGATTTAGCAAGTATTATCTCCCCTAGGGCGGGACCTCCTGGCAGGCTGATGCCAAGACGGAGTGCCCAAATGCTGTAGCATCGGCCGTACGCCAGTCCAATCTGTAGTGTTTGGCAAAAGTCAGCTGTGAGCTCCAAGAGGCTGCAGCACATATCTGCTCTAGAGAGAGGAACCGTGTCTCTGCCCATGATGTCACCACTGATCGGGTGGCATGGGCTCGTAGGAAATCTGGAACAGGAAGATTCTGAGCCCGTAGGGAACAGCTGATAGCTTCTCTGATCCATCTAGACAGGGTTACCTTTGATGCTTTAGCGCCTCTATTGTGGCCAAACACATTAACCAGAAGATTCTCTGATCTTCGGAACGGTGCTGTACGATCCAGGTAGATAAGTAGTGCTCTTACCAGATCCAGTGTGTGTAGCTTCTCCTCCTGCTCAGTGGCAGGGGAGGGAAAGAAGCCCGGTAGGGTGATCACTTGATTGGTGTTCTGAAGTGTGGGTACCTTCGGCAAGAATCCTGGGACGAACTTTAGCTGTACTCTGTCAGGAAAGAAAGTTATGAAAGGTTCGGAGGCTGCTAGAGCCTGCAATTCGCCAACCCTCTTGGCGGAGGTTATTGCCAACAGAAAGGTCACTTTAAATGACAGGTACTTCCAGTCCACTTCAGATAATGGTTCGAAGGGGGGCGCACATAGCCCTTGTAGAACCGCGGCCAGGTCCCACCTGGGGACAGGGGGCCGTACCTGGGGGCGGAGCCTGGCAGCCCCCCTAAGGAACTGTTTGACAAGAGGATCTTGTGATAACCGTGTCTCCAGGAGAGCAGATAGAGCTGACACTTGAACCTTGAGGGTGGCAGGTGCTAGTCCTCTCTCCAAGCCGTTCTGTAAGAACTCTAGGACTGCATCTCTGTCTGGATCACGGTGGCTGCCTGTACACCAATCTCGGAATATCCGGGCGATCCTTTGGTAGCTCTGATTGGTTGCCTCTGCTCTTGAATGGGCTAAGGTACTTAGCACTCCCTGGGACAATCCTCTGTCTGCGCGTATGGCGCGGTTAGCCTCCAGGCAGTGAGGTTGAATTTGTCTAGGCCCAGGCACGGCCGACTGTTCAGTGACACCAGGTTCCTGACTGGTGGAAGCCTCCAGTAGTTCCCCCGACTCATAAGGATAAGGTCGGTGAACCATGCCCTTTTTGGCCAGAACGGCATGATCACTATTGCCGAAGTCTGGTCCTGCCTGAGTTTCGCCAATACCTTCGGTATCATCGGGATGGGAGGGAACACGTATGCCAGTTCGAACCTCCATGGTATTGACAGGGCATCCACAGCCAAAGGGTTGTCTTCCCGGTACAGGGAGCAAAACCTTTCTACTTTGGCATTGTGTTGGGTGGCCATCAGATCCACCTCGGGGAGACCCCACCTCCTGGTCAGGTAGTGGAAGATGTCCTGGTTCAGGGACCATTCGCCTGCGGTCGGCCGGCCTCTGCTGAGTTGATCCGCTAGGATGTTCAGGCGGCCCTGGATATGTACCGCGGCCAGCTGGGAGAGGTTTTGTTCTGCCCAGGAGAAGATCAGGTTGGTGACTTGCATGAGCGAGGGGGACCTGGTTCCTCCCTGCTTGTTGATATAGTGGACTGTCGTCAGATTGTCTGATCTTACTTTGACCGCTTTCCCTCGTAGAAGTGGTGCAAATGACAGAAGGGCTCGATGAACTGCGGTAAGCTCGCGCCAGTTGGATGAGTGTATCCTCTCCCGCTGATTCCATGTACCTTGAACCGGGGTCTCCCCCAGATGAGCTCCCCAGCCTGTGAGGGAGGCATCTGTAGTCAACAGGGTCCAGGCGGGCTGGACCGAGGACTTCCCATCTCGCAGATGGGTCCACCAGGGCAAGGTTTGCCGGGTGCTGATGGTTAACTGGATTGGCTTCTGTAAACCTGAAGGACTGTGATTCCAGACTCTCAAGATCTCGTTCTGTAGAGGGTGCATATGCCATAGGGCCCAAGGAACTGCATCTAGGGCAGCGGACATCAATCCGAGGACCTTCATCGCCGTCCTGATGGTGACCTTCCGTGTGGAAGACAAATGATGTGCCGCCCGAGCAATTTTCCTTTTGCGAGGAGAGGGTAGAGAGACCGTCATGTTGAGAGAGTCTAGAATAAGTCCCAGGAACTGAACTCGTGTTGATGGCACCATCACTGACTTCTGCCAGTTTACCAGCCACCCCAGCTTGTCTAGTAGAGCTACGACGGTCTGCACCTGCGTGGTAAGAACCTCCTTTGAATGAGCCTTCAGAAGCCAGTCGTCCAGGTACGGGACTATGAATATGCCTTGAAGGCGCAGGGCGGCAGCGACCGGAGCTATGACCTTTGTGAAGGTGTGGGGGGCGGAGGATATGCCGAACGGGAGGGCTGCGAACTGGAAGTGCGCCTCTTTCCCCTGTATGTCTACGGCAATCCTTAGGAACTTTCGGTGTGCCAGAAAGATGGGTACGTGGAGGTAGGCGTCCTTCAGGTCCAGAGTGACGAAGTGATCTCCAGGGTGCATGAAAGGTAGTACTGACCTTATGGTTTCCATGCGAAACCGCAGCCTGCGGATGAAGTGATTCAGATACCTGAGATCGATGATCATACGCCACTCGCCTGATGGCTTGGGGACCAAGAAGACTGGAGAGTAGACGCCTGTGCCTTGTTCTGCGCGAGGAACCATCTCTAGCGTGGCCTTGTCCACGTACTCCTGAATCAATCTCTCCAGATGAAGTTGTTTGGGGCCCTGAAGAGGGCGGGTTCTTACCATCTTCTCTGGCGGCTGGGAAACAAAATTAACTTTATAACCTTCCTGGATCATCTGGATGACCCAGGGGTCCCGAATATTCTGCCGCCAGGCCTCCACATAGTGGGAAAGACGACCGCCCACCCCAGGGGAGGGGGGGGGGGGGGAGTAGGAAGGGGGAGGTGTACTGAGAGGGAATTAGAAGGGGGCATTCTTACGGCCACGAGATGAGCCCCGACCTCTTCCTTTCCCGGATCGCCGCTGGCCTCTGGTGCCTCTTCGAGTGCCTCTTCCTCGAAAGGAGGTACTCCGACCTTCAAGGGCTGTGGCAGGTTCTTGCTCTTAGAGTCGGCCCAGCCTTCCATGATGGGGTCGAGCTCCCTTCCGAACAGCCGTCCGGGCTCAAAGGGGAGACCACAAAGGCTATTTTTGGAAGTAAGGTCAGCCTTCCAGGGCTTCAGCCATAGGGGTCGGCGAGCCACAGTAGCCAGTGCCATGGATCTAGCCGCCAGACGGGTCTGAAAATGGGTAGCTTCTGTCAGGTGATCCACCAACAGCGTGATGTCGGACACTGCCGCGAGGAGATCATCACGATCCACGCCGGAATCGATGTCCTTGGCCAGGGATGACAGTTCTGCGCGTAAGCCAGTTGCTACCTCATTCGCGACCATGCCCAAAGAGGCCTGGGCAGAGGCGGATGAATATACACACCTCAAAGATCCTTCGACTCGGCGATCCATGGGGTCCCTGAGGCCCGAGCCGTCCTCTGATGGAAGGATGGAGCGCCTTGATAACTTGGCCACGGCGACGTCCACCTTTGGCGGGGGACCCCACGCCTTTAGTTGACTCTCAGAGACGGGAAAAAGTGCCTTGAAGCGTGTGGATGGCGCAAAGGATCTCTCCGGGTGCCTCCATTCGCCCTCCATCAGGCGGAGCATCTCCGAAGAGGGCCTGAAGGTACGAGACCTACGGCTAGAGCCTTCCCCGCCTTCCCGGTCTCTGATACTCTGGACATTTTGTCCAGGGGATAAATCTCCTTCTCCTCCTCCGTACTAGAAGACGACTCCACATCCCTGAGGCGCAGCTTTTCCAGAGGCGGCAGGGACAATTCGCAATCCAGCCGTGGCCTCTTGGCCAGGGAGACGGCTTCCATTCTTTTCATGGAGTCCTGGACGTACCCCTTCACCCAGGACACCATCTCTCGCATGGGAGTTGTTTCAACAGAGGGGGCCCTGCACCCCTGACAGAAGCGATATTGGGAGTCATCAGGCAGCGGCACTCTACAAGAAGCGCACGCCAGATGCTTCCTTTTGGAAGTAGCCTTCCTTCTAGGCAGAACAGTGGAGGAAGAAGAAGACATTCTGAGGAGGAAGAAAGGATACACTAACTACTTACTGCACTCAGAGATGCAACTCTCCAACCTCCCTCCCCCAAACCTTAGTCAATGAAGACAGTTCTCCAGCACAGAAATTGACCAGGGAGCTTCACCAACTGATGTGCTTGCAACCGGAGTGACAAGCACTAACTGAAGCTCTAAGGGCTAGTTCACACGTAAAAACCTCCTGGCTTATTTTGGTCCTGAAAAAAACCGCTTCCTAATTAGGAAGCTTTTTTTTGACATTGCCAGGCTTTTTTTGGAGCTTTTTTTTGTAAAAACCGCTTCCAAAAAAAGCCAGGCTGTTTTCCCCTCCCATAGAAGTGAATGGGCTAAAAAAAACGCTAGCGGTTTTTTCCGTGCGGTTTTTTGCAAAAAAACCTGCGCTGTTTTTGCCTCCCATTCACTTCTATTGCTTTCTTCAGGCGGAAAACGCCTGAAGAAAGGTCATGTCGCTTCTTTTTTCTGCTAGCTGAAAAATAACTAGCAGAAAAAAAAAGCTAGTGGAAAAAAAAGCTAGCGGAAAAAAAAAGCTAGCTGTTCACATAGGGCTCCATTGTAAAGGGGCTGATTTTGAAGCGAAATCCGCTGTCAAAAAACTCCCCTTTGCCCACGTGTGAACTAGCCCTAAGGGGACTTAAATAGGCCAGGGGGCGGGGTTTTGCCCGGAGCCCCGCCCAAGGGGTAGGGGCTACAACGGAGCCAGAATCTCATGAAAAAAAGGGGAGAAGACAGGGGGAGGGGGATCTGACCCAGGTATGGTCCCCAGGACCGGGGGACCCCCCTCCCGAACTACCGTGCAATGCTCGTGTTGTTCTCTTCCCGTCCGCCGCGAGACCCGCGCACTGCACATGTGCGGCGGACCCTGTTAGACGGCGGACCGGAGGAACCTGAGAAAGGTTCCTAGGTCTAGCGTTCCTAGGGGAAAGCCCCGACCCGGCGCCCCAGCCGGACAGGAGCGTGCACGAGCCGGCAGGGTCCCCGCCGGGAGAAGGGGACCTCTGCTGAAAAAAGAGGATGTCCAGAAAAAGATCTTCTGCTGTCAGGTACCGGTGGGGGAGAGTAGTGGACCCCTATAGGAGGTCAGAACATCTGCTCCCCCCCTGACCACCTGTCCTGTCCCACAGGACAGAAAAAAACACAAGGGAGGAGCAGGTCTTCCGGCCTCTTATAGAGGTCAAAAGCTGTTAGGTAATTAAAAATTCCACCTGTCCTAACAGCTCATAGGGGCAGGAATACCCCAGTTGTGCTGCTGTTGGGCGTAGGAGGAAAGATTCATGCAAAGCCATGATAAACAGACCTGTTCACCCAGTTTTCGTGCAACTGCAACCTATACAAATTCCATCATCTATGGCACAACAGAGGAAAATAAAACACACAAAGGCTACAGGTGCATATATACTGTATCAACCTCTACTTTGCTGGATGTGAACAAAGCCCAACTCCTGGTGTAAGAAAATCAGAGCAAATCAGAGCAGCTGCTTTTCAGATCAAGTAACAGCAGTATGGCCTATTATATACTTTTAGAATATACAAGACTGGTGTATATCAGCTGTAGAGTTTATGATTAGTGTTGAGCAAGTAGTATTTGATCAAATACCTCGCCGGCATAGGAATGTGTGTAATTGGCCGAACACGAAGGGGTTAAACCAGGGGTAAGGAACGTACGGCTTTCCAGTTGTTGCAAAACTACAACTTCCAGCATGCATACTTCCTCTGTTGTTCTTGGAACTCCCATGGAAGTGAATGGAGCATGATGGGAGTTGTAGTTTCACAGCAGCTGGAGAGCCAAAGGTTCCCTACCCCTGGGTTAAACGCTTCGAATATTCAATGTGTTTAACCCCTTGGTGTTCGGCCGATTACATGCATTCCTATGCCAGCGAGGTGGTGGCTCGTGGTGGTGATGATTCGATCGAATACTACTCGCTCAACACTATTTCTGATTTAGGTGAGGTTCAGTGGAACCATGGGAGTCCAGATACTATAGCTATTATGTGCACAGGCTAAGCGCTTTAGAGGAGTATTCACACATGACTGCACCACCACTGAACTTCCATCCTGGCATTTCTGTACTGTAAAAGGTAGAAAGCCAGAGTGACAGTCTGCGATATGATGCAAGCGTCATCGAATCTTGCTGTGTATTCCAGCATGTGAAACAATACCTGTGAATGGAGTGACCCTGCCCTAAAAGCACTTTCCACCCAACAACTTAATCCACAAACCCTCAATGTCGATATATTGATCATAAACTCTTCAGCATATAGGGTGCTCTGCAAGTTATATATCCTGTAGTATAGTAAGTAGGTAATTCACTTGTGGCAGGAATGGAATAAGTCAATGCACATATAAGACGTCTTCAGTGGCTCCATGCAGCACATCGGCATAATGTGATTATCTTCTTTGAGGACGTAAGCAGGGATTTGGGATCAGGATAATACAGTACATGCTCAAGACTTTACAAGTGTTCACGGATATTCTTGGACAACTTAAAGCAGATTGTAACCAGTGTTGTTGGGCATTTGCCACAGACGTCTAACAGGACACTGTCTAGGCCAGTGTTACACTAAAGTTTATAGCAACAGTGACATTGTCACATAAGTAACATACTCTAACCCAGGGGTCCTCAAACTGCGGCCCGCGGGCCACATGCGGCCCTCCAAGCACTTCTGTCTGGCCCCGCCGACAACGCTGGCAGGCATGCATTTATAATGAAGCTCCTGGGGAGCTCGGGCCAGGCCATGGAGCGCACTTCACTTTACCTATTGGAGGGCACCGCTCCCGATGTCTGTGTGACCTGCTCTGCCTCCGGCCCACTGTTTAAAAAGTTTGAGGACCCCTGCTCTAACCCGTCTGCCTCCTGTGGCCACAGAACTGACGCTAGATTCACACCTGCGTTCTACTCTCCGTTCTGTGCTTTCCGTCTTCTGCATGCCAGAAGACGCAAAGCACAGACCGGGTCCGGTAGTGAGCATTTTATGCTCTCCGCCACGAAACCGGATTTTTTAAATCCGGACAAAGAGTACTGCATGTCCGACTGTGTCCGGATTAAAAAACACGGCTTCGCGGCGGAGAGCGCAAAACGCTCACCGCCGCACATCTTTCTCACCCATTCAAATGAATGGGTGAGAAAGAGTCCTGCAGGTTTCCGTCTCCTGCCTCTGTTTTATGCAGGAAACAGAAACCTGCATTACGGAGAGGACAACGCAGATGTGAACGAGCCCTTACACTGCTCACCACTAGCAGATAAAACGTAGATCCCCATCACAGACAATGGAGAAACACTGTGGCCTATGACATGGTGAGATTTCCAGAGGGGAGTAGAGCACTTGGCTCTAAGACAGTCCTAAATGATTACAAGAACCTGGATCACTAGATGGTGCAAGAAACCACTTGTGAAAAAGGGAGGTTGCAGAGGACAGACTTGGCAGTGTGCAATACCTGACAAGTTGCCTTTTCTAGCAAACTCCCTTAGGGTTAGTTCATGTGGGGGAAGTTGGCAGCAGATTTTGACACTGAATCCGCCCTTTGACTTCAATGGGAGCTGCTTGCTTTTTCTGCTAGCTAGTAGCGGAAATAAGCAGTGAGCTGCCCTATCTTGCTGCGGATTCATCAGCTGCGGCACAAGGCTCCCGCCCATTCATTTGGGCCTAATCCATTATGGAATGCTGTGACGGAATGCGTACATGCGGAGTTCATACAACTCAGTGTGAACTAGCCCTTAACCATGCTGAAACTATATGGGGTGGATCCATCTACACCTGGTTTCTAACACGGATGTGCACAAAGAAAAACCTTTCATGAGCCAAAGCTGTGCTACATCCCTTGTTCTGCACCTAACCTGCCATTTTATGCCAATATGGTCAGTGATACCTCTACCTAACACTAGAAAACTAGTGGAAGTTACTAGTAAATCAACTACACCAGTACCTGCTTGGTGCAGACTTCCATCCTGGTGTAAGGAAGTATGCAGTTGTAATGCCCTCTGATATATTGTTACAGACCAGCAGTGGGGGAAGGAAGGGGTGGAAGAATGACGTGTAGTGTGTGGCTGGACTGGTAAGAGATGTATCCCCTTGTGTTAATGAAATATTTCCTTAACACAAGGGTGTAATCTGCTGTAGAAGGCCTACAGATGTGTTTAAGGGGCTACTTCATTATGGACAGTCATCTGTAATATTCTAGGGCCGGGCAATTTTGACCATTTTAGCTTCGGGATGAGTAATGTCTTAGGGCACTCCCTCTACAGGCCACATCCCCTATCCATGTTAGTGATATCAGCAACCCTTGGACAGTGTAGGCTCTGGCATCTCCTTCAGCCAATAGCAGGGTCAGACAAGGTGGCATGGCATCAATGTTGATAGAACAACTTCATATCAGTTAAATTGAGCTGACTTTTTGATTTCCCAGCCCTAGAATATCCACAGAATCCCCAGTGGCTTCACTAGTTAGACTTGAGGACTCCATCCAGCCCCTGTTCTGTAGAACATCTCCATCCATAGCAGATTGATGCCAGAATGGTTTGTAATTAAGAGTTAAGCCGATCGCACGTGCAAATGCCAAGTACAGTAGTTTGCAGTCTGCTTTAAGCCAAGTTATGAAATCTAAAAGTTTAAGATGGCAACTCATGCCAGTTTTAGTAATTCTGGCACACTGTTCCTGTTGAATGAGTTTAGGCTAGCCTCACACTTTGTGGGCTGTCAGTCGTTCAGATCTGTAGGTTACCCAAACAATGGTAAGCTCTTCTAAAACAGTCATTGCCTGCGGACTCCATAGGACAGGAGTCAGTTATCTTCGGCTCTAAAACTACATCCCCAATGTTGTTCCATTCAATTCCATGGGCGTTCCAAGAACAGCAGAGCAAGCATGCATGCTGGGAGACCCCCCCACCCCCAAACAGCTGGAGTGCTGAAGGTTGCTTACCTCTGCCATAGACCATAATGGTCTGCCAGAGAAAAGTCCTCCATGAAGAACTTCTCATGCTGATTTTTGGCACCGAACCTACCCTTAGGCATCTGAACTGAAGATTATACCAGTCAAGAACTGGTCTAAAGAGGACCTTTCATGAATTTGGGGCACAGGCAGTTATATATACCGCTGGAAAACCGACAGTGCGCTGAATTCCGTGCACTGTCAGCATTCCCGATCTGTGCCCCAGGTGAAGAGCTATCGGTTCCGGGACCGTAGCTCTTCACTATCAGAAAGGCGTTTGACACTGACATTAACGTCCTTCTGCACAGCAGTGCCTATCACGCTGTACTGTGTGAGCGGGGAGGAACGCCTCCTCACACTGTACAGCTCGATAGGCACTGCTGTGGAGAAGGACGTTATTGACAGACTGTCAGGAACGCCCTTCTAACTGTGAAGAGCTACGATACTGACGCAGATAGCCCTTTACCTGGGGCACAGATCAGGAAAGCCGACAGTGCACTGAAATCAGCGCACTGTTGGCTTTCGAGCAGTATATAGAACTGCCTGTGGGCAAACCATGAAAGGTCCTCTTTAAAATTGTGGTTTAACAATGTCTGGCATATCAGTATTAGCAAAATTTGGGTAAGAATCTAGGGAGGTCATGAACAACCCAGCCTAAAGAGACAGGGCCAGCAAGGTACAGGAGCAGAGATGTGCCAAAAAACATCAAATTGATGTGCATTTTGCAACTTCCTAGATAGTGAGATCTGGGAAACATCGAGTTTGGTTGTTTAGGGAGTAGGCAGGACCCCTCTGCCACATTCTGATATACCGAAGAGTAACAAAGCTTCACAACCGTGTGCTCAACCCATGTCTTCCCCTAACAAGACAAATGCTTTAAGTGGTATTTCCTAAGTGTTTCAGGAACCTTTCACAATATAGGAAAGGCTTCCTAGAAATCCCTGCACTAACATGGGCTTTGCCCCTATCACAAACCAGCCACACATATGATACTTTGAGACCTTTATTAATAGATGCTTGCAATTTGTTGACTGTTTGAAAAAAATCAGGTGTACGTTTATTACAAATTAAAAATGAGGTTCTTAAAAATCTTGGTTTGACCAGATAAGAAACAATTTAAAAACCTTTGCAGGTAAGATTGCGAAAAAATATGTTTTTAAAAAACTTGTCATTCCCAAAAGGAGATCTTAGATAAAAAATAAAAACATCGCTGCAAGAAACCATGCAGGACGACATTATCTGGTCAACAGCAAAAAGCAAGCACTTAAGGTCTTCAGTTCCAATTCTTTGTTCAATTTCTTATTGCTGGAATTTCAATCTTGACTTTTTTTGATGACAAAACTGCAAGGAAAAAACAAGTTTCTTAACATTCATTTCACACTTCATACTTTCAAAAAAATTCTTTAATTTAAGTTATTTAACAAAGTGTGTAAAAAGGAGACACTGCACTTTTCATGTGAGGAGCTCTGGGAGGGAAAATTCTTTCAGTACAAAAAAAAAAAAATTTCATTGCAAATATGAAACTTGTACTCAGGCTTAGACACTAACCCGGATGGTGGTAGAGGTGGTAAGCCGGTATTTACTCAGCCCCGCCCTGCTCAGCCTCGGGAGCGGACGTGTTTTCTGCTGATGTTTCGGCTGCCTTGGTCTCTTTACCATCTTGTGGTTTAGGGTTTTCTGGGCGTCTGCGTCTGTAGTTAAAGTTGCGGCGGTACCGACGTTGAGGTGGCTGCTGACTCTGGGTTCCATCCCCCTGGTTCTCTTTATCTTCTTCATTTCCATCTTCTCTTGGTTGTCTCTGACGAGGAGGTCCCCTACAGAGTTTACAAGAACAGCATTTATATAACCAGTAAGTATTGTTGCTGTAGGTATTAGGTAACTAGATTCTTATCACTCAATTTGGTTTTACAAACAAGCTGTACAAATAATATCTAACATTACACCCTAGACTGGAGCAAGACTATTAAAGCCAACAGTTTACACATACCTGCGGAATCGTGGCCTGAAGCCTCTGTACATGTTTTGCCTCACTGGTCTGCCTTGTTCGCCTGTGCCTTGGCCTTCTCCCTAAAAATAGAGGAAAACAAATAAGATATGTAACAGTTACATTTTTTACTTTTTTAATACTTAGGATTGAAGTTTTACCTCAACTGGTTCACCCTGAACAGGGGCATTAGAATATTGTGGTCTGCGCCCATATGGTCTCCTCAAGTAGTATGGAGGATAACGACGCCTCCGGTAAGGGCGCTGTTGGTTAGCACCCTCTCCTTCTACCACGTTCTCATTTTCTTCGGGCTTCTCTCCACCCTCACTATTTTGGTAATTTTGCTGGTAGTTACGTGGAGGACCTCTGCGACGTGGATAGCGCCTATAATGGTTGCGATCTGCTGCATATTTGCTGCCTTGGACTGGAACACCACCAGGACCAGTTACATTTGCTGCCTCTGCACCCTGAAGAAAGGACAAAAGTTAGAGAGGATATATATATATATATATATATATATATATATATATATATATATATATATATATTCAGGCCTTGTCCTAGAGGTGGCCAGAGGGCTTCCTAAAAACTTGCATAGGAAACTGACAGGCTCAGAAAGATTAATTTAAGCTAAAAGCTAAACCTAGAAGTGAACTAATCCACTACCAAAGCAGATAAGCATTCTATAGTGGCATTACTTAAAGGGGAACTCCATCAAATCCCCATCAGCCCTACTGGTGACAGGAGGTACAGCATGTATGCAAGCTTCTTACACTTGCATTTGACAAGATAAATTTTGGGTTTCAGTTTGAGGTTCCCTGTGACCAGCCCTCTGAATTGCCTGTGCATAGATTAAGTCACTTCTCATTTATTCCTATAACATGCTCACATATTTGGCTCAGGTTATGAAGGCAAATATGATTTTTACTAGTGAAGACCCTCTGAAAGGTCAGAGTACAAGCAGCCATTCTGAGCTGTACGACAAATGCAAGAGACATTACCTTCTCTCCCTCCACTACATCAAACTCCACGGTCTCCCCATCTCCCACACTGCGAAGATACTTCCTTGGGTTGTTCTTCTTAATAGCAGTCTAGAGAAAAAAAAAAAAAGTTCAAAATGAGAAATGCATTTACAGTTGCTGAAGGCCCTTGCTCTCCCACCATGAAGTGTTACACCTTCATGGTATATTTTAGTGGATTGAACTGAGCATCACCATGTGCACAATGGACATTAGCTCACTTCCCGAGACAAAAGCAGCCAAGGTTTCGTAAGTCACACCAGGGTGAAAGGGTCCATAATAAAATTGCAGATCCTAAGACTTGGCTGCATTGTGGTTTACAGAATAATATAAGTGGGATTTTAGATAGCTCCCACATTTGACACTAAACGCTCTATAACTGAATATGGCCTAAGTGAAGGACGCAGAAAATTTTATTTTTTATTTTTAAGAGATGACCAAACCAGTTCTGAATCACTACATCTAATAAGGCACTTTTATAACAATGTCATCCACACCTTTGATTACTGCCTCTTAGTATCTACTTTCAGTGCTAAGGAACCATAAAAGCTGCACTATGTAAGTCTAACTGACCCCACTACTGTCAACAAGGACAAATGGGCCCCATTGAAGTCACGAGATTGATCTGCCATCATTTTTATTCTGTTCCTATAACATGGGGAATCTAGCCTAACTTATGAGACTATCAGCATAAAGACCACAGAAACAGCTTACCTGGTGTACAAACACATCTTCCTTGGTGTCATTCCTGTAGGAGAAAGACAAAAACAGATTAGTAGGTCTATTAAAGTCCGCGCAAAGCACGTGACATGTCCTTTCATATTCAGTAACTAAACAGGCAACAAGGCCTGCAGAGCGAGAGCTAAAATATTAATGAAAGCTATTAAATCTGTATTTGAGATCACAAGCCAGTGAGAACAGTTATCTAAGAGGTCATTTAACCATTTGCTGAGCAGTGCTAGCTAGCATCACCCAGGCTCCAGTGGTCACCCCTGACATGTTGAGCCGCTTCCCTGAACATTCATGCTCAGATGAGCACTGTTCACCAAGGTAAACAGCATGGTACCCTGTGTCACATGCAGGATACAAAGTACCCACTAAGTACACAAAACAAGGGTTAGCAATGCCAGAGATGTTACACTCACCTGTTAATGAAGCCATATCCATTACGCACATTAAACCATTTGACGGTGCCCAAAACCTTGGTTGCTGCCAAAGGAGAGAAAAAAAAAAAAAAAAGTTCAGTGATCTGTGTTGCTGGTCAGATCCACATAATCACTTATCAGATGAGGACAAAGTCTATGATAACAAATACTGCAGTGAAGACTATTACATTGTAGGATGTGATCAATACAACATTTACACAAAGCAAACTAAGCTGAAAGCCATTATACTTCCTAAATACTGTTAGCAGCACATCCCTGTACACACCAGGCATCATAAGTTCGTTTGCCATAACTGACCCATCAGCCTGTGTAATAAGGCCTTAGGAGTATATTGTGAGATACAGTAGAAGGTGTGTGAGGAGGGGAAGTTTTCATCGTGCACTTCCTGCTCTGGATAGACAGGCTTGCTTATAGATGAGTGTTGCCATCGCCCCCATTAGATTTGCAGAGTACAGACTAGAATAGTCTGCACTTGGCCTCCCCCGCTGCCACAAGTGTGACCCATAGAGATCTGCAGCACAAGCTACCAGTAGGACATTTCTACTGATGCACAAATTCTAAGTCACCCATTGATGTATAAATAGCAAGATTAACAAAATGCAGATTTGGACAGCACACACCAAACCCTGCATAGTCATGTGTGAACTTTGCCTACAACACCATGAGTATTTCAATATTAATCTCAACACAACCCAAGAAATCACTGAAAGCAGCATTAGGAGTAATCAGGATCTCTTAATATAACTTGCGGCCTCAAATATTAGGTGCACATTAATGTTTGATACAATTCCAATACAATATATTCAGTAGTGAGGAATAAGCATTATGGGGGGGGGGGTGTCAAGAACCCCTCAGGCCTGGAGATAATAGAATTGTATAACCTAATACAGGTTTATATTCATTGAATTATGTGTAAACTATAGGATGTACAAAAAAAAATCCCATTACAGTGTACATAGCTGAGAGCAATACACATTAATTCAGCTTGTGAAGGCACCTCAGCGGTGGAGGTCAAAGAGCATAGTGTAAACCAAGTAGTCATGTACTCTGCAGAAGACTCTGGAGCAGGAGGTGCAAGTTCTATATAATGTAATAAATATATTACAGTGAAGAATGAGCACTATGTAGTAGGTGAAGGCACCTGAAGCCAGCATGTCAGAGAGAATGTAACACTCATAGCCTTGTAGTGTCTGCAGTGACTAGAATATTAGGTATAAGAAACTAGGGGATGGAATAATTCCCTTACAGTATATAGCAAAGGTGAGGAATAGTAAGCTACGGAGGTGGGGGAGGGCACCTCAGCCCTGGAGGTCATGGAGCACGTGCACTCATATAACCTGTAGTCACTGGAATATTCAGTTTGAGATCTAGATATAATAAATCCATTACAACGTATATAGCAGAGGTGACAAATAACCAGTTCTGGAGGAGTGAGGACACATCAGGCCACATATATAATGATATAGGTTAGTATACACCAGCGACAGGATTATATGTAAATCACTATAGTATATAATAATCCCACGTGTACAGCAGAGGAGGATTAATAAGCAATAGTGTATGTGGTGAGGACACATCAGGCCACATATATAATGATATATGTTAGTATACACCAGCGACAGGATTATATGTAAGTCACTATAGTATATAATCCCACATATATAGCAGAGGAGGATTAATAAACAGCAGTGTATGGGGTGAGGACACATCAGACCACGTATATAATGAAATAGGTTAGTATACATCAGTGACAGGATTATAGTATATGGATTATTATATGCAAGTCACTATAGTATATTAATCCCAGGTATATAGCAGAGGATTAATAAGCAGTAGTGTATGGGGTGAGGACACATCAGGCCACATATAATGATATAGATTAGTATACACCAGTGACCGGATTAGATGTAAATCACTATAGATATATTATAATCCCATGTATATAGCAGAGGATTAATAAGCAGTAGTGTATGGGATGAGGACACCTCAGGCCTGGAGGTCAGGGAGCAGCACAGCCTTCACTATAGAAAGCAGCACTCAGTCACCACGTGGCTGGAGCTCGGCCAAGTCACTACGCGGCTCCCCCTTGAGGCCCTTGCGTACACATGCACCCCCAGTCACTACCGAGCATAGACGGGGTCTCCCCCGGACACTACACCAGAGGAGACACAGCCACGCGGGCGGAGCCGGTACACAAAAGCTTCCGAGAAGACACGACTAGGCCGCAAGCAGGCAGCGGACATTTTGAAGGCCCCAGGAAGCGATGACGTCACGGCCGTGAGGCAGGCAGGCGGGCGGATGAGAAAGAGGAGGGGGAAGGGAGGGGAGAACCGCCACTCACAACGCGTGGCAAGCGCCTCACATCAGATGGTTAAACGGACTGCACCAACCGACGCGCCACGTTAACCCCCTCCCCGCCGGCTCGTCACCCCGACCACTACGGGCACACTCCCGCCTTATTACTCCACTTACCGATGACCTTCTTCTCCCCCACAGTGGCCGCCGGTTCCGGGCCTGACTTGCTTTCCAAGGCGGCTGGCTGCTGCTGCTGTTGAGTTTCGACGTCGCTCATGGTGTTATAAATGGTTGTGTTTCCCTTCAGAGGTGGTGACTCGGGCCGGCGGTGGCTCGCTGTTTACTTTGACCCCGGGTGTTGATGGTAACTTAGGCCGGCGGTGGGGGGCTGCTGCCTTCGAGCTCCCTGCTGTCCGCTCTCCGCTCCCGCTACCGATCGAACTGCCTGAAATGACGTTACAGACGGGTTAATCATCGCAGACTGCCCGCCTAACGCGCGCTCTCATTGGTCGAGAGACTCGTCAGTCCAAAGCGCTCAAGCTGATAGGTGGATGGGAGTGTCAGTCTGGAGCTAGTGTACTGTGATTGGCTGCAGGTTTCCGCGGATAGCTCCTATTGGGTGGGAGACGTGTCACTCACAGGATTGGTGGGATTAGTCTCGACCGTGGCCTCAGACGGCACCGTAGCTGTGCTGAATACTAACACATAGTGCCGCGGTGGGGGAGGGGAGAGGACAACGTGCCGAGTGCACATCTAGGGGCGCCCCGGGCGTACCCCATGTCTGACAGGATTCCCCAATGTCAGCCATGGTACAGTCTGGAAGAAAACCCGCTAATAGTATCAGACCATTCCTCTCCACAGACACAATACAGGGGTAATGACTGATCGCACACACTAGCGCAAACAATTGTCATTGCAGACAGATCTATGGACGACTCGACAAGTCCTTGTTCACACTGCGCTGTTCTTCACCTAGAGATTCGCTGCATTGATCGCAATGGACCGATTGACTCTCAGTAAATTCCCCCGGTCCCCTCTTCTCTCCAGGCTATTGTGTCCTGTAACATATAGTAACATTGTCATGGGAATGTAATATTTCATTATCTGTCCCCTGATTTCAGGAGAGTCTGGGTATGTGCCCACAATAAGGCGCTGTTCACATGTCCACCTGGATTCCTATTGTTCTGCTCGGTCATAGGAAGAGAACAATGGAAATGAGGCAGATACTGATACACATAGTGCGGATATCACCACTGACTGATCCTGTGGACTATAGTGGGATCCATCAGGTTTCCGTCCTGCAGCCTAATATTATCTATTGCGTTATTGTCGGACTATAAGACACAGGCTCCTGACTGACCCTGCAGTGTGAACAGAGCCTTAGGATGCGAGGATGCAGTCACATTATACACATATAACACCAGCCTTACGTCCCCTAAGGATGAACTGATCTATGTGACCTTCTGCCCAGGCCGCCTATTGAGCAAGCCGTACACTTCAGATGTGTGTCCGCTGAACCCTGTATTTGTGAGGTTTTAAGCAACCACTGAATGTGCGCAGAGGCCTCCAGACTCTACCCTTACAGCCAGAGGTGTGACTTAAAGGGGTTGTTCCACAGAGTAAGGTGAAAGGACCTTTCTCGCACTCCACATTCAACCTGACCCCAGTGAGACTGAATGGGGCGATGACTGGTGACGGTCGGCACTCCCATTCACTTCATTGGGACCACTGGAGATGGCCGAAGTACAGCACTCACCTATATCCGGCGCACCCATTGAAGCGAATGTGTCCACCGACCATCACCAGTCCTGCCCACATTCAGCCTGACTGTGGTCAGGTAAATGTAGAGCGCAAGAAAGGTCTTTCGCTTTACGCTAGGTTCACACCTGCGTTCCGGTCTCCGTTCTGTGGTTTCCGTCTTCTGCATGCAAGAAGACAGAAACCACAGACCGGGTCCGGCCGTGAGCGACGGTGAGTGTTTTATGCTCTCCGCCAACAACACACTCATTATATGGCATCCCAGCAAGCTACTGAGATGCTGTAACAATCGCAGGCATGGTGCGAGGAAAAAGTTCAGTGGCAGGCCAGCTTGATAGCTGCCGAAACGCCGGAGCATGTGGATCAACAACGCCAACAACACACTCATTATATGGATTTCCAGCCAGCTGCTGAGATGCCGGAACAATCACAGGCACAACACGAGGAATGAGTTCAGCAGCATGCCAGCTTGACAGCTGCTGAAACACTGGAGCAGGTGGTTTATCAGTGTCAGCAACATGCTCATTATATGGCGTCCCAGCAAGCTGCTGAGATGTTGGAACAATCACAGGCATGGTGTGAAGAACAAATTCAGCAGCAGGACAGCTTTAGAGCTGCCGAAACAAGCAAACCATCGACGGCAGAAATTTGCTGAATATAGGCGGCTCATCGATGCCAACAACCCACAGACGAAGTCGCAGGCAGAGGCTAGTAATTTATATAAGGGGAACATTAAAAGGACCTTTGCGGTGACAGGAGGCAATGTAGATGGATCCAGAAGTCACAATTCACCCAACATTCTGTTGAATGTGTATGGCTACCTATTTTGGAGGGACTGGCTGATCCTTTAATGTTAACAGGGGCCACTAGACTCTCCTCCAGGTGGTCATTGTAGGGGGAGAGAAAGACTGGAAAGCTGGATTTCAACATCAGAGATGTCTGAATGTGAGACTTACTTCCCTCTCCCTATGGAGAACACATGCACACTTGACTGAGCTGGAGGGAATAGCTGTGTGTAGAATGAATCACCCTATAGCTATATGTACTGTCTCATTCATATTCATGTGTTCTGACTATACAGAAATTGCAAACAACCTCTGAACACCCAATTTCATGTACCCTATTTGCAATGTAATATCCATTGTTCTGATTTGATCGATGATAAGAACAATGGACATTAAAACAACCACAATAAATGATACAAGCAAAACAATTTCCATTTATAGCAACTTTTATATTAAATAAAGCCAGAAGGCTTCTTCCCTTGTATTTCCATATTTCTAATGCAAAATAAAGCAGTGAGCAGCCATAGTGTAGAGCAGTATGAGTAACCGGGAGGCTAAAATGTGTGTTCTTACATGGACAGCGCAACACTGGAAACCGCGCAACACTTCAAAGGTAGTCCACTGGCAGTGACCCAAAATGTCAATGTGTAACCATAAATATAGCTGATTTAGGAGGGGAATCTGGTTGGTGGGAGAGGGTCTACAAACAAAAAACAAACCTTGTATAAGATTCTGTTACACAAGCTCTGGGGCTCTCATCTTCCGTTGTTTGGGTCCGCATGGAGACCCTATCTGCTTAAAAAGCAGTTTAACGCGGAGAATAGACTTTAATGGGGCACAGTGGGTTTCCACCCAGTTTTGTACTGAAACTAGTGGAGAAAAAAAATCCTCCTTACAGATTTTAAGCAGATTCTGTGGCAGAGTCTCCAACGCAAATGTAAATCCAGCCTTAGGGAGCCTTCACACGGAGTAAACGCACGTGTAGTTTTGCAAAATACACGTGTAAAAATAAGACTCCCATTGACTTCAATGATATTTTTTACACGTGTAAAAATACGCCTGTAAAAATACTCCTGTAAAATGTCATTGAAGTCATTGGGAGTCTTACTTTTGCATGTGCATTTTTTTTTTTTACACATGTAGGGTGCGTTCACACAGAGTAACGTGCCGCGTGATGTGGCACGTATACGGCGTGTGAGAGTTTGCGCTGTAAACACTCCCATTTATTTCAATGGGAGTTAGGATCGTATACGCCGCGTTATTTTGCAGCCGTGATTTTGCGGCTGTACATTATTATATTATCTCCATAGTGCTGTGCATTATTATATTAATTCCATGGTGCTGTACATTATTATATTAATTCCATAGTGCTGTACATTATTATATAATTCCATGGTGCTGTACATTATTATATTAATTCCATGGTCCTGTACATTATTATATTAACTCCATGGTGCGGTATATTATTATATTAGTTACAGTTCTTCACTTTTGAAGGTATACATACAATACACAAAACAAGTACAATAATACCAGTAACCAACTGGTAGGTAGGATTGAGGGTCTTGCCTGCAAGGGCTTACAGTCTATGAGGGAAGGGGGATAGAGACAGTAGGTGGAGGTAGAAGCTGTTCAGATGGTGGTGTCATGGCAGTAGTGCTATTGAAGGTTGTAGGCCTTACTGAATTGGCGAGTCTTCAATGTCTTCTTGAAGCTTGGGATTGTGGGGGTCAGTCTTATCCTAGGTTCACACTAGTGTTTGGGTTTCCATTCTTTGGATCCTCTTGGGGACTCGAAAAATGGAAATCCTTTCTGCTTAAAAAGCGGTTACTCACAGAAAGCTCCGAACCCCACAGACTATAATGGGGTCCACCTGGTTTCTGCCTGAAATCAGTAGAGAAAAAACTCCTGCTTGCATATTTTAACCACTTCTGTACCGGGCCAATTTCTGGTTCAGAGACCAGCCACATTTTTGAGTTTTTTGCATGTGCAGTTTTGAGGACTGTAACATTTTTATCACTAATTTCTGCGGCTTTTTTCGGTGACACATAAGGCTTTATTTTTTTGTTGTTTTCATTTTTGTATAATGTTTTATTAACCATCACAAAGAGCTACTAAAAAATCTTTTACAATTTTTTCCTCTCTCTCACTGTAATTTTTATTGTGTCCCCAGCAGTGGGGCTAGAACAGTTGCGAAGGGATGATATTGAGGCACACGTTTGGCACTAGGCCCTTTTTTGCGCCAAATGTAGCCTCAAGCCCTGGTCTGCACCTCGGCCTCCAAATACTGCGAATGCTTGCTGATTTATTAAAACTCATGTCAGCTTCCTGGCGTGAGTTACAAAGTAAATGTACGCCAGTTCCTTGCTAACGTGGATTGTCATTCTGACGCTGGGACTTTTGGTGGATTTATGAAGAAGTTGCAGACTCTTCATAAATATCTTGGCCCCTGTGATATGCCAGTCTTAATAAATTTGCCCCATTGCCTTTAAATAAATTCCTAGATCAGCCCTCATACACACATATGTTTCATGTACATTAAAGGGAATTTCTTACTAAAGACATTTATGGCATATTTGTCTCTAGTAGCCACATCTATTAGAGGAATGGAGGTTTTACTGTTTGCTCAGCTGTTCCCATAGTACATGCACCACTCCATACAGCCCCCACTAGGCCGCAGCATGCAGCTTGTAGAAAAGAGGGTCTAAAATGGCTGGCTGCTACTAGGCCTGTAAAAACCTGGAAACCATGCTGGAGACCAATGATAATGAGGATGGGGTAGTCTTGAACTAGGAAATGCATAGGTCACCAGAAGACTCAGAAAGAGTTTGGGCCTCCTATGGTTATTGTGTGGGTTGGGTGACTTGTATTCAGTACATTGCTATTTTCTTAGGGACTTGTTTTTGTTTTTATGTTTTTTAAGGGGGTGGTCTGTATATACTTTTTGACTCCATGAGACACTTAAACTACCATTATGTACATATTTTTTTCTTTGAGAGCATCACCCCTATAAATGCTACTTTTCTGTGGGATTCACTGTATATTTTTTCTAGATGTGTGGGCACGATTGGTACGGTAGTGAAGGAAGAGTACAGATAAGGATGGGCACCCAAGATGGAGCATATGAATCATCACCCCGCCTCTTACATGCAAAGACAGCACCCTTATGCCTCTCTGTGAAGTTGCCAAACCGGTATTGTCCCTCCAGTATAGAGATGGGACCTGAGATGTAAAGTATTGGGAATGAATAGTATTCATTCATTGTCTGTGTGTCAGTAAATGCATGTGTGATCTGGTCATGCTGCCGGTATATAGTAAGAGAACACATGGGATATTTGTAAGATTTGGTTACCATCTGTAAGGGTGGGTAATTTCATGAACTGCTGAGACTTCTGCCCCCTGCCCTAAAGCATGGGGACTCGTGACAGTAATATCCATCCATATCCAACGTTTATCCACTCCTGACTGGTTATATTGAAGGAGTCCTGAAATCTACGGCTAATAACAGTCTAGTCGCCTGTCTTCTGGGTCCGTGTACGGGTTCTGACAAATCTAAATAGGACTGACTATAAAGTGATCAGAATGGAAGCCTGGGAGGCACTGGCTTAGCACATTGGCGTGTGTGCATAAAGCCTAACAGGTGAATAGATGTTGTAGTAAATGATAGTAGATTAGAATGTAAGATTGCCTACAAGTATGTTTAACCTGCCAGCAGCTAAATGTGGCGGAGAGTACAGGTGTGGGTATACCACATTCCTGGGCCGTGAGATCACTGTATACAGCTACAAGCATACTATACTATTCCGATATCTGTGTGCAGTGATTTCCTAACACAAGAGACAAGATATATATTCATAGTGAGTATTCAGGTCCATCAGTGTCGAGCAGGTCCACAGAGAATTCATGTTTTTCTCTTTAATTAGAAAACTTACAAAATATATCAGAAAATAATAGAACAACAGCTCTGCACATAAAGTCCATCATTTTACAAGACACAGTCCTTTAGATAAGTTGTCTCCTTCACATTGAGAACCTTGTTGGAGGCTCCTGCATGGGCAGCTGTATAACATATAGAAATACAAGGTGGACCGTTCAGGCTTCCTGCGACACATAACATGGGGCTGGGGAAGGACGTCTGCAAAAAAAAAAAAAAAAAAAAGACAAAGTGAATCAATTTCAGGAGAACGAAGATTGCACCCTCCATGTCACCAGTATATAAAATGTCTTCAGACTAAAGAGCTAAACCCATCGTAGACATTTATGGAATACCCAATATCTGATTGACATGGATTCCGCCTCAATAGTTAGGCTAAGGCCCCACGGGTAGGAAACGCCACGCTAAAGCGCTGCGGGGACAACTGCAGTGGGAATGCGTTGTGGTTTATCCCGCAGCACTTTGAATTTGAAAGTTCACAGAGGTTTCCTCCGCGGACAGACCCCGAGACCTAATCACAGGCCTTGGGGTCCATGTCAGCCAGAAGCGCTGAAGATAACAGGGACAGGTCGGAGCCCAGGAGAGGTAAGTAACACTGTTTTTTATGTTTGATCACCTACTCTGTGTCTCTCATCATTATACTGTGGGTCTGAAAACCCCTAAGTATAACAATAGCAGAACCTTGCAAATATTATGATAACAGATGTGAAAAAAAATATCACATTTGTTATCTTGGTTGACATTTGCTTTGGTTGTTACTGAATTAATTGCCTAGCCCTACATCTAGTTTGGTGGGTCAGGTGATTTCTTTTACCGAAGAGCAGTAAACCCAGAGGAAGTCAAAAGGACGTTCATTAGGGACGTTCCCATAATATAAGTAAGCAAAAGCCGAAATGTGAATGGGGCCTAAAAACAAATGTCAATTTTATATACATTTAGGGCAATGTATGAAATTAAATTCCATATTCCATGCAGGCTATGATCTCTATCTATCTACATCTATCTATCTATCTATCTATCTATCTATCTATCTATCTATCTATCTATCTATCTATCGCCTTCTCGAGAAAATAGGAAAATCAAGATGAAATTGAGAATCACCTTTAATCCTAAAACAAATTGGTATTTTATTCTTAGGAAAAACTGCCCAGCCTTACATACCGTATATATCAGCTGCAGTCTATGATGAAATATTTAATGATCCGAGGCCTCAGATTATTCCCATTATCATAGGTCCGTATTCACATTTACCCTTACCTTTAATCACATTTCTCCACACTGGGCAATAACCACGGGCAGTTTAGGTTTATTGTTGGGGCCGGTTGGTACATTCTATGGAGAAGAGAAAGTTGCAGGTCATGCACAGTACTGAGGTGTACACACAGATAATCTTCCCAGCACCATAAACGCCTGGAATTCTGGTAGTCGTCTTTATCACATTCATTCACTTCCGAGTCTCTGGCACTCCCTGCCCAAAGTCTACAGTCCGTCAGTACAAAGACACCTAACCAAGTGCCATGAAAAAACAGGCTGCGAGTCTGGAAAAAGTAACCTCATTATATAACTATACCCTAAAAACAGTGCACTGTGCGATCGCGACATAGTCCAATTTTTCCATAATTTTGGAAAAATTGGTGCATGTTTGTCACAATACAATATTCCAGCAAAAAACCATCTCATGTGAATGTACTCTAGCAGAAACGAATAGGAAAAGGTTTAGGGCAGCAGGGGGTGGTATTTATGTCTAAAAACTGATAGAAATACTTTGATAGATTTTGTAGCAAAAGATATTAATTATATGTCTTATATGTCTTTATTAATTATTATTATTATTATAGACTGGTTAACAAGTTGGAAAATACAACCAAAGTGTCAGAATTACATCACAACCGTTTTCATCTGATCTCACAATTTTTTTTTTCTTTACAACTGACTCTGAGGTTAAAAATTTATTTCCTGAGTCAAGTTAAGGACAATGGACGCGATTTCCCCAATTTTACCAACTCAGATTCTTTTCTTTGTACTTTTTTCACCTATGACACAATCACATAGTGACTAACGAACAATAACCATAGTGGTTTTATGGAGTTAAAGGGATCCTATCACTCAGACATGATTTTTTCTAAGTGCCACGTCAGAATAGCCTTAAGAAAGGATATTCGTCTACCTACCTTTCGTCGTCTTCTCCGTGCCGCCGGTCGCCTACAATCCCAGTTCTTGTCGGCATGCTAATGAGCTCTCTTGCAGCACTGGGGGCATCTCCAATGCTGCGAGATAACTCTCTCCAGCACCGCCTCTTCTTCTTCAGCAGCTTCATCTTCAGCCTCTTCTTCCGGCGGTGGCTTGTAACGTCTAAGGCTCGGGCTTTGGGCAGAGCAGACTGCGCATGCCCACAGGCCACGAGAAAATGGCCGCTTGCACAGTATTCTTTTTTTTTTTCTTTTTGGTAGAGTTGGAAGGGACCTCAAGGGCCATCGGGTCCAACCCCCTGCGAGTGCAGGTTTTCCTAAATCATCCCAGCTATATGTTTATCCAGATTCCGCTTGAAGATTTCCATTGATGGAGTGCCCACCACCTCCCGTGGCAGCCTATTCCACTCTCTCACTACCCTCACTGTCAGAAAGTTTTTCCTAATGTCTAATCTGTATCTCTTTCCCTTTAGTTTCATCCCATTGCTTCTTGTACTTCCTTGTGCTAATGAGAATAGGGTAGATCCCTCTGCACTGTGACTACCTTTCAGATATTTGTAGACTGCTATTAAATCTCCCCTCAGCCTTCTCTTCTGCAAACTAAACAATCCCAGTTCTTTTAGCCGCTCCTCATAGGACATGGTTTGCAGACCTTCCACCATTTTGGTTGCTCTTCTCTGGACTTGCTCCAATATATCGATGTCTTTCTTGAATTGAGGCGCCCAGAACTGTACACAGTATTCCAGGTGTGGTCTGACCAGGGAAGAGTACAGCGGAATAATGACCTCTCTTGATCTAGATTCAATGCTTGTCTTAATACATCCCAGAATTTTATTAGCCTTTTTTGCAGCAGCACCGCACTGTTGGCTCATGTTAAATTTGTGATCTACTATTATGCCCAAGTCCTTTTCCCCTATGCTATCACTTAGTTCTATTCCTCCCATACTATATATGTTTTTTACATTTCTGTTACCCAGATGTAGAACTTTGCATTTGTACCTGTTAAATACCATTTTGTTCGCCTCAGCCCATTGTTCCAGTGTGTCTAAGTCCTTTTGAATACACTCTCTCTCCTCTCTAGTGTTGGCTATTCCTCCTATCTTCGTATCATCGAAGGTAGGTAGGTAGGTAGGTAGACGAAGCGGCAATTTTCTCGTGGCCTGTGGGCATGCACATTCTGCTCTGTCCAAGGCCCGAGGCCTAGAAGTAAGAAGACGCCACGGGAAGAACAGGCTTTATTTGTAGCTTGCATTGAGTTGTTATTTAGCAGAAAACAATTCTGCAAAATCTGCATCAAATTTGCCTACAATGCAACTGAATGGAGTTTCTGTATCCTCATTCACATGCATGTGGCTGGGGCACATTTCTTATTCATGTGGACTCCACATAGAAAAGCCTTTGGATTTGCCTATGAGTATCAGCCCAAAGCAATGGGGCAAACCCTTATTCAGACCCACAACAATCTTATTGTCTGCTGTAGGTTTCTGCTGGGAATCTGCTAGTAAATAGATAAGATTTGCTATACTTGCAGATACTTCATTCTGAAGGTCAGAAGAGGTCAATATGCCATCACTTCTTATATTTATAAGTCATCTTTAGGTATTACATATGGGACCTTTAAGCTATTTTCTACCATAGAACTGAGAGCAGAAAATCTGCAGCATGTACCACAGTGGCAAAGTGGATGAGACATAGGCTTCATGCACAACACCGTGTAACTAGTCAGTGTGCCGGCTGTATTTTTCACAACTAGTACACTGACGCATTTGTTTCTACAGTCCCATACACAAGCCCGTACGGCTGTGAGCCCAGGGACAAACTCAGAATAGGAGCTTATCATCCATGTGCCGTTTTTGATGTTCCTCCGACACAGTTGTTAACTTTGCTTTACACTGTGCAGCAGAAAATCTACAGCGTATACATCGCGTTGGGACACACCCTAAAATGGCATGTCATATAGGCTGGGTTCCCATCGCATGATCCTGCTGTTGAATTTTGTTGTGGACATTCAATAGTGACTGAAGACGCCATATTTCTGCTGGAATCACAGTAGCTCTTCTGCTGCTGTCAACCTTGCATGACTCTTCTTCTTCCCGTTCCCCCCTCGCTATCACCCTAGGATTTCTTTGAAATGGCGCAATAGTTGTTTCTGTCAAGGAAATCTGTTGGAGAGTCATGGCGTCCGTGGCTCAGGCAATATGAAACTCTTGGCATGGTTCCTTCAGGCTATGTATCAATGTCATGGCTGCCATGACAGGCAAACAACCAATCTAGTGACCAACAGCCGCACACTTTAGCCAGTAAAACAGAGGTAATACCTTGTCTGTAGTCATGGTGCCTTGTAACTACAGCCTCGTCCCATACAAGTGTATAGGACTATGTAAATAGAGAAGGGGTCATGGTGCTTGCACATGTGCCGTGGCCCCTTCAAATAGCTGATCAGCAGGGTTCTTGGGTGTCAGAATCCCACTGATTTTTTATGGATGACCCTTTAATTCAGAAGCATTATTAATAAGGGGTACTATTTAAGGGAGCACACGGACATTATTTAAAGATGCAATTGTTACGCCTCTATTGATGACCTACCCTATCCATCAATATTTCAGTCCCAGAAAATCGGCTTCATTTGTTACGACCAGAAATGACACAAAATATTACATAATGGAAACTTCCTGCAAGATTTCTAAGAGTAAAATACAGATTGCTACAAGCAGGAGATGATGAAATCGTGTCAGCCTCTCTAGTAAACATGTCCTCCAGTCTGCAGATGGAAACTGTACATGGAGGCGGAGGAGATAGGACCCATGAGTGCCCTCATTTACTATATCTGTCACTCTCTCACAGCCAAGATGATATGAAGGAGAGAGTTGATGTCGAGCCAAATGACAGGTGTCCTATAATTTCTTAAGAACATGTTGATAAGTTTCAGTGCCCAGTGGAACGGCATTATAAAAAAAGTGCCATAAAAGTGAAAAGTGCAATATAAAGCGTCAAAGATACCAACGCCCTCTGTACCCAATGTGTTAATTCCTCCCCCACTTTATTTCCTTGACACAGGATATTTACATTAAAGGGTCTTCCAGAATTTAGATATCAGTAGAGAGTACAACACTCAGTACCCCACCCGAAAGACAGATATCTGCAGCCGGCACCAAAAGGAAGAGAAAAGTCGCTGTCGTTTGGGTCCATTGGGGAACCGCTAAAATAGTGGTTACAAATGGAGCCCCGTGGACCCCATTGACTATTATGAGGTCTGTAGGGTGTCCTACATGCAGGAATTTATTCTTGACCTATTTTAGGCAGACACTGCCACAGTCTCCAAAGGACTGCGCTCTATTCACTTCTATGGGGCTGCTGGCATTACATTTCCATCAACTTCACTGAAGTGAATGGAGCAGCGGTCACTCAAACGAACTAGCGCTCCATTCACAAGGACGCTTTAGGGAGACTTTTGGTCCCCTATTCTTCTGATCACTGGCGGACTCATAAATTGGATACTTATCCCCCTGTCCTGTGGATAGGACATAAGTGTCCATAACAGGACAATCCCTTTAATGTTCCTCGAACCTCTTTTTTTCTCCACCCTTTGGAAAACAGTCATGTTACACACAAGTCGCAGCAAGACCCTTTTCACATGTGCCTTGTGCACTGGCTTACAATGAGGTCTGTCAGGTTCATATGCAGCATGCTGTGACCAAATGTTACTATGAGAGCGACTTCCGGCCAGCTGTCTAATGTGTCCTGTAAGAAGAATCAGGCAGTAAGACTTCAACATTCCTGATTCACTTGTTCCCATGGGAGGGATGTTTGGCTGCAGCTTACTTCCTTCTCCCTATTCAGAATATAGGCATTCTTGGCTGGACCAAGTGTGCATGCGCATAGCTGGTCAGGTAGACCTACAGCTATCTGAAGTATATAGCTAGCATTAAAGGGATTGTCCAGGATCTGAAGGTAGTGGATAGTGATGACCTATATATAAGACAGGTCATCAGAATGGTTGGGGTCAGACACCCGGACCCTTCTCCAGATCATCTGTTTATATATAGAAGGTAAGGCTGCAGTCCTGGGCGCCTCCACTACACTGTAAGGAGCGGAAGCATACACTGTAGTGGTAGTGCCTGGGACTGCAGCCACGCTCCCTTTTACTTGAATAGGAGCAGGGCATCTTTAGGCCTAATACCTTAAATTATGGCTTTCAGGGGCCCTGACTATTCTGATACTGATGACCTACCCTATGGATATGTAAAGACCAACATTTAACAAGAAATTGTTGAGAGACGAGTACCATTTCTAATGTCAAAGCCCCATGTTAAACAAAGTTAGGGTGTGTTCACACGATGTAAAATGGAGCGTGATCTGGAACGTATACGGCGTGTCAGAGTTTGAGCGCTCAAAAAGATCCCATTGATTTCAATGGGAGTTATGAGCGTATACGCTGCGTTATTTTGCGCTTGTAATTCCCATTGAAATCAATGGGATCTTTTTGAGCGCTCAAACTCTGACACGCCGTAAACGTGCCAGATCACGTTCCATTTTACATCGTGTGAACGCACCCTTAAGCTTAAAGGGATTCTACCACTAAAACACATTTTTTTCTAGTTAACACGTCGGAATAGCCTTTAGAAAGGCTATTCGTCTCCTACCTTTGGATGGGCTCTCCGCCGCGCCGTTCGTTCAAAATACCGGTTTGTACCGGTATGCTAATGAGTTCTCTCGCAGCGATGGGGGCATCCCCATCGCAGGAGCAGCGATGGGGGCGTCCCCATTGCAGCTCGAAAACCGACCGCAGCGCCACCTCTATGGTCTTGGGTATCCTCCCCTTCAGCGTCCTGTCGAAGGCCTGCGCAGTACGCTCTATTCGGCGAAGATTGCCGAACATACTGCGCATGCGCGAAATTGCGGTCCCAGCCATAGTGCGGGCACTGCAATTTTGCGCATGCGCGGTACGTTCGGCAATCTTCGCCGAACAGAGCGTACTGCGTAGGCCTCTGACAGGACGCAAGAAGCAAGGGGAGGATACCAAAGACCATAGAGGCGGCGCTGCGGTCGGTTTTCGAGCTGCAATGGGGACACCCCCATCGCTGCTCCTGCGATGGGGACGCCCCCATCGCTGCGAGAGAACTCATTAGCATACCGGTACAAACCGGTATTTTGAACGAACGGCGCGGCGGAGAGCACTTCTAAAGGTAGGAGACGAATAGCCTTTCTAAAGGCTATTCCGACGTGTTAACTAGAAAAAAATGTGTTTTAGTGGTAGAATCCCTTTAAAGGGGTTGTCCAGTTTCAGAGAAATATTAGACAAATGTTATTGTTTACTTGATGAAAGGTTCAATAATTTTCCAATATACTTTCTGTGTCAATTCCTCCCATTTTTCAGTTTCTTCTTTGGTTTTCATTCATTCTGCTTACACCCAGTAGATAAACAAATCAGTCCATGGTCATGTGATGTCTGGTCCATGGTCATGGGATGTCTGGTACCAGGCAGATGTCTGATTTTAATTATAATATCCTATTAATATTATAAATGTGAAAGTTTGTGAGTTTGGATGTTTGTGGGTTTATGTGTTCGGATGTTTGTTAGTCAATCACGCAAAACCCGCTCGACCGATTTGGCTGAAATTTTCCACAAACATAGTTAATACACCCCATTGCGCAATAGGCTACTTTTCGTCACAATAGCGCACATACGTTTTTCCCAGGACCCCACAAACCCCAAACTCACATCACCATCTCTGCAATCTCACACACTTTGGACCATAGCAAGCCACAAAATTCATATTACCCTCTACAGCCTCGCCCCTAACCCCACACAATCTCATATACATAGACTTTACCACTTTGCCCCTCACCTTAACGATTCTCCAGGAGGTGCTCTTTAACGCTCCGGAGCAGCCATGTTTGCCAACCCCCACCGCTCTGACAATCCGCGACACCGCCCACCCATGTCAATACCTCTAGGCGGTCTAATAAATGCAAAAAAAAAAGTAAAAAAAAAAGTAAAAAAAATATTAAAAAAAAAAAAAAAAAAAAGGATTAAAAATTCAAATCACCCCCCTTTCCCTAGAACACATATAAAAGTAGTTAAAAACTGTGAAACACATACATGTTAGGTATCCCCGCGTCCGAAATCGCCCGCTCTACAAAGTTATACAAATATTTTTCCTGTTCGGTAAACGCTGTAGTGGGAAAAATGGTCAAAAGTGCCAAACCGCCGTTTTTTCACTGTTTTGATTCTGATAAAAATTTGAATAAAAAGTGATCAAAGCAATAACATTTCCCGAAAATGGTAGAACTAAAAAGTACACCCGACCCCGCAAAAAAAGACGCCCTATACATCCCCGTACACGCACGTATAAAAAAGTTACGGCTGTCGGACTTTTCAAAAAAAAATTTTTAACAGTTTTGGATTTGTTTTTAAGGGGTCAAAATGTAACTAAAACCATATAAATTTGGTATCCCCGGAATCGTAATGAAACACAGAATACAGGTGACATGTCATTTTGGTTGCACAGTGAACGCCGTAAAACCAAAGCCCGTAAGAAAGTCGCAGAAATGCATTTTTTCTTCAAATCCACCCCATTCTGAATTTTTTCCCTGCTTCCCAGTACATTATATAGAATAATTAATGGTGGCATCATGAAGAAAAATTTGTCCCGCAAAAATTAAGACCTCATATGGCTCTGGGAGCGGAGAAATAAAAAAGTTATGGGGTTTAGAAGGAGGGGAGTCAAAAACGAAAATCAAAAAATGCCATCGGCGGGAAAGGGTTAACTTCAAATACCTCTGTCCCAAAGTCACTATGTAAAGTTTCTCACAACACCGTGTATATATAGCAGCTCAAATACAAATTACATCCAACACAAAAGTCTCACGTATTCTCTGAATTACAGCAAAAACAAGATACAAACTTACATTTCATATCCCATACCTTATACACAGTACGAAAACCTTACCCGCGCCTGTATATACCCACTGCTACAATCACCGCAGACGAAGTCGCGGGTACCAGCTAGTAATATATAATGAGCAGCACCTATGTGTATATCAATGACTGTAGACTGTACATCACATGACCATGGACTGATTTTTTTATAGCCTCCCCTCTATGACTCTGTATACAGAGATAGCTGTCCGTCACTGATAGGGCCGCCTCCTTAATTTCAATGGATAAATGACAGGTTATACTGAATCTTTCCCCCAATACTATATATCGATCTGCTCGGCTCCTCCTGCTCTATTACATGCTGCCTACAGATTAGACGGCTTTTTTCATGTAGCAGGTCCCCTGTAAGTATATGAGTCACCTTACCCTTACTGTCCTTTTTCAGCTATTAGGAAGTACCTGGAGGGTTTGCATATTGGCATCTCTTAGGTACTAGACAAGTAGAAAGTGTTACACAGGGCCTGAGAGGGCTCTATAGGGATTGCATTTCACCCAGCACCTGTCTGGTACCCACTACCAGATCACAACACATTATACAGATGTCCTAACTTGGAGGGTTCATTGAATTATCACTGAATAAAGCATCCTACAGGAGCTGTACAGTAATGTAGACAAAAGGAGAACACCTTGTACGTTCCTGCTTTAATACTCCTAATACTCACGACAATAGCACAAAATATGGCTTTGGTTCCCCCGGAATCATTCGCCTTTAAAACATACTTTAACTGGCTTCAATTGTATGTGTGAACAGAAATATCATTAGGATCTTTGTTCCCAGTATTTTAATACGAAACTGTAGGTATAATAAAATGTGCGTCTTAAATAGGATCTTTCACCAACTCCAGCTCTATGCATCCTTGTGGTTGGAATTTTTTCTTTTGTGTCCACCATTCCCAGGCATTCAGTGCAGGTGGTTTTGGTGCCTGATATGATACTTATATATAATAGGCTCTCTATTATTCAACACATCTTTATTACAAATCTCCTATTGCTTTGTGTCTCCCCAACAGGCCGATAGGTAACACGCTGCATACAAACCCTGTGTAGTCTGATCCTGCTTCCATCTGTTCCCTATGTCTTACTTACTACCAAGTCTCAGTTAGTAAAGCTTAGGAGACATAAGTGAAGGATCTACTAAGCATTTGTTTCATGTTTGTTACCAAGATGCCTGGAAGAGTTTGGATTCCCCAAAACCCATGGGAAATTATACATTTTACCCCAGTTTCTGGCAGCATGGTGGCTAAGTGGTTAGCATTGATGCCTTGCAGCACTGAAGTCCTAGATTCATATTCGGCCAAGAAACACATCTGCATGGAGTTTGTATGAGCCTCTTAATAATTTTGGCATATTTTGACGATTATTAAGACTCGCATACTATCTGCCAGTCTTAAAGAGGACCTTTCATGTCCTCATAAATATGCGGTTTTATATACCGCTAGAAAGCCGACAGCTGATTTCAGTACACTGTCGGCTTTCCTGTTATGTGCCCAGGAGCTGGAGATATCTGTGCCGTTAGTTTCGGCATCAATAAATCCCCACTGTTAGAAGGGCGTTCCTCATAGCTCAGTGTCACCCCCTGCAGTACTATAATATAGCCTCATACTGTCAGAGGGGCAATGCCTTACCGCCCACAGATGATGCTGAGCTGTGAGGAACACCCCCAGTAAAAATCTATGGACAAGAGCTGTCAGGGAGGGGAGGGGTGTCGTACTTCACTGCAAAGCAATGACGGTGAGCTGTGAGGAACACCCTTCTGACAGTGGGGAGTTATTGATGCCCAAACTAGCATCATCGATATCTCCAGCCCCAGGGCACATACTAGGAATTCAGCGCACTGTCGGCTTTCTAGAAGTATATAAAACCGCATGTGCCCGAAGACATGAAAGGTCTTATATTGCCGAGTGGTACTCCAAAACCACTGAACTTGTACACGGACTCCTTTACGTTCCGCACTGACCTGACTGATGGTGACGTCTCTATGTGATATAATTTGCCTTTTGAGCAAACTAAACAAGTTCCCTCCCTCAGTAAACAGGGCAGCACAGCTGGGCGCACTGGGACAAAGATGGCTTTGTTTTGTCCTATATTCAACATCAGTATTATAGTTCTTACTCCATGATTTGGGGCAGATAAGACAATTGTTGAGAGCAGCCAAGAGCACTGAGCTTCGCAGTGTCATCCTATCACAAAGTACATTGTATTATAGGCAGATAATCTGTTCCTTATCTCTGACCGTTTCCTGCACGCCCCATATTCTAAAGTCTGTGGACACACCCAGCGCCGAGGAGTAAATCATTTCTTCATTCATAAACTGAAAGCTGCTGCTTTGTAAGGATAATTACCTCAATTTTTCTCATTACTAGAAGTCCATCGATGACTTTACCTGAAAACAACAAAAAAAAAAACATAATTAAAGGTGTCATCCTGCATGGAGTCCTGGGTTCGAATCCCGCCATGACAACATCGGCAAGGAGTTTGTATGTTCTCCCTGTGTTTGCGTGGGTTTCCTCCCACACTCCAAAGACATACTGATAGGAAAAAATGCAGATTGTGATCCCTATATGGGATTTAAAAAAAAAAAAGAAAACTGAAGGAGAGAAAAGTCCTGCACGGTTACAGTATTATAATCTATGGGATCCGCAGGTGCCTGTGGGTAACCGCTATTTTAGCGGACAAGCTCTCTGTTATTCAGGTCTCCCGCTGGAGAGTCTGGTGCAAGTGTGAACTTAGCCTCAGCAAAAATTTATTGGAATTCATTTAGTGACTAGTTTAGGCAGGATTGGGTGCTGATTTTGACATTGGAAACAAGATGACCAGTGTCAAGGGTTGGCCATGTCATAAAATTCGTAAATGCTCTAAAACTGCATGCCGTGACACAATAAACTAGAAGCATGACTGGCTGCCAGTCTACAGGCTATGTAAACATGGCCATCCACATTTATGGAAAGCAATATGGTGGGGGGTCATGCAATTCATTCACTTATATTCTCGGCTGTGGACTGCGGTAAGGAAGAGTCTGCACAGAAGAAGATGTAGTCGGGGACACCCGAAAAATCAGTAATGGGAATAAATAATGTAGCTGCCTTTGCAGGTAAAATAAGAGTATGCTTACAGTTTATTCCACCACAGGTAGTTTAGGGGTATTTAGGAATTAATAGTATGAAGTGGTTAACCCCTTTAAATACCTATGTTCAGATGAACTGCGAGCACATTAATGGAGGATAATATTGGTAAAGGCCATCGGTGTGGAGTACGGAGATAAGATTACATTTCTGAACAGCGATGTGATTGAGGTTACGTTCTTAAGACAAAGGGGAATAGGTCCGACCAAGTACAGATAATTCATCCATAGTCTTAATCCCATATCAAACCTCTGTACATCTCCGTGAAGGGATTACAACAGCTGTATTGTAGGATCTGCCTTTACAACCAAAGCCTTTGTTTCTGAATTTAAGAGAATGTGTTTGTGTGGTCTGGGCTATTGTGTAACCCAATACTCACCAAAAACCACATGCTTCCCATCCAGCCAATCGCACTTAGAGCAAGTGATAAAAAATTGGCAGCCGTTTGTTCCAGGGCCGCTGTTGGCCTGCAGAAGAAAGCACAGGGCATGTTTACATGTGTATACACCACAGATACATAAGAACAAAAAAAAAGTAGAGCTGATTTTAAAGGGGCACTAACCCCAAAGCTTATAGGACTACATTATAGAGAATTACTAATATAGCACAAGTATGTAAAGGATTTGAGAGAAGAAACAGTGAGCATTGGGTGCAGGAATATTACTGGATTCCTATTCATTTAAGAACACTTCAGGTGTTTATGTTCCTTTAAAGGGGTTATCTGGTTTATAATATTGATGGCCTATCCTTCTGAGGTCCGACACCCAGAATCCCCGGCTGACGTACCCACACTCAGTGCCTACACTCGCTGCTAAAGTTTGTATAGAGAGTGAGTTGTACGCAAAATGCGCTCTCTCAGTACCAGTGGGGGGTCCTGGGCTTCGAGCCCCTGCAGATCTAATATTGATGGCCTATCCTAAGGATATAGAAACCAGATAACCCCTTTAAGGCTGAGGCCACACATCGCAGAGAAGCTGCATTTTTTGCTGCAGTGTTTTCAGCCAAAATCAAGAGAGGCTTCAAAAAGAAATATAAAGGAAGCATTTAAACTTCTCATCTGTACAGCCTATACTGATGACCTAACCCTCTTATACCAGTGGGGGCCCAGGATCCTTGACAATCAGCTGTCCAAAAAGGCTGCGGCATTTGGACAAGCACTGGGACTTGTTTACTGCGCTGTACATGACATGGTGATTGTGCTTATATGAATGGGACCATGTGAACAACGAACATGGCAGGGCTGTGGAGGTAAAGTCAGAGCCGGTTTTGGGTGGAGTCGAGAAAAAAGTTACTTATTACAAAATAAATTCAATTATTTATATTGTATTTCAATCACTAGTCTTTCCTAAATTAAAGGAACTTTGCAGTTTCTGCTTAATCATGGCTGTCAGCCATTTATGAAGGAGTCAAAGTCAGGCTGTGGAAAAGTAGAGGAGTTGGAGTTGGTTGGTTTGGCCTACTGACATCTCCGTCCTGGTCACTGGCCTCAGAAGAGGAAGCGTGGCTCTCCTAAATGCTGCAACCTCTTCAGTTACTGGGTGGGGTGTCAGGTAGGGATGTGCTATTAATGGAGTTCATTTGATTACGATTAAAGAATTGAATTGTCAACGGAATTGCGAAATTCGATGTTATCCCTGCTCTGGACACTTGTATATTCCATGAAAGCTTTCTCCCCCATCACAATCTATGATCAATAGTTTATTCACTGTAGTCAATGGTTGGGTGGTAGGACAGGAAGTCTGTATCAAATATATCCGACTCCATCCTCCTACACCAGCTCAATGAACTTCAGCAAAAACATGAAAATAAACATTAAGATTGAGAACTGCCCATAAACTTGCATAAAACTTATATATTATTTTTAGGCAAAGTTTGCCCACCCCAATTGCCAGGTGCCTGACCCCCACAGATCAGATATTGATGACCTATAAATGATACAGTCCTGAAAAGACCCTTTAAGATTACCTGCTAGTGGGTAGGATAAGTATAAAATGCATCCCCGTCCTAAAGGTTAGTCAAGCTCTAGCAGTGTAATGATAAGCAGACAGCTGTATGTGAGAGGCCAGCATTAGCATGCAGGGTAAATGGATACCTGACAACAAGGCCTGATTGCTTTCCTTGTACCCAGCAGGTGGTCCGGGAACAAAACAGCCCCCTGCTGGGAACTCAAATACCGCTCTTTATCTTCAAGCTTTAACTATTCTACCTATCTGCCCATTTAACATAGAGGGTAGTAAGGAAATCACATGGGCATGATTAGAAATCAGAGAGAAGAGCTGCATCAAGATGGAGGCGAATTCAAGGCCCTCACTGAAGAATATGAGATCTGCAACACTTCACTGAAATGGTAAAATCGCTGAAACACATCATGTTCTTCCCCAGCCATGCTGAAATATTTGCTGTATTAGGCTGGATCCAGACAGGTAAATCCCATCCAACAGCAACATAAGAAAATGGAAGCCTTTAGTATAGAGAGTGATCATGTATCTACACATACTATATTATAGTACTATAATTTATATGGCACCACCATCTTCCATGGTGCTGTACAATGTGGTACCAAGCAGGTGAGAATGTAAAAATACACAAAAAGGACAATTATCAGAATAGCCGGAAGTCCTGAATATGAAGACTCTGGATGAAACCCAAACTAAGATCAATGACTGTGACAACTCCTATGGGACTCATATTTTTCTCTAGCTGTCAGATTATTCAGTACTGGGAATAATAATAGATATAAACAAGTGTCAATGTTCAGAAACCCGCGGACCCCTCAGGCTATAACAGTTTTCTGCCTGATTTCCGTCCGTCTGCAAATTTTAATCGGAATTGGAGACGGAGTCCCTGAACACTACTATGACCGCAGCCTAAAACTGAGTTCTCTAACATGCAGATCTGCAACTGCTGCAAAGATACAACTTCCAGCAAATGAATACCGTATTTTTCGGACTATAAGACGCACTTTTTTCCCCAAAAATTTTTGGGGAAAAGAAGGGTGCGTCTTATAGTCTGAAGGTGGCGCCTGGCATCCGCTGTAATAGAGAGGCGGAAGCCGGCAAGTGATAGACGCCATTACAGGTGCCGGGGCCTGAGACATCGCTGCGCTCCTCTGCCCTGCATGAAGCCAGCAGCGGCAGGAGCTCCTCCGTGCCCCCGCCGCTGGCTTCATGCAGGGCAGAGGATCGTAGCGATGTCTCAGGCCCCGGCGTCTATCCCTCCCCGGCATCCGCCTCTCTAGTACAGCGGATGCCGGGTCAGTATCGGTGGCCCCTTCTCCCCCGGGGCCGGTCCCCACCGGCCCCGTACCTGTAAAGTTGCAGGCCGGCTCCTGCACGGCGATATCGCAGGAGCCGACCTGTTCGGGTGACAGCCGGGAGCCTAATGAGGCTCCCCGGCCTGTCACGGCTATATTAGTATTGCGGCTGGGTCTATGACCAGCCGTAATACTAATAGACAGAATGTCCCATAGACGGCAATACAGTTGTATTGCCGTCTATGGGACTTGCGATCAAGTGACCGCAGGTTCAAGCCCCCGGGGGGGAATAAAATAGTAAAAAAAAAAAAAAGCTTTAAAAATATGAAATAAATAAAAGTTCTAAATCACCTCTTGTTTTTTTTTTCAATACAAGGTGATCTAAGCAATAGATATCCCCCAAAATGGTATAATTAAAAATTACAGCTGGCCCCGCAAAAAAAACGCTCTATGCATCCCCGTACAGCTGCAGGGTCACCTGTCAATGTGGCCTTGCAGCTGTTGCAAATCTACAACTCCCATATATTAAATATTTTACCAGTTTTTGCTTCAAAATTTTTTTTCCCTATTTTCCTCCTCTAAAACCTAGGTGCGTCTTATAGTCCGAAAAATACGGTAAATTCTGAATCAAGGGTTGTGCCATCTAAGGCCATTTATCATGCAAACAGTGACACCTAGAGGCCATAAGAAGCTACTGCACTTATGGACAAAAAAAATTAATAAAAAGCATGTGATATCCCAACGGCTAAGCAGTCAGTTCTCGCCTTACTTCCCACCATGTCCAGCATACAAACTGGTGTTGTGACATCTCTTTTATGAGGCGTCACATATTATATGGTCACATGTCGCACACATTATCTGCTGCATTGGCAAATGCACTGTTGCATGCTGGTGACAGCAAATTGACAGTGGAGAATATATAAATATTCATTTTATATGAGAATATCTTTAATGTTCTTCTAAAGGGGTTCTCTAGCACTATGACATGAATGATCTAGCCTTAGGATATTACTTTCAGACTATGGGTGACATGCCAAACCACAAACCAGCTCCAACTCATTCAGTAAGAAGCCGCAAAGCTCCGCTAATTCATTATCCAGGTAGTCACTGTATTCCTATGGAGGTAAATATGCAACAAACTATTCATCTCAGTAATTACATATCATTAATTATGTAATAATTACACAATATAATAAAAAGTAATGAACCATTTTATTTAGTAACTTTTTTCTGACTCCAGGAAAAAAATGGTCCCAACTGTCTCCACCGCCCTGTAACCCTCCGTATCCTGCAGATCAGACTGAAGGGGTTAGGGCATTTAGCTCAGCGCTGTGTCCTCTTTACTGTAAAACAAGAATAGCGCCATATATTGTATAGTGGCTGTGTGTGGTATTACAGCTTTATCAATGTTTATTGAACAGGACTGAGTTGCACCATGGCCATGCGACCATTAGCTGTATCACCACTCGTCTGAGCAAAAGCTGTAGCGTTCACTGTCACGCCATTCTATCAGCTTGTCAGAGGAGTGGTGGGAGTCCTAATGATAAGTCATCAATATTATAGTCCTAGAAAAATCCTTTACATTACTGGAATAGCAGTAACAGAAGCATATTACTATACCAACAGCTAAAATGTATAGAGTATCACTTATATGTTCACATGAATGCAGTACTGACCATGGAAAGTAGACCGGGAGCGGAGTGCTTGAGTTTAAAGTTCTCATCTGCAAATGGTCCTCTGTAAATACTTGCCACTCCTGTGCCATCACCCTGCATTAAAATCATCATATTACTATATATGCAGTGTAAAATGTTTTACAAGACAGAGAGGTTTGTGCATATGGAATTATCACCTAATGTTACACACACTCTAAATGGCATATACACAGTTGCAAAACCATAGGCCGTGATCAATGTGTATTTCTCGGATAGCACACGGACCCATTTATTTCTACGAGCCCATACACATGACTGTGAATTTCACGGTCCCGTGTGCGTGTCCGGGCCACAAAATATTGAATAGGTCCTATTCCTGTCCTGTTTTGCGGCCATTGATTCTGTGGTTCCTTTTCATTTAATGAAAGGAGCTGTGTAAGCAAGGCCCGTGCGGGACACAAGGAACATTCGTAGATAAAAAGAAGACATGATGTTAGAGACAGCAGAAAGACAGTCACTGGTGTTCTGTATTAGTGCACGGGTGATGTCACGGGAAGATGTGAATAATTGGGTGTTATCAGCATACAGATAGTATTGAAAGCCATAACTGGTGATGGTTTGGGCTGTGTACAGAAAGAAGAGGAGGGGGCCTAGGACTGAGCTTTGTGGAACCCAATCCGCAACAGGAAGAGGAGAAGAAATATTACCAGCGAATAATACACTAAATATGTGGTCAGACAGATAGGAAGAAAACCAAGAGAGAGCGCTGTCCCTGAGGCCAACATAGTGACGCATAGTGAGGAGGGATTGGTGGTCTACAGCGTCAAATACTGCTGAGAGATCCAGAAGAATAAGAAGTGAATACCAAGAGATTGTAGTGAAGGGAAACCTGATTGTAAGGAGTCCAGAAGAGAGTTAGCAGAGAGATAGTGGATTAGGTGGGAACATAAGAAGTGTTCAGAGATGAAGGGAAGGTTAGAGATGGGTCGGTAGTTAGCAGCACAGGACCGGTCCAGGGAGGATTTTTTCAGTAGCGGGGTTATGACAGCATGTTTGAAGTAGAAAGGAAAGATTCCAGAAGAGAGAGGTTAAAAATATTAGTAAGGGCAGGTTCACATTAGCGCCCAGTCTCTGCTTTCAGGTTTCCGTCTTCTGCCTGAGAAACTGGACAGGAGACGGAAACTGGCAGTCAGTTTTCAAACTCATTCATTTGAATGGGTTTGTAAAGTGACTGCTCGTGAGTGTCTTCTGGTCTCCGCAACCAAACCGTTTTTCTTTAATCGGATACAAAATTGGACCTGCAGGACTTTGTGTCCGGTTAAAAAAAAAAAATGGTTTCGCTGCAGAGACCAGAAAACGCTCACGGGCGGACACTGACTGCCGGGTTTCCGTCTCCCGTTGGCAGAAGACGGAAACCCACAAAGCGGAGTCTGGGCACTGGTGCGAACCCACCCTAAGGTGACTTGTAACAGCAGGGGACAGAGACCGGAGGAGATGTGACAGGATAGGATCACTTGTGCAAGTAGTGGGGTGAGAAGAAGAAAGGAACTGGGAGACTTCTTCTGTTACTGGGTCAAATAATGAGAGTCCCCAATGAGGAGCAAGGGATGGAAGAGGACTGATACAGCTTAGAGATTGGGTTATTTCCTGATTGTCAATGTTAAACACAGAACAGGTGCCAGTCTTTCCATTACACCTTACCTCTGTGTAGTCTCCACTCCTGGTTTTGCCTTTCAAATATTGATGCAAATCACTAATGTGTTAATGAGACCGTACCGAGTAATAAAAGCTACAAAATAAAGGAAACTCTGCCACAATAAAGTAGAAAACTCACATTTACGAAGTCTCCTCCTTGAATCATGAAGTCTTTTATTACCCTGCAGGGATGAATACACAGAAAGTGAAGATACAAAGAAACGAGAGGTCACAAATCAACAGCATCACGACTATGAAACACCCAGTGACTAAGGCTTTATAGGAGTAATAACACTGGATTTGTTACCCTGTCGCTACATCTCCGACTCCTAGGACTTCAAGGTATAAAATGACGGTAGATTAAATAAATCTTAAGACTTTTCCAGAGCTGGAGACCCCCACCTCCATTAAAGGAACACTCCAGATGAAAGACTTACAATGTTCACTGAAAGAACGATGACCATTCCTTCAAGTCAACTAAGACCCCATTCACATGGGCTGAAAGAGAGGGCCAATGATCGAAAACAAATGTTTAGGAACATTTATTCCCAATCATTGCCTGACTTTCACGGCAAACACGCCATCTGTATGGGGATGAATGAATCGCTGAAATCCGTACAGTTTGCCGGCAGCACATCACCCTGTTTACAGGCACCATTTAGGTTGCATAAAAATAGCAATCACTTGACAATTAGGCCATTGGCAGATTCAGCTAAATAGGATGAAATCTGCTGGAAATCTCAGTCTGTGGTGTCCATACACGGCAGTGAAGCACATAACAGCCGCCAACCTTGTCACTCTGGCAGGACTGACCATCTCATGTAAATGACTCTTCCCCATGAACTGATTTTAGGAGACAAAAAAAGGGACATATTGGATTCCAATATGCCCAATGTTTTGTCCCATCCCCATTGATATGAACAATCTGCCAAGCCCAGTGTGCAAGTGTATCGGGGAGAAAAAACGTGAGAGAAGGAATAGCTGTCAGCTAGGGCTGGGTGATTACGGCCTAAAGAAAAATTGGGATTAATTGGGCACTTTACCTCAATTATGATTAATGGCGATTATTTAGGCCACACCCTCTTTACAGTATGATTATGTGCTGGGTGAACTATGAGGGATTTGTCTTGCGAGGTTTGTGTGGTAGTTAAAAACACGCCCGAATTGCAACTTCTATTATGCTGTCTTCATAAGGTTAAGGGGATATTGTCACTCCTTGGGGAGAGACCACCATGTAGGTGTGTGGAGACTTATTAAGCCTTTAGCACTCCACTTCCCAAAGGACCATGGGAAGAATATGCAAATCTGTCTTCCATGATGTGGGTTATTTCACTGGAATTCTGTCTTCCTAACTACATCAGGGAAGACAGGCTTGCACATTCCAGTGAGCACCCTCTTTTGGTTTGCAACACTGAGGCAGCAGCTGACTTCCTAATTACATCATGGAAGACAGATTTGCATATTCTTCCCGCTGTCTTCATAACTCAGAGTATAATAAGCAGAGCCCCAGGTGAGGTGAGTGAACGTAAAAAACCATGTAACTCATCTACCTCTCCTAGGTTCCAGTGCGACTCTCTGATGATTTTGGAGCTTTTGATTGATGACAGGTCACAAGGATGGTGACCCACAGACATAAGTGTCACGACGCTTGTGACTTTTGTGACCTGAGGTCAGTCAGAAGCACATGACCAGCTGAGGCCCAATCACAGGCCTCAGCAATCCCAAACATTAGTAAGAAATGCCAAAGACAGCAGAGAGTCGTGCCAGAGCCCAGGAAAGGTGAGTAACATTGTTTTTTTATGTTGAATCACCCTGGGCCTTCGCTTCTTATACCCCGGGGTCTGAAGAGACCTCAGAATATAATAGCAGTTCCAATTTGGACACATTCGGTCTGAATGAAACTGCAGGCAGGGCCTTGAAAATATTGTAAGAACCAATCTGAGATAACTGACGTGTACAAACATGTCGCTTATCCTGGCTGATGTTTGGTTTTGCTAATTGCCCAGCTCTACTTCAGTCAGACAAGAAATCAATAAACAGCTCTATAAGGTAAAGCCATACTTTTTTTTAGGTATATCAGACAAACCCACCGATTTCAACAGGACCATCCAACTATCTAATATGTGTGGGGGTCAGCCCCATTTCCACCTGATGGCAGATGACGGGGGAGAGAGGGATTGAGATGATGGTTTACAATTGCCAGATACTTATTTTTCTAGGGAATATAAGCTTCTTCCAGTTCAGTATACATGCACCGCAACGCCAATCCAAGTAGTCAAACAAGAGCGTTCTGCTGATAGGTAACTAAAGCATATGGTCATCTTAGAAACCATCACATAACATTTTTTTCCGCTAAAAATGCACATAATTCAAGCTAGTGAGCTCAGCTGACATACAGTCCTATGAAAAAGTTTGGGCACCCCTATTAATCTTAATCATTTTTAGTTCTAAATATTTTGGTGTTTGCAACAGCCATTTCAGTTTGATATATCTAATAACTGATGGACACAGTAATATTTCAGGATTGAAATTAGGTTTATTGTACTAACAGAAAATGCGCAATATGCATTAAACCAAAATTTGACCGGTGCAAAAATATGGGCACCTCAACAGAAAAGTGACATTAATATTTAGTACATCCTCCTTTTGCAAAGATAACAGCCTCTAGTCGCTTCCTGTAGCTTTTAATCAGTTCCTGGATCCTGGATGAAGGGATTTTGGACCATTCCTCTTTACAAAACAATTCAAGTTCAGTTAAGTTAGATGGTCGCCGAACATGGACAGCCCGCTCTCAAATGATCTGAAAACAAAGATTGTTCAACATAGTTGTTCAGGGGAAGGATACAAAACGTTGTCTCAGAGATTTAACCTGTCAGTTTCCACTGTGAGGAACATAGTAAGGAAATGGAAGACCACAGGGACAGTTCTTGTTAAGCCCAGAAGTGGCAGGCCAAGAAAAATATCAGAAAGGCAGAGAAGAAGAATGGTGAGAACAGTCAAGGACAATCCACAGACCACCTCCAAAGAGCTGCAGCATCATCTTGCTGCAGATGGTGTCACTGTGCATCAGTCAGCAATACAGCGCACTTTGCCAAGGAGAAGCTGTATGGGAGAGTGATGAGAAAGAAGCCGTTTCTGCATGTACGCCACAAATAGAGTTGCCTGAGGTATTCAAAAGCACATTTGGAGAAGCCAACTTCATTTTGGAAACAAAGATTGAGTTGTTTGGTTATAAAAAAAAGGCGTTATGCATGGCGTCCAAAAAGAAACAGCATTCCAAGAAAAACACATGCTACCCACTGTAAAATTTGGTGGAGGTTCCATCATGCTTTGGGGCTGTGTGGCCAATGCCGGCACCGGGAATCTTGTTAAAGTTGAGGGTCGCATGGATTCCACTCAGTATCAGCAGATTCTTGAGAATAATGTTCAAGAATCAGTGACAAAGTTGAAGTTACGCCGGGGATGGATATTTCAGCAAGACAATGATCCAAAACACTGCTCCAAATCAACTCAGGCATTCATGCAGAGGAACAATTACAATGTTCTGGAATGGCCATCCCAGTCCCCAGACCTGAATATCATTGAACATCTGTGGGATGATTTGAAGCGGGCTGTCCATGCTCGGCGACCATCTAACTTAACTGAACTTGAATTGTTTGTCCAAAATACCTTTATCCAGGATCCAGGAACTGATTAAAAGCTACAGGAAGCGGCTAGAGGCTGTTATCTTTGCAAAAGGAGGATCTACTAAATATTAATGTCACTTTTCTGTTGAGGTGCCCATACTTTTGCACCGGTCAAATTTTGGTTTAATGCATATTGCACATTTTCTGTTAGTACAATAAACCTCATTTCAATCCTGAAATATTACTGTGTCCATCAGTTATTAGATATATCAAACTGAAATGGCTGTTGCAAATACCAAAATATTTAGAACTAAAAATGATTAAGATTAATAGGGGTGCCCAAACTTTTTCATAGGACTGTATCTCTAATGTGTATAGCAGCCTTAAAGCAACAAATACCATATACATATGGAGCCCCCTCCGTGTGGTGTCTGTCCGCATTCACTTCCCATGTAAAAAATATGACAGAAGCTATGATGAATAGGAGCAACAGATGGTAGTATGAATGTCCACTAAGTAAACTTTATCTTTTTCATAAATCCATAATGCAGAAGTCTAAAGGGGCGTTCACACTACCGTCAGTGTCCGACAGGTATTGTCTGCTCCTAGTGTCCGTTCAAAATCTCGCACGGACATTAGGAGCGGACACTAGCTGTGTCCGTGACACTTGTCATTCATTTAAATGGCGATCGGGTGCGTTCTTTTGCACTCCGTGCCTGTCCTTCACTGTCCGCATGTAAAGATGTCCGACTTTTCAAGCGGACAGAAAAACCCGACATGTAGGTTTTTCATGGACACAGCTAGTGTCCGCTGCTAATGTCCGCGTGAGATTTTGAACGGACAGTAGGAGCGGACACTACCTGTCAGACACAGACGGTAGTGTGAATGCCCCCTAAGGAGAGGGGAGGGAAAGGAAGCAAAGAGACACCTACACTATAAGGGTAAGTTCACACAGGGTATTCAGGTTCCGATCCAAAAACTGGGTAGCCGCGACTGAAAGCCGGCGCACTGCAGCGGCATCCAGCTGCGCACTCTGCTCCAGATTAGGCCCAATGAATGGGCCTAGTCTGGACGAGGGAGTTTCTTCAGACTGAATCGAGAGGCGACTCCACCTGAAGAATGAGCATCTCACTTCTTTTTTTTTTAGAGCCGGAAGAAACGGCTCCTGGAAAAAAGACCTGAGCGGCTCCCATTGATTTCAATGGGAGCCGTCTTTTTGGATACAGGCTCAAAACCCTGACCAAAAAACCCCGTGTGAACTTACCCTAAAGAGACATTTACTTTCACAACACAGCTGGGTTATCAGGATTTACTATCCAGTGTTCTCCTGCCTGAAAATCTTGCCACTTGCCTGTGAAAAGTGCTTCCTTTATACCCAATGGGAACACCATCTTTTCTGCAAAAGAATAAGCAATGTTATACATTCACCACAGTATTACATAAACCATTGTAAGATAAACCAGTCCCAATATTACCGGACAAACCTTAACGTTACCTCTGATCTCACCAAGCAACAAATTTGGCTACCTGGGTCCCCCCACTCAATACCTCTGTAGAATGTATCAAGTAATATTAGAGGATCCCATTTCTAACAGGTCCTGCCAAAAATCTAACTCATATGGGTAATACAAGACACCCTATCAAAGATATATTGTTTTACAGAATAGGTGGTCTGTCTAATCTTTTGGTGAATTTATTTGTGCCCATGATGTCCATGTCAGATACTACATACAGACCTGAACTCCCCGGTGCAGAATTGCCTGAAAAACAAAGTAAAAGAAATCATGTCTATTAATGACTGTAATAAAGTAAGAACAGCTACATTTCGTTATTTTTATTGTGCAAGACTATTATTGGACTATACATATAAGGACCCATTCCTACGGTGGAATCTGGTGTTGATCTTGACAGATCCCCAGTATCGTGGGGAAAGAAAATGAAGAGGAATATCCCTCAGATAACTCTTCGTTTTCGTTGTCTGAACTTAGCCTAAAGATGAGGCTTTAATATATGGCATGAGTGGATTTATTTTCATGCTAAACATTTAATGGGGTGGACAAGGAACCTCTGTTTTCATGATTCCTTTGGTCAGAACACCCGTAGACATTTATTACCTGTCATGTAGATAGGTGATTCATTTAAATTTTGGGGCAATTGGGGTCACTTTAACCACAGAGCCAATGGTGCAGTGGCAACGGGGTCCTATGGTTGCAGGAGCCCCCTTGGATCAAGCATGACAGTCACACATTTCAGGATACTGGGTTGAATGCAGTGATTTCAAATCCTTAGGACACAGATAGAGGTTGAATACAATAGTGGAGCATGGAAAGGGGGGCCCACTTTCAAAAAGTTTGCACAGGGCCCCCTAATACATTAATAGGGCCCTGTAAAGGTAAACTCATAAACAGATTTGTTGTAGAGACGTTGCCTATATTGAAGTGGCAGAAATCCCTGTATTTGCCACCAAAATTACTCCATAAGGCCGCATGTTGCAAAACGCAACAAAAAACTGCTATGAAAATAAAATGAAGCAGAAAACCCAACAGAAAAAAGCACCCATTTTCCAGTGCAAAAATTCTGTGGTTTTTTTTACTGTGTGTTTTCACCTCCTATGTCCATGGGAGGAGGGGGGGGGAGTGTTTTCACTACTAAAATATGCACACTGCGTTTTCCACTGCATTTTTTTCCATTTTGCTGGGACTGTACACATTGGTTTTGACACGCACAGTAGCCTAAAAGCTGTATTTCAATGCATGGTCTTGCCTAAATTGCAGTAACTTCTGCGCTAAGTCTGCTGCATGTGAATATAAACTTAGGCTACGTTAACCAGACAGTACAGAGCCATAATTTAATGCACAGGAGGCTGTAGATTTGTAGAAGGACACTCATAACTATTCCAATATTTCACTTCTGAACAATAAATCTTTTTTCTATAGCCTAGAATGAAATAAAGGAATATCCACTCCTAGTCACATAACC